>NC_092827.1:2969704-3293871 GCF_039878825.1 Excalfactoria chinensis
TATTTATTCCAGTGCTTGGACTGGATGAACATCACCTTGCAGCTGGTGAACTACCCTATCCAAAGGCCTGCATTGTGGACTTTTATGGCCAGCACTGCATTCTTACCAAACGTTATGACTTAAGGGGGAAGGTGATATAAAGTCCCTTCAAATCCAACATATCGAGTCTGCTTGTGCTCTGACAAGGAATAACGATAGTAGCTCCATTTCAAACCCTGTCTGACTCTCAGATTAGACTGTCCAAAAGAGGGTGTTCAAAGATATCCTTAAGAGGACCACAAATTCACTGGAGATTTAGAACACAGCCCATGGCAGCGCACCCAACTTCAGCATATTAAGCTGGTATAGCTGAAACTTTTGGCCTGCAGCTTTGTGTAGTCAGCCCACCACCAAAACTACTGCACCAGTAGAGCTACATGCTCAGATGGGATCACAATGGGAAGAGCAACAACCTGAGGTCTTCCTTAGACACTACTGGCACTGCCATGGCACAGTGTAAGGAGTGGGGTGGAACAGTGCAATACCTGAATGCGTTTGGTACAAGAAAAGCTCCAGCTTGGCACTGACGAGCCAAGCACCTTTGTCTATCACTGACCTGCAAGAGAGAAAGGTGTGTTAGAGATCCCTGTCCCTTTCAGTTAGTGCAGACCTTCCTTTGGCAAGGTTGGGCATTTTAATTCAAGTTGGACTTGGATTACTTCTCTTTTGGGCACTGAAGCTTGAAGTGTTAGAATCACAAAGCAGAGATGCCTGGGAACACACTGCCCTTTCATTCCTAATCTGATGATCATCTTCTCAAGCCAGAAAAACATCACGACTAAATAATGAAACACAAGTTAAGTTTCATGCACTTATCCTGGACTCAAAAATGCAGCTGTGCTCCTATATGGAACTACAGGGAGAGAGAAAAAAGAGAAAAAAAGAGCTTTTTTACTCACTTTCCTTTGTTAAACACTGAGAAGCTGACATTGTGGGACCCTGGAGGAGAGAAAAGAAACGTGATCCTTCTCGTCTGCTGGAGTGACTGGAGGCAACATTCAATTGCATTTCACATTTCAACTGAACTGAACACCGAAGTAGGAAGCTCACAGCCTTAGATCATACTACCTCGGATGGATCTGTTCTTACATACCTGAATCTACAAGCTGAACCTCAGGGGAAAAAATCCTCTCACATCCCATGGATCCTATCTGACCTCACACACCACGCCAGGAAGGCACCAGTCTTTAAGACCTCCATTATCTCTTAAGCCCATCATATACAAGATGAAATAAAATAATAAAGGAAAATATAGTGGCACCTCTAAAGCTGCAGGAATAGCAGAATTATGATCTCTCCCACACACCCCAATACTTTAACCAACCTATGTGGTTCCCTTCTACCCGGCACTGCATGGTTCCCAGTCCATCTTCTGTCTGAACGGAGTAGCTGTGGAGAAACAAAGAGCATTAGATGGGAAAAAAGCTTTGGGAGTGCAGGAGGACATCAATGATGCTACAACATGATATGTACAAATTTAAACTATCATTTGTCCGACCACATACAGAACAGGTTGGCTTGGTCTGTGGTTTTCACATTTTAAACACACTCCTTATCAGCATCAGAAGGGATTTCCTGCTTGGGGAACGTAGGCAGCACAGTTGGCACCGTGCTGCAGAGAACATATGCAGGCTGCCCCCTGCTATCCTAAGGGCAGGGAAACTGTTCCTGATCTCCAAGGTCCAACCAGCACCTCCTTTGCTGCACTAAGGGCTAATCCTCTAAAGGATTTGAATGCCAAACTTCCAAGCAAGTCAATGGGATTTTGGTAGCCAAACCCCACTCCAGGCCTGGTTTGCAAGGATTTATAAAGTGACCACACTGCCCATTTCAAGACAGTCAAAGAGCTGGAGGACCAGACCCAGATCAGCACCAAACCCCTGATTTTTACAACTGAGGACCTAACTTTAAAACATGGTCTGCACTGGGGATAGGCAATAAATGAGTATTCCCAGAGATGTTTCCACACCCCCTACCACTCTTAAAACTGAACTATAGTGGTAGGACAGACTGTAGGCTTTTTTTTTTCTAGGCAAAAGCTCCTAGAAAAGACAGCACTTTCTGATTCCTCTCTTAATTGCACTGCATGCCCCCGGTCTGAAAGTAGGAATGAGTAGCAATTAAGCAAGCTATGCTGGTGCTATATCAACCTTTGGGAGCCGTGGAACAACAAGTTCCATCATCAACAGAACAATCTGCATTTAAGTTCCCCTCCTGGGAGACAGGAGGAATTTTACAACCCAATAAGAGGGCTCACTGAGAAGCCCTGGCATTGATTTCTGAAGGAGCAGGCTTTTTCCTCATTTCCTTCTAGCAACATCTTTGCTTTTCCAAGGCTCACAGACACTGAGAGAAGCACATCATCAATCATAACCCAGAAAAATACGGGCTGAGCTGGGTGTCACGGGTAAGTAAAACAATATCTGCCTTTTCCTCAGCCCTTTGCCTGGCAGATGTGGCTGCCAAGCCACTTTCCGTCATATTTGAGATGTCATAGCTGTCAGGCAAAATCCCCAGTGACTGGAAAAAAGGAAGCATCACTCCCATTGACAAGAAAGGGAGAAAGGAAGACCTACAACTACAGGCTGGTGAGCCTCACCTCTATGCCTGGAAAGATCACAGAGCAGATCCTCCTGGAACATGTAAAGGCACATGAGGGATGAGTAGGTAATCTGAGACAGCCAGAATAGCTTCACCAAGGGAAGGCTGTGCTTGACCAGTCTGGGGGCCTTTTGTGATGGAGTGGTGGCATCAGTGGACAAAGGGAAGGCAAATGTTGCCGTTTACCTGGACTTTCACAAGGCCTTTGATATGTTCCTGCACTACACTCTTATCTCTAAATTGGAGAGATACAGATTTGAAGTCTGGACTGTTTGAAGAATAAAGAACTGGTTGAATAGTCATAACCAGAGGGTCAACAGCTCTATGTCCAAGAGGAGATCAGTAATGTGTGGTGTCCCCCAGGGGTCTGTCTTGGGATCAATGTTCTTCAACATCTTTATCAAAGATAACAACAATGGGATTGAGAGCATCCTCAGTACATTGGTGACAATGTCACTCTGAGTGGTGCAGCTGACGCAACAGAAGGGAGTAACACCACTCAGAGGGACCTGGACAGTCTTGAAGAGTGGGACCATGTGAACCTAACAAGGTTCAACAAGCCCAAGCGCAGGGTTTTGCACTTGAGTAGAGTCTCCACACCACATAGGTGTACAGATGGACAAAATACACCTTGAAGACAGCCCTGCAGAGGATGAGTGCACACTGCTGGCTCATGCCCACAGCCCAGAAGGCCAACAGCATCCTGGGCTGCATCAATAGAAGGGTGGAAGAGGTGCAGGAAGGGGATCGTCCCACCCTGATCTGCCCTCCTGAGGCCCCATCTGTAGTACCGTGTCCAGGCCTGGGGCCACAGTACAGGGAGGACATAGGGCTGTTGGAATGGGGCCACAGGAGGGCCACAAAAGTGCTCAGAGGGCTGGGGAAACAGCAAGCCAGCAGCCCTCACCCACTCTATCTGACTGGTCAGCCCCCCACAGTCCTTCTTCACATTGTACCAAAACTGAGAAGTTTATTGAAAAGCCAAGAAAATCTTGATGCACGAGTCATGTTGAGGCCTTACACCAATACAAACCCAAGGTAGGTCAACAACTGACATGCTTCCAGCTTGCCCATCAGCAAAAGAGCAGAGGCTGGTCCATCCATCTCCTTCTGCCACAAGAATAGCTGGTCTAGGGAAAAAAAAGAAAGAAGGGACATAAGATAGCTTCCCCAAGGAGGTAACTGACTCACCATCCCTGAATGTGTTTAAAAGCCATCTGGATGTGGTGCTCAGGGACACGACTTAGCAGGGGGTTGTTGGAATTAGGGTAGTGTGCTTAGGTTGTGGTTGGACTTTGATCTTTAAGGTTTTTTCCAACCTGAGCAATTCTATGATACAGTGATTCTGTTAAAATCAGCAAGCAGTATTTTCAAAAGGGGCAGGAATTTTCCCTCACTTGTATCTAGCCTTTATTAACCTAGAAAACAGAATGAACCCAACTTGTTTGGGGTTTTGTTTGGGTTTTATAATGCTTCCTATTTATTTCCATGGAAACTATCACAGGTACAAAGAACACAATAACACTATTTGATGGAGCCAAGTCTCAGCTACAAAATGCTATTTAGAACATAATCACTAGCATTAAACATGCATTTCCAGTAGAGATGAACAAGAGCACAAGTACAGCACCACACTGGTACAGCCATAGTGCTTCAAGATGGAACTCAGTCATTCCTTTAGAGCATCTTCTGTTGATGAGATAAAGACGGATGACTTGAAAACACTCAAATTACTAACATCAAAATCAGGTATCTCTACTTTAAAGATCTGACAGTGGAATGAACTGCCACTGGAGAGGAGGAGCAATAAATTAACAGTAATTAGTATAACAAGCAAAAGATGGTAATGTGTCTTGATGAGTCAACAGGCAATTAAGGCAAATAAGTAATTAAGAACTTCTAGTGACGTTTCCACTTTGCTAGGACCCATGTCTGCGTGCTCCCCTTCCATTTCCCTCCCTCAGCCTGGCTGTTACGCCCCAGGCCTGATAATAATTAAGTTCTTGCCAAGTCCTGCAATGACCACAAATCTTAAACAACAGGCTGAACGAACTGATGGCAGATACATGGGTCAACAGCTGAGAGTCAGCTCAGCACACATCAAAAACTAGGAGTCAACCACCTTACCCTATCAATAGCAAGCAGCCCAAGAGCCCCGTAAGCTCTCCTGTATGGCAGACAAGTGCATGATAGGATCTCTCCTGGAATAGGAACACTTACTGGGGTTACCCTTACGCAAAGATCCCTTGCACCTCACCACCAAGAGGCTCCCTGCCAATGCAGATCCCCATTACATGATGAGTAAGTTTAAGATTTGTTAGGTTACAAAGGTTACACATTAGGTTGACTGTGCCCTCAAACACCTGACCTAGTCCACAGCTAGGAGTGGCTCAGCTACATCTGAGCTCTTTACCTCCATGTTTCAAGGAGCTCAAAAAGCAAAGAGGTCCACTCTTCACCGTCTTAGTTACAAGTAAGCTTTGTTGAAGTGCTATGTTGCACGTGTAAATATATGCCTGCCTCTCTCTTATGAGCATATGGTTTCCATCTGCAATGCTGCTAAGGATGAACAGAGAAATAATCCCTGCTGAAAAGATGATCAATTCATCACTGGACCACTGTATCCTATATAAAGCCTGAAGAAAGCATACACGATGCTTTTAGAACACCAAAGTCTTTTTTTCCTCCATCTGAATATGTGTGACTGAGTGGCTCTGGTCAAGCTCAAGTCTTCACCTGCAACACATTTAGTAACACACACCAAAAATGGGTGAAGTATTCGTGTGAAACTGGGATGTGAACCCTCCTGGTGAGCCAGGACTCCAAGGCCATTTCCTTTTTGGCTATGAGGAGGTCAAGATGTAAATGAGTAATCCAGCAGTGGAGCAGGCAGGCACGAGCAACCTGCAGACACACCAGCTTTTCTTCCCACCAATAGAAGGCTTCACAGGTCCACTGGAAGCAGGTAAAACAGTAATGAATATTGAACAAAAGGATGTTAATGTGTATCCAGTGAGAGCTGATAGATGGGTGCAACAGGTATGGCAGGAATCTGCACTGGGCTTTCATTCACAATGGTGAAGAGTTGAGTTGCTCAGCAAGGGACTTTTCCATTCAACCTAATGGCTAGATACAAAAACAGAATCATAGAATGGGCTGGGTTGAAAAGGACCACAATGACCATCCAGTTCCAACCCCCTGTTATGTGCAGGGTCGCCAACCAGCAGCCCAGGCTGCCCAGAGCCACATCCAGCCTGGCCTTGAATGCCTGCAGGGATGGGGCATCCACAGCCTCCTTGGGCAACCTGTTCCAGTGAACATTCAGCAGCCAAATTTATGCTGCTTTCTCTCAAGAAAACTTTGGAAGTCTACCTGCTTTGCTCTGTTGAATGCAACCCTTAAAGAGGCAGAAAACAAATTCAGACCTCTCTTGAAAGCAGAGAAGTGACCAGAGAGGTTTTAAAGCAGTGGAAAAACAAAGCTTTCTGTCCCCAGATGCTTCTGCTTTAGTCTTGTGACTCAGAGCATTTTCTTCCAACTAACAGCATTTCTAGAAATGCAAATGGAAGGGAAAATTTATTTAACTCGAAGATTCTGACATTATTTTAATTAGTTAAATTTTAATTTGCTAACCAAAATAAAATCTACAGCAACCAGATGCAATTACAGTAAATTCACACTGAGCTGTGATTGACTGTTCTGCCAGTAAACAAACCAACTAGCTTAATGGACCAGTTGCAATTAGATTAACAAAGTTTGCTGGAGCCCAACTCATGAGCTGCAATAAAGCACAAAAGCAGTAAATGGCAATTCTGGGCCAACTGGTTGCAATTTATTGTTCTTGCAGAGTGCAATAGAAGAAAACAATTTAAAGGGGCTGGGTCAGGTAGATGCTTATATATAATTACCCATCAATATAATCTGCATTGAAGTCCAGGGTCTCATATCTCCCAGCAATTGTTTTCCCATAGATCTCTATTAAATTTCCTGTAGAAGAAGAAATGAAAACAGAAACGTGTCTTTTAATGATGTGTGTTGTTTTCTGAGCCCACCATAGGCAGCTGGGGTCTAATTCATGTGGTCAGTAAGATCACAAAGAACAATTCAGCTCGCCCCAATGCCACCATTCGGCCAGTTGGATCACTCCCAACACTCCACTGACTATGCTGGGTACCAGGTTGTTGTCAGCACAGATAACTTAAACCATCTGATACACCCCTATCCTCACTCTATGGGTCCAATAAGTAGTGAGTCTTTCTAGTCCTGCAGCATATCCACAAGCTCCACATGGATTTTTCTCAGCTAGCACTGAACACTTGGCATTACTCATGTTCTTCCTTGGGAAGCCTAGCATCCAGCTAACAAAGAAACCTGTACAAAGACATTGTATTACGAGGCATGAGAATCCAGAGCTGAACTCCACCTGACAGCACTTAGAAACCAAAGATGGAGTTGGATGGACAAGCAGTTAAGTGCACTGCCCATCTCTCTTGTATGCAGGGAACAGACTCCTCCTGAAAACCCATCTTCCTGGTTAACATGAGCTTGGGCATTATATTCTGGAAAAGCCTGTGTTAAACCCAGCAAGACAGATCTCTCATAAGCAGAAAGATGGGATAGAACATCAAATAATAATTAAACTGGTCCCTAACCCCCCCCAAGAAAAAGGTCCCTTACCTGGGACGCCAGATGGTGGGCTAATTTGGTAAACCACAGGCGTCTGCACAGCAGAAAACTGCAAGGAGAAAGTTGTAGTTAAACAGCAGCCATTCTTACAGCAGCCTAGCAAGATCTGATTACGCGCTGCTCACAACACAGTTGGCAACCACACTGCAGAGACTCGTGCTTTAGGACTGGATCTTTGGAGCAGAATCCTGCTCTGAGAAGGGAATTACTTCTTCCCCCTTTGTGTTTAGAGTCCGGCTTGCTGCACTTTCTACATCCTCCTTGCTCTCCAGTAGTCTGGTCTACTTTGAGTCAATCCCAGAAGATTTGGTTTAACTACAAAATTTCTAAGCCATGTTTTATTCAGATGCTCAGACCTCCATTTCACCGAGCATCGTGGCGTAACTCTTCCCATCAATAGCACACTGCTCAAAGCTATTTCTGCTTCACAGTACTGGGATACTTCATAGAATCACTCAGGTTGGAAAAGACCTTCAAGATCATTGAGTCCAACCACAGCCCAACCATCCTACCCTAACTAACAGCCCTCTGCTAAATCATGGCCCCGAGCACCACATCCAAACAGCTCTTAAACGCATCCAGGGAAAGTGACTCAACCACCTCCCTGGGAAGCCCATTCCAATGCTTAACCACCCTTTCCATAAAGAAGTTTTTCCTGATATCCAACCTAAACTAAGACAAGCGTAGCCAAGGAAACGCTTATATTGACCCTTGTTAACACAGTACAACACATCACAGTGTCGTCAGGACAGAATTCCTTGTCCTCTAAGGAAGAAAGGAAATACTCAGAGTAGATTATGGGATTCCACTTTGGTCAAAAACAGAACCTAAGAGCAAGTAGTTTTCAAGCAAGCTTCTTAGAGACAGGGACCACACAGCAGCCCTTTGCAAGTGGAATAAGGCTGTCCTCAGCATCCTGAAGTAGCTGAGACACAGACACCCAAACCCAGCTTGCACTTTCAAGAAGCCAATCAGCCCTGCTTACCTCTTCCTTCACATTACACTAAAATCTGCAAGAGTTTTGCCTGTTTTCAAAAAACTGACTCTAGGAGCTTTTGCCTACACTAACACCAGTCCTATTCAAACAGTGGTGTGCAGGAGCATTGCTCATCTACCAAGGGGCCAGAAGTACCCATGGCTATCCACGTTCTGATAACTCACATGGAATTAGCTCACCATCAGCAGCAGCTGAATGTGGACTCCAGCACTGCCCACCTTGCTCACTAGCACAGGCACAGCCTTGCTTTAAGCAGCAAGACCTTGGAAAGCCTCATTCCTCATATACCTGCCCTGAAATACAAGAGCAACACTGTCTTTCCCTTGTACAGCATTCTGCATTCTGGAAATGAGTAACACTAGGTCAGATCCATCAAGGTATTTGGGTACCCTAGGCTTCAGATTATCTACAAAGGCACTTGACTTGTTCAGAGTCTGCACAAATCCATTTGCTTCTCTGCCATAAATACCCCCATGAAACTGGCCAACTACGTTGCTAGCTGGCTAAATCCTGGTCCTAAGTCATCGACTACTTGATTTCATCAGCCTTACAGGAAAAAATAAACGTTCCCCATCTGCACTTGGCCTGTCCCTATCCACCAAATCACCCATTTCTTTAAAACTCCATCACATCTCCATCTCCCTCCCTCACCTTCATTTTGAATCCTCTCTTGTTGCACCTATGGATGCCACCGTCAGTCCAAGAGAAGATCACCTAATTCAGGCATCACCTCCATGCCCACTCACCGTAACGCAAAGAAAGAAGCCAAAACCAGCACAAAAACCAAGACCACAAGCTGATACACAAGCCTTGTGAGCTGCTCAGACTTGTTGCTGCCTGCAGCAGGCTTTTCCAATCCACTGCAGAGGCTAAATTAATTTTTAATACGCATAGCTCCCAGGTCCCAGCCTCAAAACAAAGAGACACGTTGTGTTTTATTTAGCTTGCAATGTGTCTCATTAACAGCATCCCCTGGTGATTTTTCATCAGCTCTCTAAGCTAGCTGAACCACCCAATGACTCTCCGGTTTTAATGTGCAATTTACTGAAATGCTGGGCTTTCTTGCTTGATACTCAAAGTTAGCAGAAGGGGGACGTGACTTCTGAACACACAAGGCCTCATCCTGGAGTGCACAGCCATGGCTAAGTGGTCTGCTCAGCAAGAAGCCCCAGGACCATGTCATAACCGCTCTTAATAAAGCCCCAAGAATCACAGAACCATAGGCAGGTTACCCAGGAAAGCTTGGCAAATAGCATGGCAACAATTCTGGACAAGGGTATGTCATGGTTTTGTGCTGTCAATATTCTACATCATGACATCATGTGCGGTATGAACTGTTTTGGTGGTATAAGAAAGTGTAACAGAGGGTATGTGGAAGTGTAACAGAGGGTATGTGGAAGTGTAACAAAGGGTATGTGGAAGTGTAACAGAGGGTATGTGGAAGTGTAACAGAGGGTATGTGGAAGTGTAACAGAGGGTATGCGGAAGTGTGGAAGGTTCATGCTCCAGATCTGTGGAATGGCAGCATCCCGAGTACTCAGCCCTTGGAGGAAACTACATATCCCAGGGGACAACGCGGCCAGAGATGAATCACCAGAGGAGGAGGACACACATATAATCTCGCTCCCAGGCTGGAACGTCTCTCTTTTCGCCCTGTCTTTCGCTTTGGAGCGCTCCATCCCTGCCGTCTCGCTCTATCAGCAACGTTCCAGCCTGTCGCCTAGAGATTGCAGTAGGCCCCCGGTTCTCCGGGACTCTTTTTCTCTCTTTCTTTTTCTCTGCCTTGTTTGATATAGTAGTTGTAGTTATATTGTATCATATTGTGTCTCGTATTTAGTAAAATAATTTCTTTCCTTAGATTGCTGCCGTTGCTTTTGTTCATTTCTCCCCTTCTAGGGGCAGCAGCCTCTATCACGGATAAATCTAGATAACCCGATTACATTATCTTGGTGGAGAATGCGGGCAATCTGATTCGATTAGATCTGCTGCTTTTTTAGCTTCCAGAACAACTCTCTTTTTGCTCTCTAAAAGCTTTGTTACAGGAGTGTTATTTTTTCATAGCTGCTCACTGAGAGCGTGACCTTGAAATTCCAGACGAACTGTCAACAGTCTGAGCTAGCTGCTCACTCTGAGCATTACTATCTTGCTTTTGTAAAGAAAACAAAGAGATTTCTTGCTCTCTCAGAGCACAGCTAGTTAGCTCTGACTTTCACAGGGCCTGCTAGCTACTATCAGCTATGAACCCACTCTTCATTCCAGTCGCTCTGTTTAGGGGATTGAAAGCAATCATGATCCTCTCAACATATTGTCCATACGTGCTTTCTTTTTGCGGAATTCTGTATCTATATAACCTAATAAGAACCGTGATGGAGACACCTGCCTGGTACTTATATGCAGTGTGGTATAATTTAATTGTCGGCACATACATTCCAGATGGAATAGCTAATTTAACAGACACCACAATGTTCAATCCAGTGTACAGGCTGTACTCTCAGATTGTCGTACGCTTTTCAACAGCCGAGGTAATATTAATTCTTGGTCTCATACTCATGTTCATGTTATCAATATCAGTGAATGTATATGTATTCCTATACATTCGTTCTATGCAGAAGTCTCCTCCAAAACCAGAGAATGCTGACTGGCAGGGAATATGGAAAGGTTTAGGAAAGATCTTAGAAGCGTGGGGACCCGCAGTGTCGTGGGATTTCACTATTGAACACCTGAGGGACCCTGAGAAATTAAGTGAGTACTTGGGTCAGAAATCTAAGGAGGTAAACATTATTTGGGGTTTGGCTTACGCATACCGTGCTCTGTATAATACTATTCTGGAGAGAGAGAGTTTCCGATCTGAGATTCAGACCAACAAAGATAATATCCAGGTCGACTCTAATCAGTCACGGGAGGCATCAGTAGCAATATCAGTTGCCCCTGTGGAAGGCAAGAAATGGAGACGGGTGTCCACGCGTCTAGAACGAAGAGAAGGAGGAGCAGAAGAAGAGGAAGCAGAAGAAGGTACCTCGTCTGGATCGGCACCGAGAAAGGCAAAAAGAAAGACTAAGAGGCGTGAAGAAGAGGCTGATGAGGAGGAAATTGTTTATCGTCGACCTCTAAAGCTGACTGAGATCCAAGGCTCAAGAAAGGAGTTCATACGGCGTCAAAACGAAGGTATCCTTGCCTGGTTGCTTCGCTGCTGGGACAACGGGGCCCACAGCCTGTCACTAGATGGTAATGAGGCACTGGTGGATACTGGCGCACAGTGCACTCTAATGCCCTCCAGTCATGAAGGGACAGAACCAATCCATATTTCTGGAGTGACTGGGGGCTCTCAAGAGTTGACTGTGTTAGAGGCCGAAATAAGTCTCACTGGTAAAGACTGGCAGAAACATCCTATTGTGACTGGTCCAGGGGCTCCATGTATACTGGGTATTGATTACCTCAAAAGGGGGCATTTCAAGGATCCTAAGGGCTATCGATGGGCCTTTGGAATAGCTGCTGTAGATACAGACAATATTAAGCAGCTGTCTGTTTTGCCTGGCCTGTCAGAGGACCCGTCTGTTGTGGGGCTGCTACGAGTGAAAGAACAGCAAGTACCAATTGCTATAAAGACAGTACATAGACGGCAGTACCGCACTAACAGGGATTCCTTGCTCCCCATTCACGATTTGATTCGTCAGCTGGAGAATCAGGGAGTGATCAGTAGAACTCATTCCCCTTTTAACAGCCCCATATGGCCAGTGCGTAAAGCCAGTGGAGAATGGAGGCTAACTGTAGACTACCGTGGCCTGAATGAGGTAACACCTCCACTGAGTGCTGCTGTGCCAGACATGTTGGAACTCCAATACGAGCTGGAGTCAAAAGCAGCCAAATGGTATGCCACCATTGACATTGCTAATGCCTTCTTCTCCATTCCTTTGGCTGCAGAATGTAGGCCACAGTTTGCCTTCACCTGGAGGGGTATTCAGTATACCTGGAACCGTTTGCCCCAGGGGTGGAAACACAGTCCAACCATTTGCCATGGACTGGTCCAAACTGTGCTGGAACAAGGTGGTGCTCCCGAACACCTGCAGTACATTGATGACATTATTGTGTGGGGCAATACAGCAGAGGAAGTTTTTACAAAAGGAAAGCAAATAATTCACATTCTTCTACAAGCCGGCTTTGCTATTAAGCGAAGCAAAGTAAAAGGGCCTGCCCAGGAAATTCAGTTCCTAGGTATCAAGTGGCAGGATGGACGTCGTCACATCCCAGCAGATGTGATCGACAAAATCACTGCCATGTCTCCACCAACTAACAAGAAAGAGACACAGTCTTTCCTGGGTGTGGTGGGCTTTTGGAGGATGCACGTTCCAAACTACAGCCTCATTGTAAGCCCCCTTTATCACGTAACGCGGAAAAAGAACAATTTCACATGGGGCCCTGAACAACAGCAGGCTTTTGAGCAGATAAAACAAGAGATAGCCCGTGCCGTGGCCTTGGGGCCAGTACGGACGGGACAGGATGTAAAGAACATCCTCTACACTGCTGCTGGAGAGAAAGGTCCCACTTGGAGTTTGTGGCAAAGAGCCTCAGGAGAGACCCGAGGCCGACCCCTGGGATTTTGGAGTCGAGCGTATAAGGGGTCTGAAGAGTGCTACACTCCAACTGAGAAGGAGATCTTAGCCGCATATGAGGGGGTTCGGGCTGCTTCCGAAGTAGTTGGAACTGAAACACAACTCCTCCTGGCACCTCGACTGCCAGTGCTGAACTGGATGTTCAAAGGGGAGGTTCCTTCCACCCATCATGCTACCGATGTCACCTGGAGCAAGTGGATTACCTTGATTACACATCGAGCAAGAATGGGGAACCTCAATCGTCCAGGAATTTTAGAGGTAATCATGGACTGGCCTGAAGGTAAAAGGTTTGGAACATCACCAGCAGAAGAGGTGTCACGCGCCAAAGAGGCCCCACCATACAATGAACTTCCGGAAAACGAAAAGAATTTTGCCCTGTTCACTGATGGATCGTGCCGCCTTGTTGGGAAACATCGCAGATGGAAGGCTGCTGTGTGGAGCCCTACACGACAAGTTGCAGAGGCCACAGAAGGAAGAGGAGAATCGAGCCAATTCGCAGAGGTAAAGGCTGTCCAGCTGGCCCTAGACATTGCTGAGCGGGAGAGATGGCCAGTGCTTTACCTCTATACTGACTCATGGATGGTGGCCAATGCCTTATGGGGATGGCTGCAGCAATGGGAACGAAACAACTGGCAGCGGAAGGGTAAACCTGTTTGGGCCGCTGAACTATGGAAGGACATCGCTGCCCGAACAAAGAATATGGCCCTAAAGGTGCGTCATGTAGATGCCCACGTGCCCAAGAGTCGAGCAACAGAGGAACAACAAAATAACCACCAAGTAGATCAAGCAGCCAGAATTGAGGTGGCTCAAATTGACTTGGACTGGCAGAATAAGGGCGAACTATTTCTAGCTCGATGGGCCCATGAGACCTCGGGCCATCAAGGAAGAGACGCAACATATAAGTGGGCCAGAGACCGAGGGGTGGACTTAACTATGGACACTATTGCGCAAATTATTCATGATTGTGAAACGTGTGCTATAATTAAACAAGCCAAGAGGATGAAACCTCTCTGGGAGGAAGGGCGATGGCAGAAGTATAAATATGGGGAGGCGTGGCAGGTTGATTATATCACCTTGCCACGATCTCGCAGTGGTAAATGCTATGTGCTTACCATGGTAGAGGCAACCACTGGGTGGCTTGAAACATATCCAGTACCCCATGCCACCGCTCGAAACACCATATTGGGTCTTGAGAAACAAGTCCTGTGGCGGCATGGCACCCCAGAAAGAATTGAATCTGATAATGGGACACATTTCAAAAATTCACTTATAAATACTTGGGCTAAAGAGCACGGCATTGAATGGATTTATCATATTCCCTACCATGCACCAGCCTCTGGTAAAATTGAACGATATAATGGGTTATTAAAAACGATGTTGAAAGCAATGGGTGGTGGAACATTTAAGCACTGGGAGAAGCACCTGGCAGAAGCCACTTGGTTGGTCAATACTAGAGGATCTGTCAATCGCGATGGTCCTAGCCGATCTAGTCCCCTACACACCATAGAAGGAGATAAAGTCCCTGTTGTGCATGTGAAGAGTATGTTGGGAAAAGCTGTTTGGGTCCTTCCAGCCTCTGGAAATGGCAAACCTGTCCGTGGAACTGTTTTTGCCCAGGGACCTGGGTGCACCTGGTGGGTGATGCAGAAGGATGGGGATGTTCAGTGTGTACCACAGGGCAAATTGATGCTGGGGGAGTGCAGTCAGTAATTCCATGTATCTGTGTAACCATGATGTAATAATGTAGAATAAGGGGTGGAATGTCATGGTTTTGTGCTGTCAATATTCTACATCATGACATCATGTGCGGTATGAACTGTTTTGGTGGTATAAGAAAGTGTAACAGAGGGTATGTGGAAGTGTAACAGAGGGTATGTGGAAGTGTAACAAAGGGTATGTGGAAGTGTAACAGAGGGTATGTGGAAGTGTAACAGAGGGTATGTGGAAGTGTAACAGAGGGTATGCGGAAGTGTGGAAGGTTCATGCTCCAGATCTGTGGAATGGCAGCATCCCGAGTACTCAGCCCTTGGAGGAAACTACATATCCCAGGGGACAACGCGGCCAGAGATGAATCACCAGAGGAGGAGGACACACATATAATCTCGCTCCCAGGCTGGAACGTCTCTCTTTTCGCCCTGTCTTTCGCTTTGGAGCGCTCCATCCCTGCCGTCTCGCTCTATCAGCAACGTTCCAGCCTGTCGCCTAGAGATTGCAGTAGGCCCCCGGTTCTCCGGGACTCTTTTTCTCTCTTTCTTTTTCTCTGCCTTGTTTGATATAGTAGTTGTAGTTATATTGTATCATATTGTGTCTCGTATTTAGTAAAATAATTTCTTTCCTTAGATTGCTGCCGTTGCTTTTGTTCATTTCTCCCCTTCTAGGGGCAGCAGCCTCTATCACGGATAAATCTAGATAACCCGATTACAGGGTAAAAACAAACCCAGAAGGTGGACCGCGTGGCTGAAGTGCACAGATAGGTTAACTCAGTCTCAGGTTTTTGCTTCTGAAAGAGCTCAGGTCACATAGACTGTCCAATGCCAGATCACTGAATGCTGTGTGCTCTAGTTTTAAGGGGCACGAGGAGCATCTTACCTTCACGTCCTGTTATGCAATCACTAAGAGAGATGCTATTTCAATACAAACCCGGTGAGACCAACATGATTCCCTTCAGTACGGGAAACTTTTATCATCACTTCTATCTTTGTTTGGTGATTACCTTGAAAGCATAGTTTTCTTTCTCCAGCCCAGTCAGGTTGTTAATGGTGCGCCCATTAAAGCTCACCTCTACGTAGTACAAAGCCTCCTGGGGTGAAGGCCTAGGTAGGAGAAAAAGAAATATATTATTTTTTTATACAGTTGTTGTTATTTTCAAGGCAAAAGTGTCCTTTGTTGGGTCACCACTCTAAACAGGTTCACCACTCCAAACAGGTTCACTGAAGCTTTGATAGAGCAAACTACATTCATGTGGTGAACACAAACTCTGCATACAAACCCAGACTCGGGAACTATAGTTTATAAAGCAAATATGAAAGCAGAGGAAAATGTTGTACTTGAGTGAAGAAGGCAATAGGACTATACCAGAACATACACTCACAGTGTATGTAAATGCAAAGCACATACGCATGCTCATTAGCATTCATTAATACTAATGAACAATTGCAATTCATTAATATTAAAACAACCCAAGGCTGCCTAGATTTACAGAGAAGCCTGGTTTGTAAATTAGTACCACAACCTCAGTGAACATGGTTTCACTGCACAGCATTCAGTAGAATTAACTCCCAAACAAACCACAGCAGTGAGAGATGGAAGAGCTCCAATAGATTTGCTCCTACTGCCTCTTGAGGCACTTTTAGTTTGCCAGTCAAACAACATCCTTTAAGTTATGACAGGCTGGAGAAGAGGGATCTTAGATTGCCCAGCTGCTGCTTAGAGTCGTATTTGTTCCTCTTCCTACCACAAGCTTCTCTTTGTGATCTTGGGCCAGCAAGGACATCAGATTTCCTTGGGTGACCTTACTAAAGGTCTTCTCCAAACCAGAAGATTTGATATTATAGCCAGAGATCATACCTTGTTCTACATCTTATGAGAGAAAAGTCAAAATACACAGGAGAGACATCACATGGCAACGTGGGCAGGTCTGCGTTCACCAGGGACACCTCCAGGTAGGGCCAGCTGGCTGGAGAGAGATGTTCTAGCTCATGGGATGCTGAGCCTGAGTCAAAGTCAAAGACAAGAGCTCTGAGGACAGGACCACTCACATCCAGTCACAAGGTGCAGACACTTTTGAACATATTCTATTGCAAAGATTGATGGCTACCAGCAGTTTCAATCTCCTTAATCACCTATGCCAAACAAACCATCATGCTCATAGCTACTTAAAGCACTTGTAAAACTAATAGTCTCACATGGTTCTTGCAGCTGCTGATGCCTTGCATGGTTTTGCTAGCAAGCATCTCAAGTACTCTAGTGCTGTAAGGTGGATCTGCTCTGCTCAAGGCCTGCCTGTATGTATTCCTGTGCAACCAGCTCTAGTGAACTGCTTTAGCAGAGGGTTGGATGTGGTGATCACTTCCAACCCCTGCAGCTATCTATGATCCCTACAAGAATCCAAAAATAAGGTAGAAATCTCATTTCTCTTAGAATTTGAAAACAAGCAAACATCAGAAATTAGTTGTGAAGTAATAATTGCAGGCTGATTTCATGCTCTGGATGCCACTGCTATGTGACTGGTACTTAAGATCTGTCACTCTGACCACAAGTCTCAGAACAGACCTGCTTCTCCATTACTTTGATACATACCTGGCAAAGGTTTACAAGAATTGAACACTCACCATCTAGAGTGATAGTAATCCATGTTCCTCCAGCAACACTGCCCTCCTGGGGCTTTATAATCAGCCCCTCAGAGGCCACTGCAAAAACAACTCAACGTCAGGTTGAGGTTTAATGCAAAGACTGGAAACATCCATCTCAAGACAAGGCACAGTGATCTGGCAGCTGTCCTTCTGTGATTCTAGCCTTCACAAGTCCTCCTTCCTGGGCATCCAAATTAGGATTGTTCATCCTCTTCCTTTCTGTAGGATGGCTTAGGTTGGAATAGACCTTAAAGACCATTTAGTTCCAACACTGCCATGGGCATGATAAGCCTTATGGTCATCCCTCCATCTTTTAGAGCTCTTCTGAAGACTGTCCTCAAATGCATACATGATATGATATGTCTTCCTCAATCTCAGCTTGTTCACCTCTCTCTTGGAAATGCCCATAAGCCCACGATGAAGAATAAAACACAGGATGAAGCTCCTGCTTCATGCAATTAAGCTACAAGTAACTTACCATATATATTTTCCAGAAA
Source organism: Excalfactoria chinensis (assembly GCF_039878825.1). Taxonomy (NCBI): domain Eukaryota; kingdom Metazoa; phylum Chordata; class Aves; order Galliformes; family Phasianidae; genus Excalfactoria; species Excalfactoria chinensis. Next base: position 2,987,487 of record NC_092827.1, read on the forward strand.
GGCATCAAATTCTTAAGGCTTTTTGGGGGGAGGGACTTCATATGCTGATGCTAATAGAAGCAAACCAGCAGCTGACCATGTCACCATCCCTGGAGGTGTTCAAGAACCAAGAGTATGTGGCACTGAGGGACCTGGTCAGTGGGCATGGTGAGGGTGGGCTGGGGTTGGTGATCTTAGAGGTCTTTTTCAACCATAGTGATTCTATAAACATTTCCATCTCATCGAGTCAATGTAAGTTTGCCTAACATCTGTATTCACCTCATTAAAGAGAGCTATTGGACATGCTTGCATCATGAACTCAACATTTAAACAACCATATGATTATCATCAAGCAAAAGAAAACCAACTTATGTCAGAGGTACTCAACAATAATTCAGACATTCAGAAAGCTATGGAGGTGAAAACCATGGCTATGGAGGAATGCCATGAATGGCCAAAGAAAAAGGTGGCTAATTTCCAGTATGCTGAAGCCACTGCCCCATAACATCCAACAGCATTTACAGACACTTCTGAGCATCCCACTTGCAATCAGGCTGTGCCCAACCCAATGACACTGGTACTGCAGTGTTGTTAGAGAGCACTTCTGTCCTCACCTGCAAAAAACACCAGAAAAGATGGTCTCCATAGGTTCATCTTGGAACACGGATGGGGACTTCACAGTATGACGACTCAGGACCTTAGCATCTTTTCTGTAATGTTAAAACAAATCCCATCTGTTAATCCTTCATCCCGCTGCAGACCTGTTAGAGGAATGCTCTGCTATAGCAGACAAGGCAGACTAATGTGGAGTTACAGAGAAAGCACCATAGAATCAACCAGACTCAGGAAACAAACCACCTTTCCTGGGCTTGCTTCAGCAGCTCTCTCCTGATCTAAACTGAGCACTGAAGGCAGACACGGCACAGTCTCTAAAGCATCCCTCCCTCTTTTAGGAACAAAGTCTATTTTCCGAAGAGATTTGAGATGGGTTTAATGCAACCACATCACACATCCAGGAAGCCAAGTCTATAGCTGAGTCCCCTAGGATGGAGAAGCCTGGCTTCCACCACTGCTTAAAATACTATTGTTGCCATTACCATAGAGATGGCAGCTGAGAGGTAAATGGCCCCATAACAGTCTGCAACCATGGCAATTACAAACATGCATTTCATAGGTACACCTGGTACAAATGGGAAACCAACTGAAGCACCGTGTGTGCTCAACATCAAGCGTTCCCTGCTCTTTTTTCTTCCTTTCCTCCTTTCAAACCCAAGCATCTGAATCATTAGACTGGATTAATACAGAGATGTAAAACCACGGACTAGAAATGGTACTTCCACTGCTCCACTATAAATGCTGCAATTACTTACCTGTATTCCTTGCACCTTGTAACAGAAATGCAGTTTCTAGGGGTCAAGCCCAAAACCTTGATGTTTGTGAACCTGGGATTTCAAAGCAGTCCTATGAAATATCATTTAGATTTATTTTTATTGCCCTTATCAAGACTGTAAGTATGGCCTACCTTATCCTCTTTGTTCTTCCATTCCTCAGATGAGTTAACCAAGGAGGCTCTGATAGGGTAACTGCCCCATCCTCTTTGATACTGACTCTCCCACAATGCTTGGTTGGAAGCTCTGTCAGTCCCTGCCTGGATAACAAAGTGGGGCTGTGCTGAAACCCACCCAACTCGTTTCTCAGCAGTACTCATTACAGACAGCTCAGAGCTGTCCATTGGGCACACTTAATGATTAACTTTAGCTACTTGCTGCTGTTAACCATTTGCTTCCAAGTCTTTAACAACCACAATAGGAGTAACCTGGAACTATTCTTCCCTTAGGGTTGGAACTAGATGATCTTTTAAGATCTCTCCCAACCTAAGCCATTCTATGAGACTGTATGTCTGGCTTCTCCAACAGAAGGATAATCAAGGCTTTCAATCCCCCTTTTTCCCCCATACACGATATAAATGGGTTGAATGGTTTCCCGATATGCTGATACCCAGCCTGGGAGTGGCTTTCCCAGCAAGCAGACTTTGAGGTTTTCATGTACACTCTTAATTCAAATTTTCCACAGCATTTTCAGCTGTGTCAAAGTCTGGCTAGAATTCTGCCCAAAGGGCATTTAGACCTCCTACCACATCTCAAGTACCCATTCCCCTGTGTGTCCTCACACTGCAGTAGAAAGAAGTGTTATGGAACCACTGTCTCTTCTGGTTGCAAGGAAGATCCAGCTCAGCCTTCATCAGATCCTGAATAGCTGCAAGCATCACATCTACTCCCACGTCTATACCCATCCATTTAAAGCCCAGATGGAAGAATGAGTTTTTGATGAAGCCAACAGAAACAAAGCAGGCTGTTGTAGCCTTCCATCGGTTCGGGTGCCATCATGGAAGTTTCCACTGTAGCTATCACCAAGCTTTTAGACAACAGCACAGCTACAGATTAATGAGTTACTACACACCAGTCAAACAACAGCAGAATGTATGCATGCTTTTACCTCATCCCCAAAGGGAAATGAAACAGGTTTGCTTGTTCTTCCCTAGCCTCGATTCAGAGAGGCAGTAGCACAAAGTCATGGGCAGTCAACCTCTGTGGAAGTTTTGGAGCTCTGCCCAGCCATGGAACCAGTGGTGCTGGGTTTGTTTTTGATCAAGACCTGATGGTTCATGTGCCTATAGCCAATGATTACAGGAGCCCAATGAAAGTTAACCCTGAGCTGCTCAATAGTCTACACAGTTTACTTATTAGCTAAAATCCCACTGCAAATACAGTCAGAAATATATATATATATACATTTAATATATATATTATGGATTTGAGAGTATTATCAGAAAGGAAAATGCTATCAAATAACAGGCATTGAAGAAGAGGGTCAATTGAATGCAACAAGTAGAGCCAGATGCTGTTAATGGGGTCCACTGACAGCCCCAAACAAATGCCCAGATAGAGACAACAGGAGATAGGGTTGGAGACTGAACCACAACACGAATCCAAGTTCCAGCCAGAAGGTAACACTGAAGATGGGACAGTAAAGCTGTACACCTGTAGCATCACTCCAACAAGGAGTACAAGCCCCAGACCAGGGTTAAATGGAGCTCCCGACTCTAAGGGCAGAGGAGGGTGGGATTCCAGGTAATTATTCAATTGGAGGCTGCAAATCTTACGTGTGTGAGTAGAAACAGCCTTGCAGACAGCTGGGAATCAAGGAAACGGATTGTGTTGCATACAGGATGGAAATGAAAGGTTGGATGGGGCTTTGGGCAGCCTGAGCTGGTGAGGGGCACCCAGCCCACGGCAGGGCTTGGAAGCGGGTGGGCTTTGAGGTCCCTTCCTACCTAAACCAGTTACGACACTCACGATGTAGAGAAGCAGGCGGTCGGAGCGGCAGCTCTCGGTCACTAGGTGGAAGTATGGAGCCGCTGAGGAACCCGAAACGCAGCTGAAGGCACACGCACATCCCTGTGGGATGATTCTGATCAAGACTTCTGTTAGCAGAGACCGGGAGAAGGAGATGTAAGACCTATTCCCAGCTCCTTCACTCACTCAAGCATGATTTGGGCTAGCGCTCATCTTCCAGTCATCATTCATTTGCATTAAGCTTCATCTCCATCCCCTGGAGATAATTTACTCCTGCATGTATAAAAAGGGGGTGGTGGGATGTTGCTCATGGGACCTTTGCAGTCCAGGTGCCCTGCAAGAGTCTCCCCAAGACTGGCAGCACTTCTGGGATGTAAAAGCTTGGTGGGGCTCCTCCTGCACTCTCTCAGCCTTTGCATGATAGCCACCCCCCGAGAGGCACACGGCAGTTGTTGAGCAGCACATGGCATCCCCAGCAGAACAGCTGAGGGGGGATAATGTGGGATAAGGGGAGGTTTAGTGATTTTGTCTGCAGCCGTTCAGGAGCTCCTTGTTCTTGCCCAGCCCTACTGGTACGTGCAACACCTCACAGTGAGGGCACAAGTGTCTTGCCTGCTCCTCATCTGTGCTTACCATCCTCATAAAGCAAGCCAAGTTGGGCTGCTGCTTGGACCAGCAGTCCCATGTTTCTCTTGGGCATGGCTGTTGATAGGCAGTCCCTTCCTATGCACGCTGACCCATAGGGCATAGTGAGGAAAAACACCATGAGATCACTGGAACTTAGGGCTTGAGTCCAGAAGGTCAAGATTTCTTCCATCCAGCTTGGCTTTGTCCTTGCATCTTCTTTCACCCCTTACCCACTGCCTTTGCCATCTCCCAAGACAACCTGCCAAGTGTGTGAGCCTAAGAGTGTGCTGCCAAAATCAGCTTGGGACATCTACAAAGGCTGAGTGTCTGGAACACAGCTCTGATGCTTGCAAAGCCTCTGAAGATTTCAACACCATCTGTTCCTCTGATTTATGGCTACATAAATCTAGAGGTTAAATAAAAGCATAAGAGCTCAGGCACTGCACCTCCGTGAATCGTGCATCTCATTCCTCATCCCTTCCTTGGTTTTGACTCAGAGCAGCTCCCTTTAGCCCAAACCATTTCCAGGAATGCTCCCAGTACAGGTGCAGTCAACCAGATTTTGAGGCTGTTTTTCATTTTATTAACACGGATTCTAATGCCTCGTTGGACTTAAGAGAGTTTTCTTCCCAGATTTTCCAATGGACATGGACATGGCTGCGGGAGCAGCAAATGGGGTCTGCAAGATTGCAAATGCAATCTGGAAGACTTTGCATGCTGGCACATCCCCAAAGGGCAGTCCCCGCGCTATGCAGAGCTCCTATCAGCTGCTCTTTCTTTCTATTAATACTTCCCTTTTTGTGTATTGATGCAGACTTCCTAGCAACCAAAGTCATAAGAGAAGGTGCTAAGAAGCCAGGCTGATTATCATTAAAATCTGGTAGTTTGCTGTCTTTTTTCTTGAGAGGCTTGTTAGCCACTGGCAAGCAAGGTGCTGAGCTGGGATTTCCAAGGGAGCCTGGGGGATTTGGATATCCTGATTGGATTGAATTTCCCACTCTGAAACCCAACCTTCCTCCTCCTGGACCACAATGTCCAGCTGAGTGACACTACCCATGGGAAGGAATTGGATTCAGTGATCTTGATGGGACCCTTCTGACTTGGGATATTCTACCATTCTGTGATTCTGTGGTTGTGATTAAATCCCTTAATCGCTCATATCTGGATACTTCCTAGGGCAAGAAATAATCACAGTATCACAGTATCATAGAATGGCCTGGGTTGAAAAGGACCACAGTGACCATGTAGTTCCAACCCCCTGCTATGTGCAGGGTCACCAACCAGCAGCCCAGGCTGCCCAGAGCCACATCCAGCCTGGCCTTGAATGCCTGCAGGGATGGGGCATCCACAGCCTCCTTGGGCAACCTGTTCAGTGCGTCACCCCCTCTGGGGGAAAAACTTCCCCCTAAATAGTCAGTGAGGGGCAAGCAGAGGGATTTCAGAAAAGCTGTCTGGATTTGCCATGTTCAACCCCTCATTATACACCCAAGCATGGAAACATGAGCATGAAAAAACTGGTGCATATACTCTGTGAGCCTTTCCCAAACCACAGATCCTGGCAGGCCAGGAAGCTTAATCTCTCCTTACTTCCCCTCCAACATCTGAGGCACAAGGCCATCACAGAATCGTAGAATCATAGAATGGTTTGCATTGGAAGAGACCTGCAAGGTCATCTAGTTCCAACTTCCTGTTATAGGCAGGGGCACAGAATGGCCCAGATTGGAAGGGACCTCAAGGATCATGAAGCTCCAACCCCCTGCCATAGGCAGGGCCACCAACCTACACATTGAATACCAGCCCAGGCTGCCCAGGGCCCCATCCAACCTGGCCTTGAACACCTCCGGGGATGGATGGGGCATCCACAGCCTCTCTGGGCAGCTATTCCAGCACCTCACCACTCTCATAGTAAAGAACTTCCTCCTGACTTCCAGCCTAAACCTTCCCTCCTTCAACTTAAAACCATTTCCCCTTGTCCTGCTATTATCTACTCTTGTAAAGAGTTGAACCTACCCTTGGAAAGGATTGACCATGTCTATCAGCTGAGCTTCTATCTTGCTTGCCATGAAGGTAAGACAAGGAAAGCACAGGATCTTAACATGAACACTGCATAAGCTGAAATGGGAATGATAAAAAGAATCTTAGAAACGGGGATTAAACCTCAGATGAGTAGGCAGAAATCAAAACGGAGCATTTTTATTTATTGGATGAATCCAATGCCCTTCACTTTCCCTTTATTCCTGCTCCTTTTCATTCAGTTGATTCCCAGAAATCTTACCTGGCACTTCCTTTAATTTTTTTTTTCCTCCTTTAAAACATTTACGTACCACTATTCCTACTGCTGTGTGTTCCGAGAACATCATTGTATTTTCCAAACAATTTCTTTTTATCCCTGATCTAAAGTGTGTCGGTCTTTCCTTTCCTTCCTGCAACCGGACAAAGCCAATGCGTTTACATTTACAGGCTGTAACTGAGCCTGGCCCACCATCTTAGCCAACTGGAAACAGACTTAACTCTTTCCTTTGAGAGAAATAGTGTTAGTGCTTCCAAGAGTCTTTCTGCATGTCTTTATGGGGTCATTTTTCATCATGATGAAATCCTGTTGAAGTTGTTCCCGTAGCTACTCTTGGTGCATTTTAAACACTCGGCCAACAGCGTTAAATACTGAATTTATTGCCAACGCAGCTGCCTTAATGACAGGTTGGAGGCTTCTTCAGTTTCAAGGTTCAGTGTGGTCCCATGTGTTGTGGAGGGGATGTGCGTCGTCTGGCCGTGTCCAGCAAATCCTGGAGCTTGGGGATGTGGGAGGCAGCTGCAAGTAGAAACCAGCATCTTGGCAGGGATTTGGCTTTGGTTTTTCCAGCAGGCTGAGGGGGTTCCCCTGCTTTTGTGGCAGCACATGGGATGCCTGAGGGAATGGAAGGTCAAGGCCAGCTCATGTGGCTGAGAGCTCATCCTAAATGCAAAACCTTGGCTGCAAGGAGAAAATGCAGCTTTAAATGAGGAACTAATGGCTGTGCTGTAAAAAGTATCTTGGTAGTGAGGTCTTCCCAGAGATATTCCTCTTCTGGGCTACTCACAGACACCACCTTATTCCATTTCCCATCAAAGAGGGCTCTGTTGCAGTGTGATGGACCATCTCTGTGTTAAGGGGCTCGTTATCTTGCTAACAATATTACCCAAGAAAGCCTGCAGCTCCACTGTGAAGGCACAAGATAGCATCTAGCCTAGTAAGCTCTCACTTTAAATAGAGGCAAAGACACAAAATCTCACCTGACTGTGGGAAACATGCCCGCAAGGGAATCATGCAGGTAGGATGAAACCCTAGAAGTGGCATTCCTCATTGAAATCAAGACATGTGGCTTCCATAGCAGCAATCTACCAGGGAAGCCTGGGGAGGCGACACTGCAGACTGCAGCCATGGCATTTGCTGAGATAAACAGCTGGTAGGGGATTGGGTTTCTGAATCAAGCTGCAATTCTGCACCTACTGAGCTTCATCCATCATTAGTCTTTCATTAGGAAGCGTGTTCTTGGTTTGGTCCCCAGCTCCCAGAGGAGTGATTCAGGCAAATACCAGCTCCACCACTGCGCCCAGCAGTCTCTATTCCTCTGCCCAGTCCTACTCTCGTGGCAAAGCAGATGTCTGTTTGCTTCTCATTTCCATATGAAACCTCTCTGTTCCATGAGTTTTCATTTTACGTGCTGCCATTGCCCCATCCCCTCCATCCCCTCTGCCCATGGTTAAGCAGGACGAACAGCTGGGACAGCTGACCCTGCTGAATGAAAGGAGAGCACAGTTTTGCTCCCTTCACCCCTTTCTTGCAGGCTGCCACTGCCACAATGAGCCCCGACTCCCCAGGGATGGGGGATTTGTGTGCATTAGGCACATGAAAGAAAAGAGGCTGCAGCAGTGCTGCTGCTGGGCTTTGCTTCACCTCCAGACAAGGGAACGTCTTGACACACTTGATTTGCACAGATTGACTCATATGTAAAAGAAAAGGCAAAAAAGGCTTGCAGTGATCCCAGTTGTGCCTAGAAATGGGTATAATGCATAAAGCTGGGTTGGTCACTTAATGGAAACTGAAATCGTCTTCTGTCATCAAATCTTTGGGCTGGAAATTGGCCTCATTCACCTTGCATTAAGTTCTACAGCCTGTCATCACACAACAAGCACACACAGTGGCCACATGCATTCCCCTCAGTCCTAAATCTATTGAATTGAACCATAGAATGGTTTAAGTTGGAAGGGACCCTTAGGGGCCATCTGGTCCCATTCCCTGCACTGAACAGGGACACCCACAGCTCCATCAGTGCTCAGAGCCCATCCAGCCTGACCCTGGCTGTCTGCAGGGATGGGGAACCACCACCTCTCTGGGCAACCTGTGCCAGTGCCTCACTACCTTTACCATAAACAACTTATATCCAGTCTAAATGAGAACCCACAGGTAGGATGAGGAAGGAATCCTCATCCCAATTCACTGTGGTTGATCGTTTAATTTAGAAGCTGTGCATGTGTTAAAAGGAGATACTGCTTCCTTCCTCAAATATTCACCCCCTGAAAACCACCAACCCCTTCCATTCAGGGAGGGATGCTCGTGCAGTTCTGTCCAACACTTTTCAGGCAGTGGGGAATTGCATTTTCCAGCACTGAATGTGCATGTGTGGGGGAGGGCCATCAAAAATAAAAGTGCCAGTGTTCCCATTGTCAGCCCTTTATCCACCTGTTCCTCTTTTAGCTCAAACGTGGCCACCTCTGACCCTGCTGTGAGGCTGAGGCACTGGCAGGGCTGTGCCCCCACCCCCTGCTCCCCCCGTTCTCTGCAACAGCTGTATAAACCACAGGGGCAGCAGCTGGGGCTGGGGGCCAACACCTCCATAGGGCATAGGGCACCCAGGAGAGCTCCAGGCTTCTGGTCTGATGGTGGAGATTCTATATATTTAAGTTGCAGAAAGTCTGGAGATCGTAGAATCATTAAGGTTAGAAAAGACCGCTAAGATCAAGTCCAGCCTTCAACCCATCACCATCATGGCCACTAAAATGAGTTCCCCCCCTGCTTATTATAAATCCATTCAGCTTAACAAGCTCTACAGACATGTTCCTACCATAGGGCACTAAGCTGGTAGCTGCCTGCCCCATGGGTTTTAGCCATGGGGATGTGCTCTGCAATGCTGTCACCTTAATGGGCTCAGAGGAGTCCTGGCTGCTTGCTCTCCACAGCTGCAAGGGTGGAAGTGGAGAAAATGTGGAGCAATACCATTCTGTTGAGTGCTGGACAAAGTCCAGAAATTGCCTTTAATTTGATGCACACTGCACAGCCCACCTTCAGAAAGACAAAGATGGGATGCTGGTGCAACCGTGCATGCGCCTGCCCAAGAAACCTGGCATAGAATTGGGCTGGAGTGAGCTCCTCTTCAACCAGTTTAATTGTTAAAACACCAGTTGGATGGGGTTGAAATTTACCCTCAGGCATTACACTTCCTATCATATCTGAAGACATGGCAGCCTTCGGCGCTCCCCCAGGATCCATTTTCCTGCCTTGGAGACACCTAATGGGTGGATCTACTTGGAGTAGGAGGTTCACTTGCTAGCTCTGTCCCAAGGGAACCCAGGGAAATTCACTCAACCTCTTCAGGGCTTACCTATCAATATGGACTCCCAGATGATGAGTTGGTGAAGCTGATGAATGTCTCGTGAGCCATTTTCCTCTCATTGGTTCAAAACCAAAAAGCTGACAGCATCCTCGATGTTTCTAAACTATCATTTATGTTATTATAGTCCTTTACCACATCTGGATAACATATTGGTGTTTGCATTACTCATTGTAATGATGGCTTGAACTTTGATTTCACAAGGAGTAATTGGGCCAAAAGGCATCTCAGTGGGATATCAGCCTGGTGGAGCAGGTAGTAAGACTCTAGGTCCCATAGAAAATAGAGGATCTCATAGAGAGAAACAAGTCACTCTTGTTACACAAGTGGTTGGCATTGCTGGGGGCTGCTGGGGGCCTCTGCAGTCTCCTATATGTTCAAAACCACCCAGTGGAGCCCCATCTGTATACCTGCCAGATGAACATGTTGCCAAACTCCAGCAATGGCTCAGAAGACTTCACTAGGGGATTAACTGAATTTTTTTGTGTGCAATCTAGGCTATTTCTTGGCCTTCTGGAAATTGCTGCCTGCTCCCATGCTTGCCATTCATGCAGGGTAGTGTTGGAGTTGAAGCTCTGGTTGCTGGCCTTGCACTGACCAAATCCATTGGACAGCAGTACAAGTCTGAAGAGGACAGCAACCTGATCTTCCCATCAACTCACCCAGAAACAACACCAAGTGTCAAACAGAGACTCTAAGGCTCCCCGAGTAGAGAGGACTTAATTCCTGCATCCAGGCCATAAGCCTTCCACATTTTAACAGCCTTGCCCATGCCAACTTTCCACCTCCCATCTCCATCACTGACCCATGTAGGTAGCATGCAGAGAGGCTCCCCCATCCCTGCCCTCCCAGCTCCATCAGCTGTCACAGGCTGCATTCCTGCAGGGCTCCCAGCACTGGCAGCTCTGGACATCTGCTCTTTTCCACCCCCGCAAATATGCAAGCAGGTGTGAGGCACCACAGCTTGCCTCGTTCCTATGGGCTTTTACTCAGGCAGTGGGAAGGAAGGCACAGCCAGGACAGCAGATGCTCTGCTCCACTCTGTCTTCTTTGAATCCCTCCTGGAAATGTAAAGTAAGGAAAATGGATCATTCCAGTGCCACTGAATCAAGCCAGGACAAGATCATTTGTACATCTTATTTGGGTGGATTTTATTCCTCTCTACCTCATTGCCACTGAAAGGATAGATAATAGCAGGACAAAGGGAAATGATTTTAAGTTGAAGGAAGGACAACTTAGGTTGGATATCAGGGGGAAGTTCTTTACTATGAGAGTGGTGAGGTGCTGGAACAGCTGCCCAGAGAGGCTGTGGATGCCCCGTCCATCCCTGGAGGTGTTCAAGGCCAGATTGAATGGGGCCCTGGGCAGCCTGGGCTGGTATTCAATGTGGAGGTTGGTGGCTCTGCATGTGGCAGGGGTTTGGAGCTTCATGATCCTTGAGGTCCCTTCCAACCCAACCATTCTATGGTTCTATGACATCAGTGATGAAAAAGAGAAAAATCTTGCTGCTTCTCTGGATCTGGAGCAGATACTGCTTAGAATCATAGAACCATAGAGTCACCAAGGTTGGAAAGGACCTCCAAGATCACCCAGTCCAAACAACAGGCTACAGGGTGATGGTGCTGTAGGGATGCTGTCTCCTCAGGTGTCCCACTCAGAAACAAGCCTGGTGTGACAGCTCTGTCCCACTCAACTCAGCCATACAGTTCTGCTACTCTGGATCTACTAATGACTCCACTTGTCTGGCAAAGGAGAAGCTGGAGTCACTGCAATTTTTCATCAATTTATTCCGTTGCCATTAACATATCCAGTGTTTTTATTTGACTTCCCTTCCCAATTCCTTTATCTAAAAACTCATGGGGAGCTCCAGCATTTACAAACACCTTTACTGATGGGATTTGCACTGTCAACCACCTATTACTGAGCGTACCAGTGCGAGATAATCACACACTGGGAACAGCAAAGGAGAGGAGGCTGACCATAAACGTGCAATCAGATGCAATCCACAGAGAGAAGTTTTAGCTTTCTCTTTTCTCTTTATTTTTTTCTTTTTTGTTTTTTCTCATTTTGTTTTTATTCTACTTTTTCTTCCCTTTTCCTTTCTTCCTTTCTTCCTTTCTTCCTTTCTTCCTTTCTTCCTTTCTTCCTTTCTTCCTTCCTTCCTTCCTTCCTTCCTTCCTTCCTTCCTTCCTTCCTTCCTTCCTTCCTTCCTTCCTTCCTTCCTTCCTTCCTTCCTTCCTTCCTTCCTTCCTTCCTTCCTTCCTTCCTTCCTTCCTTCCTTCCTTCCTTCCTTCCTTCCTTCCTTCCTTCCTTCCTTCCTTCCTTCCTTCCTTCCTCCCTTTCCTTTTTTCCCTTCTTTAAATTCTCTTTTCCTTCTTTACCTCCTCATCTTCCTCTAAGTTTAAAGCAGCAGATTCCAAAGGAAACCTGTCAGTCTGCTCCTTATCATCACTCTCCCATGGGACCTAAACCAAAGTTCTTCATGCAGTTCCAGTGCAGGTAGCCCTACAATTCACCGTGCTCTACATGGAGCTGTGAGGCAGTTTGGGCTCAGCCCCCAGTACTAAACCCCAAAGAGCCCATTGGGATCTCAGAGCTGTCCTGTATCCCTCTCCATCTCCCACAGCAGCTCACAGGCCACTAAAACATTAAACAGATGCACTCTCAACAAACACCTCTATTCTCAGAGTGTTCTCTGAGTATTTTATTTCTGATTTTTTGTATGGGATCGCGCTGTGGTACGGAGTCACCCATTATCAAAAGGGATCAAATGAAGACGTGCCCTCCTGGCACGGGACAGCTGAAGCGGTGTCACTCAACATGCTGCTGTCAGTGTGGTGATTGAGGCAGACAGGAGGACCGGGATCAGCCCCGGGCTGTAAAGGACACAGGCAGGTGGCCATAGGGTGGGCTGGCCTGAGGGTGGGCAATACAAAAGGGACTGTGTGGGTAACGAGTGAGCAGGGATGGCAGTGGGGCAGGGAGGGGACAGGAGGATGCATGTGAAGAGCAAATGGTGGCTGGTGAGGCGGCTACATGGGTGGAGAGCCCTAAGTAGTCAAGCTGACTCATAGGGAGCTGAAAGGATGCTAATAGTAGGGGAAATGAGCCAAGGCAGCATAAAACTGAGTGAGAGGTGAGGTATTTGACATGCATGTCACAAGGGAGAAGGGGAAAATAGAGGCAGTGATATAGAGGGAATTGCCCACCTCCCCTTCCTCAGTGGCACACATGCAGAGGGGTCAGTCATTTAAGATGCTCTAAGCACTTTTTTAGCCTCGGCCTTAGTTAAGAGAGTCTTCAGCAGCCCCAGGTGTAAGCCACTCTCTGGACAGCATTTCTGACCACGTTCCTTGGGGAAAAACTGGACAAACCACTCTGAAGATGCCAGCTGGTGGCAACGGGGCACAGGGGAGCAATATGGGACCCAGGAGGTGAGGATGAAGGGACTGCCTGCTGCTTCGCTGAAGGTAATGTCGGAGTTATTTTTCTTTTTGCAGTATCTCCTAGAGTTTGAGAATTGCTAGCGTCAATGGCCAAGCCTCAGGAGCACAGGAAGTGCCAACATAATGCATTGTAAAGGAATGCTGGGAGTTCTGGGGAAGGCAGTAGATACTGAGGATGGAGAAGGGGAGGATGGTGAGGTGTCCTTGTTATCCAAAAAGGACCCCAGACTCACTGCTAAGGTCCCACAGACCAGACCACATCCACCTAGATGTGTCCCATGGCCATGATTGCAGCTTGGGTACAGCCTCACCCTCAGAAGTCAGCCTTCCCTTTGCTGTGGGTCTCACTTTCCTATACCTCATACCTATGGGCAGAAAAAGAGCACGAGGCATGTTTGATTTTCAACATCATCAAAACAAAAAGGGTTTGATTGGAAGAGCTGGTGCCTGGTGACATGGAAGGCAATTCTTCAGTGACCTTAGAGATATGGGAAGCACTGAAGAGGAACTGTAGTGTCGATCAGTGTAGGCTGTGGGGCCCATGGCATCTCCAGGGCAGCAAAGGTCCAAATTTGTCCTGATTACTCCTAGAGTAAGGAGTCTAAGGAGTCAGTGCTGGTTTCCTCTGGAGTTAGCAGTGAGGAACAGACCCTTTTCTACACACTGTCCTTCTCTTGAAGGCTGCATCCTCCACACCACCTCCCAAAGCTTGCCACTTCAAGGTCTTTTCCAACCTGGGTAATTCTGTGATGTCTACTGGATTCTGGGAGAAAGCTGTGAGCTGGGAAGGGTTTGTGATGTGATCAGAAAATCCCCAGCCAAACTGTCTTACATGCAATGAGAAGGCAAGAGAAATTTAGAATATATAGATTTATATCCTATCATCTTCTTGAAGAAAGAGGTATCCTAAATTTCACTCGTTTCTAAATTTGCATGTATTCAGAATATGAGAGATAAAGGAAAACTTAGGAGGCAAGGATGGTTGTGCTGAACCAGGGGGGCATTGCTGCACTCTTCTGGTTGCCCCAGGAAAAGCACTTTGCCTCTGTGCCTCAGTTTCCCCACCTGAAGCTGACCCGAAGTGAGCAAGCTTTGCTTAAGAGCAGGATTTCTGCTCCACTGCAAAGGATCAGAATGGCTAAACAAACTTTGAAAGGGTTAAACCAGAGCCAAGACAACACTTTAAAAGCACATAGTTGCCTCCTAGGACTAGGTGTTGTGGTGGTGCTCATAGAGGCTTGGATCCCACTGGTAGAGAGCTTTTAGAAGGTGATGAAAAGATAACACCCCAACACCTGGCAGGAGCTGAGCCTTTGGGATCCCTGTGAAAGGACTGGAGGTCGGATCATCCCCAAAAGAGCAGAGAGGCAATGAAGTTTGGGGCTTCAGAGCTAGGAGTTCCCTTAAAAAGCAATGAGGAGGAAGCACTGTTTCTGAAGCAAACTGCAAGCTCTGAGATAATGCTTATGAAACAACACCGGAGATCAAAAAAAGACAGGCATACAAAACACCTCCAAAACACAAGTGCCTAAATATGGTTTCTGGCCAGACATGGGCAATATTTTGCAGATAGATGCAAAATTGCTTCGCTCAGTATTCAGCTTCCTGGATGCTGTGGTTAGGATGGTATTAAAATACACACATATGTGCATAGATATATCTTTAGGTGCCTATTTTTGGATTCCAAGGCTCAAGTGTTAGCTGATTTTGCCAGTGATCACACAGAAAAATTGCAAAAGAGGCAAGAAAGGGCTCTGAACGAGTGGCTGCCATTTGGAGGGCAAACTCTAATTGTGCAGATGTTTGGGCTCAAACCCTTCCTGCAGAGAGGGGCAGAATATTAGGGAGAGATCTCAACCCCTCTGGGTACCAGGATGGCTTTTTCCCCCCTTGGAGGTGAATGGAAGTAGATGATTTATTAACCTGTCCCATTCTTTGAGCTATGGTCACAGAATCACATCAACACACCTCAACACGCGTGTCCACGCAGGCAGAGAAATGAAACCTTAAGCAGCCTCCGTCCTTCTAGGAACAACTGCTGCTGGGGAAGCACGTGTCACACAGTCCAAGGGTGGAAAAAGAAACTTGACAACGAGCCCAGATGAGTGAGTGCCTGAATGCCAGACCTTATCAGAAAGCCCATTTTGGGAGCACTGCCTGTCCTGCCATCCTCAGGGATCAATGACGGTGGCCGCAGCCATCCTTTGAGGACAGCTGTCCCATTCTTTCCTCCTTCCCTTCCCCACACCAGGCAGGGACAGATGTGGCTCTGAGTACGTCTCAGATGATTGGGTTACTCTCAGCAGGCACGTTCTGCTGGCTCTCGGTTTGCACATATCTGCCACTCACAATGAATACAGTTTTCCTAGACAGTCATAGAATCATACATACTGTGAATCACAGAATGGCTTGGGTTGGAAGGGACCCCAAGGATCATCAAGTTCCAACCCCCCTGCCACAGGCAGAGCTGCCAACTGCTATTCAGAATCATCTTGGCTCTAAATGGATGAATTTAAACTCCATAATCTCCCATCACTGCAGGCTTTTGTTGTTGCTCTTGTGAGCCTTTCACACTTAGGTATGCACCCCATTCAGCTCCCTAGCTTTTTCTAATACCTATAATTTCTAAATCCATGTTTTTTTCGGGTATTTTTTTTCATTGTACATTTTTGTTTTATTGTTTAAAATCTTTGAACAGCATGGAAAACCCATCTTTTAATGGAACAGATCCAGTTCATTCAAGTCACTGAATTTAACAAAAATCTTCCTCAAGTTGCGTGTTTAAGACCATTAACAACTGCCCTTTTATACCTACATAAGTTCTTAGCTCTCAGACCATACAGCGTATCAGGATAAGTTATGTAAGAAATGGATATTTGCCCTCCTGCATGGATCAAGAATATCCCAAGAGAAGAGGTCTGTTTCATTTCTAATCACTCTGAACTCACTGTCTGGTCTCAGAATTTGCACGATGATTTGATGTAAGACTCCGTGAACTTTAAGAACATACTAAAATCCAATGGCTATAAAAATCCCTTGAAATATTTTCCACATATGTTAAAAAGGTCTAGAAAATGCACATAGGAAAACACAGACTTGGATCTCCAAGTCCAACCCCAGCCCATCCAACACCATGCCCACTCTGTGCCCCATCCCCATGGTTCCAGAATACCTCCAGGGATGGTGATCCCATCACCTCCCTGGGCAGCCTATAGCAGTGCATCATCTCTCTGCATGAGAATATTTGTTTCCCTGGCATTCAACCTGCACCACCCCTGGTACAACTTCAGGCCATCACCTCTCATCCTCTTTCCTTTAGAACTCTTCAGCTCAATTCAGAAAGTAGTGATCTTGGGTAAGAGCCCAACAAAATGTTTGATAAAGATCATGAATGAATGAGAACTTTCCTCCATTTTCTTTACTCCTTCTTCTTCTATAAAGCTGTTTACTTAGATCAAATTTTGGAGTAAAACCCTGAATTTTGTTGATTTCCTTCTGTATTTTCCTAGCTAGCAAATTTCCAGTTTACATTACGGCCCATAGAAATGCAAATCCTTCTTCCTGCCCTCACCTTTACCATCAGGCCTCCCACTCCACTCTATAATAGTACATATGTTCACCATCCTACCATGCCTCAGTTTCCCCCTCTGACACATACTGAGGAAGATTTGGATTCATAAACTTTTGTGTAGGTGAATGAGAAGCAAGCAATCTGGGGTCAAAGGCACTGGGAGCCCTTTTCTACCCTAAACCAAGTTTCTCAGTAACACTGTTTTCTGTCTAAAGGAGAAAATCTCTTAGAACATACAATTGTTGCAGTAAACTCTATTCCATCTTGTTTGCAACCCCAAAGGTAGCAGAGAAATAAGAAAGGGTTGGTCTTATTTTCTTTACCTCCCCTATATACTTGTATGGACTGGTTGCAAAACATTAGGTTAACTTTCCTTCTCATCTCCATCTTCAGAGACATTTCCACTTAGGACATCATCCTTGTGAATCTGGTACGTGGACAAACTGTCTCCAAACAGTTTTATCCCAAACATGACCATAGGTCCCTTGGGCATCTCCAGCATCCCTAAGCATACCTGCCCCATCAAGAACATGCAACAGCGCTAAGCCAAGTGCTCCAGTCGAGGAGTGGAAAGGGAGGAACAATGGTGCCAGATTTGGTGCTGGCCAATTGACCCAAGCTTGACCCTACTTTGGGCAAAGGGAAGGACAAGAGGCCTCCAAATGTCCGTAACCAAAATGATTCTGTACCTCCATGGCTTGAAGACTCCTTTCTTAAGAACCAGACCAGGCTCCATTGAGATGCTGTCTGGTTTTTACTGGGTTGCCTGCTTGGCCAGGTAGCTCTCCATCCATTGTGATTGGATGAGCAACTGCTCTTCCCGTTCAGGACATTTGTAGCAATAATAACAATATTTTGGTGTTCCTGCTGCTTTCCCAAGGAGAAATCAGATCACCAGCTCTGAAACTCAGTTGAGGAGAAATGCTGCCTCTCCAGGAGTGTCCAGAGGTCACGATCCAGACTTCTCTTATGAGATGACATGCTTCTTTATATCCCCATATGGATTAGGCTGCTATGGAATGTAAGGAAGTGTGTGGTTTCAGGGAGACATCGCCAGTGTCCTCTGCTTCCATCTACTGCAAGGAATCAGATATTATTTCCTGCATCTGCATTTTACTTGAATTTGACCTAATTCACAAAGCTATCTATAGTCAGGCATGTATATTTATTCCTCTGTGGCAGCAGAAAGCACAGAGGGAACTGCAGATACTTAAAATGTTACAAATTCCTGAATTCACGTGGATATGACAGCAAAGATATATCCTGCATGTGCTTCCCCAAAACTCACCCATCTGAATATGGCCTCCTCCTAAACAAAGTAGTACTTGCACTGTCCCAAAAGGTCTTTTCTCAAGGGGATTTGGCAAATCATTGCAACCCAGATAGGCTTGGTAATTGCTACCTATTCTCAGCTGGTGGGGAACACTTTGGATTTAGCGCTGTGGACAAAGAATAATATAACAACGGACAGGAAACTACTACAAGGAGTGAGAATGAGTGTGAATGGGCAATCTAGACTTCACATCAGTGACAAAACTCTCCTTCCTGCTCCCAGAGATTCATAATAAGGTCCTCAGTAATGGCATTAAAATAAATGATAAAGGTGTAGGAATTGTTGTATTGGATCAACCAAGACAAAGCCAACAGTGTTACTCTGAGCCTATTGGAAGCACAGTAGACAGACTGGACTGGCTGGGTCATACAAAACTTCACATGGCGCAAAGAAGGCACAAAGTCTTTCCAAAAACAGTGGGCTTTTTTATTTATATCTGTGTTATTGTAGCTCAAGGTAGTCTGTCTACATGCACAAATCTCTCATCCTTGTCTTTACACTAAAGAAGCCGTGAAGTAATGAGTTCAGTGTATTTTTTGTGAACAAGATGGTTGTCTTTCTCCCATGCAGGGATAGCCTGGAGATACTCTGGATATCCTGAATACCCTGTTCCAAGGAACTGAAGGCTACAAACCATACATTACCTTCTTCCTCTTTAAGCTTACTACTCAAAACTTAAGCAGCAGTCTTAGTTTATTTTAAGAAGGTAACCAGAAAAACATTTTACACTCTGCAGTGACAGGGCTGTCATTAACATTATGGCACAAGTTTTGAAAGGTCTTCAGATGCTTATTTTCCATGGGAAATTGTCCCAAAAATGCCCTCAACAAACTTGATCTGTGCAGAAGCTTAAGGATATGTCTACATTGCTCACAGTTTTAACCTGGCAATGAGTGTTACTGCAAGCAGGCAGACCTAGTAATTCAGCAAATCCATGCCCATGTAGTTGTCCAACTTCAAGGCTAGTTGCATCATTTAGCTGGCTCTGATGCTATAGGCAGTACTGGAATAGCTACCTTCACTAAAGCTTATATTCCTTGCTGTTGTACTCCTTAGAGGACTGGGCATCCAGGAGTCCAAGTTTATTGTCTGTATCACTTCTAGTTCACTAAATAGTGCCAGGGCCAGCATTCTTGCCCTCAAACCAGTGGGGAAAACAAATGACTGTTCCATTCACTCATCTTCTTAAATAGATGGACATCTTCAGTCTCCTTCCTAGGAATGGCCCCTGGGTGTGCCAAATCCCAGACTGAGCTTGGGAACTGTTAGGATCACTGCTAGCTGACACAGGTGAAAAGTGGGCCATCAACAGCACTCAACACAGCAGAAACCACTGAATTCCTGTGCTTGTACTTCAGCACTAGAAAATATACCAATATAGACCATGAAACCAATGACATTTATGTTCCTCAGACACCAAGATGCTTTGCAAAATTTCGGTCTGAATCAAAATGAAGGCATCTGCATCTGACCTAAGCCTTGTGGTCTCCTAGACGTACTTCAGGAAGGTCAAACATCATCAGTTATTTCATCGTGCCTTTTTTTTCTACAAGTTTAACTCTTAAGTTATGGAGACTTTTTGAGCAGAGAAACACAACAGCAGACCCTATTTTTTTAGTGTGGGGGTATGAATTCTGACCTCTGTTCTCTTCCTGGCTTTGCTGATCAGCCTATTGCTCACATCTCAAACATGACAATTCACTTTGCACCTGAAGGCCTCTTGATCTCTAAAGACTTTTGAGTCTTTAATCTCCTGTAGCCATAGGAGCAACCATGCATGGTGAGAAATCAGGAGTAATCTATTGTTAGGCAAGTTTTGTACAACCCTCAATGCTTGTTTCCTCCTTCATGTTGGAAGTTGTGGGGAGAAAATGACCATTAGAGGTGATGCCTACAGTAGATCTCAGTCAAGCTCTTACATGTCCTTCAAAGTACTCCTTTCCACTCTAACTTCTGACTCTTATTGTTGTTAAATGGAAGATGAGGCAATGAAGAGTCCCCTCCTCACCTGTCCCATAAAGATGATGCATTTCATGCTCTGGGAAATACAGAACAGAAGGGTTGAGGTTCTCCTGGGAGGTGAGTACAGCCATCCATCTTTGAACCACTTGCCCAAGATCACTCAAAAGATAAAGACCAGAGCCAAGACTTGATTCTCTATTCCACATTACTCTACTCTACCCTATTGTATTCTAATCTACTCAGAAAACAAGACTTTTCTGGGGAACAAAGCAACACTTGGCAGTAAATTCATACAAAATAGAGCTTTAGAATACTTCAGGGTTCTCCTGATCACCTCAGTTCAAAGAAAGCAACAAAAGAGGCAAAACTTCCCTGTGATCCTGAGTAGGCTGTGGTCATCTCCCATGAGCAAAAGCAGGACTCAGCTGCAAGCCAAAAAGCCCAGCATCTACAGATACAGCTGCACACTTGTTTTGCTTTCTGTGGAGATCTGAACTTTGCCTGAAAAGATGTTTCTGATCTCTTTGGAGATATGCTAAGAATATATTACTACTTTGTCGCTGTTATACAAGTATATCCTATGCCACCCCTTCACGTCATGTGTGGGTGTCTCAGGCAGCCCATGGCCCCTCAGATAATGCCAGATGCTTATGAGTTGGCAAATGAAGCAGCCCTTCTGGCCTGTCAGCTGAATCTGTCCATAGTCTGTGTAAATTTGGGTTTTAAGTGTGAGGTTGAGTCCCACCCCTCATTTACTCTCTGCAGCTGTCCCCAGCTTGCCAGATCCTGCAAGCAGCACTAACTGGCTGCACAGCATTAGTCAGGATTAAGTTACAGGCACACACTTGCAAGGACACATGAGAAGAAATAACTCAGGCTCGTTGTGCAGATATGGGGCTAAGGTTCAGGAAAGATTCTAGCCTGGCTGGGGGTCAAAGCCATGTTTTAACTCTGGTTAAAAGAAGTCCAACCATAGAATGCATTCACTCACTCCCTGATTGAATAAAAGCTTTTCAAGGACTGCCCTAAATCTTCCTCCAAGATTGCAGTAGTCTAGTGCTGATGAGAGAGAGCATGAAGTGAATTCTGCAGCTGAGTGTGTCACTGTTCAATCCTTTTGTCAGCAAGGTGGATGTCTCCATGGAAAATATGGAGCTTATGTTGCTGATGCTGCTGAATAGCCTTGATGAAGCAAAGGATAAGCCTGAAGAAAAGGGAAGCCCTGAAGAAGACAGAAAATTCCTAAGGCTACACAGGTTAATATTCCTCCCAATGCTGAGCACTGAGGGGGGAAGCAGAGTTAAAAAACAAAGAGAAGAAACCCCCTCCAAATTAAGATATTTTTCAGAGAAGAAAAGTGTACCAAGCCCCCTTAGACACTACATATAGATGGAAAGGGGCCTGTGCTGTTGATAAAATGCTGCTTTTGTCCTGTTTGGAAGCTGCCCTGCACCCCGCTGCTCATGCTCTCCTGCAGCTGTCTCCTTGCCCCAGCTCCCAGGTACAGCTGGAGGGACTGGGGGCTCTGAAAAGTGATGCCTGAGTGACAACTGGCAGGTGAGTTCCCTTCAATGGACAAAGGAGGGAGCCTTCCTACCTTCCAACTGCCAGTTTTCTCTTTTCCTTTTATTTTGTTTCAAAGGGAAAAGAGGAAAAAAGGGGAGAGTGGCAGGAAGAAATCAGCGGTGTGGAAAATTCTTTACTCTGAGAGTGGTGAGGTGCTGGAACAGCTGCCCAGAGAGGCTGTGGATGCCCCGTCCATCCCTGCAGGTGTTCAAGGCCAGGTTGGATGGGGCCCTGGGCAGCCTGGGCTGGTATTCAGTGTGGAGGTTGGTGGCTCTGCATGTGGGAGGGGGGGTTGGAGCTTTGTGATTCTTGAGGTCCCTTCCAACCTGGGCCATTCTGTGATTCTGTGAAAAAACAGTTGGGAGAACACACTGATGTGGCTCAGGATGGGCAAATATCCATCTCATTAGTTTCAGAAGGCTTTCCTCCTTACCCACATCCACATTTGTGAACAGTGTGGGCCAAGGTCCAAACCCCAGAGCGAGAAAAACCCCATTAAACATCTAGATAAGACCTCAGAAGTTGTCTTCTGCAGCTGAGCCCCATCCTTAAGCACTGCAAACTTCTGCTTACATGAGAAGTTCATCTTGGTCCGTACACATGCCCAACTGGGTCATTCCACACACACCCAGTGCAAGGACCAGTTCCCAACCAAAACAGAGGTGTCCAAAAAATGAAACAGAGCTCTCCTAGGCTGTTGTCCTCAGTGCTGTGCCATCCTTCCCCACCTTGACGCTGTGGATGTGACCAGTGCTCCTCTCTAACCTCTCTACTTCCTCCTGCAGGTAAAGAGCAGCGAAGCCAAGCAAGTTACATGCTCAGGAGCTATGCTCTGCTCTGGCTGGTCAAACGGAACCAAGCCCGTCTTCCTCGGAGGTTTGGTCCCCTTCAACCAGCTATAGCAGTGTTAAAAACACCAGGAAAGTGTGCATCCATCCATCTCTGCTCAACCCTGACAGCCTCCCCTCCTGCATGGATCTGCTGACCATGAGGAAATGAGTCACCAGAAAAGATATGGGACAGGTTTTGACTTTACTGAGCTTCTCTGCAAGAGTGCTTGCCCCTGCAAGGTCCACACGACCCTACCTGATCAGCATTACCACAGACCCAAAATACCAGGTAGAGGGCTTGCAGAACTCTGCAGCGTTCAGCTGGTTTCCAACTCCATTTGAACCCCCACCATTCCCATATAGAATCATAGATTGGTTTGGGTTGGAAGGGACCTTTAAGATCATCCACTTCCAACCCCTTGCTCTAGGCAGGGAGACACCCTCTGCACCACACTGCAGTAAAGGAACAACAGCAAAGTAACACAAGGGAAGTCCCCAACAGATGTTCCCCTCCTAAGTGTTTCTGCAGCTCAGCTGCCATCTCTCTTCCTCCCACCTTACATCAGTCACTCCTAAGTCAGCAATTGCCAGCATTGCTCAGAGCTGGGCATGCACAGAGGCACATCCAGCACCATCAGGCTGCAAAGCAGCATCTCACTTGTCATACAGCAAGGAATTCACAGAGCCCAGGACTCAAAGGTTTGGCACTGAGCAGAAAACAAGTCTGTCAGCTTCTCTGGGAGATGGAGGGGGAAGGTATAAGTGAATTTATATGTTGTCCCCTTAGATTTAGTGAGGGGGGAAATGGTTTTAAACATCAAAGGCCCTAAGAGAAATGCAACAGTTCCAGCATGTTACATAGAAGCTGTATTTCTGCTGGACAAATAACTAGGGGATAAACAAAATAAATATGGGTCAGGGTCCGTTTCCACATTGGGAATCCTGCCCCACTATGACTGGAAACAGGCAGGCAATGGAAATCCTCAGCTATTCCCTGATACCTCCATCATGGAGCATGAGGTCTCGTAGAGACCTGGAACTGATGTAGAGTAATTCCTACAGCACCAGCAATGACTGAAATGAGAGCCCAACACCAGCAGGGGAAATACCAGCCAGGAATGGGGCAGAAACCCATGTCTACCCTCCTGCCCAAGGCCTGCTGGGCCAGCAGATCACCAGGCTGTGGCTGCGGTGGGAAAAGGAAACCCCTGAAACAACCCTGCCCATTTGTGACTGATGCCAGTGGAGGGACAGCCCTGATGTATGATGAGATTTTGAAAGCTGGCTCTCATCCATCACTGTTGAAAATGTATAGCTGATGGTATTGACTATGCTGAAAAACAGTGCTTTGCAGCTGAAAATTGGCTCGGCCGAACGGCATTATTGTGCTCTTCATATCGATGGTATTTGCCACAGAAATAAATAGGAGGCATTACTTTCAGAGCAACCTATGTAACATCGAACAATGTGTTTCAGCTCTTTCATCACGCTGTAAGCATGGCAGGATGATATCTCACTCTCTGCTGTCCATAACACAAGAGCACCCTACTCTCCCTGTGCTCCACAGCATTTGCACACGTATGTCATAGGCATGATATGACTGTCAGCACGTCTCATTTTGCTTCATCCCCATTACTGTGTTTTTTTTTCCACTGACTTAAGTGAAAACAGATATTCTTCCACTGCATTGCCAAACAATTATCAGATAACTGGGAGCAATAATTCTTAGAAATAAACAGGTTTCTGTTCAGAAAGCGCAAACGTGACCCACTTCTGTTTACTGCAGACTCTTAAAAGTCCAAATTGTTTTAGAAACAGCCTTCAGCAATTCTGCATGAAGCAAACTTCCTGTTCACAGCACATGAAAACACAATGCAAATCCACCTTGAAAATATCTGGCAAAATGTTTATGGATGTAATATAAAACAAAATGTTATCGGGTATTCGTTTTCACAGCCAACCACTATCAGGAGGCATTGCATTCATCCCAAGATCCCGTTTCTAAAGGATGTATATACATGTCTATATGCTCACATTGAATATTTCAGCACATAGGATGTCTGTAAGCCTGTTGTAATCCAGTTCATCACATCAGACACATAGAGAATCATAGAATGATGGCTTGGGTTGGATGGAGCCTCAAAGACCATCCAGTTCCAACCCCCTGCCATGAGCCAACCTATAGCAGCAGGTCACCCAAAAGCTTCCAAGCACCATTGCCAAGAAGGGTGTGACAGTGGGACCCCTCTCAGTGCTTGGGGAGAAAGACCACAATCCACCTCTTATCCAACCACCATTGATCTTCTCTTTCCTCAGCCATGTTCTTCCAGGATGTGAGGCCACGCAATGCAGGTTTAAAATGTCCATTACTCTTCCTTAAGGGAAGAAAGAAAGAACATTTGAAAGAAAAAAAAGCCATCACTCTACCATCTGATAAACAATCTGCTTTGCACGGTGAATCTTTGTCATCTTTGTATGGTAACGCCCTGCTTGAATCCTTTGACTCAAAGGATTGGGATGATGAGACATCTGAGTACTTTGCCTGCTGGTCTCCTTCCGCTTGTCTAGCATCAGCTGCTTATCAGCTATCAGCCTCTGCACGCTGCAGAAGCCTGGTTGCATCTGGCATCTTCTGCACTGTTGCTCTGAGAGCTGGGTTCCATCTCCTGAACACTAAGGGAGGCAACAAAGCAGTACGCAGTGGGGCTGTTTCTCTGCAGGGATGTGCCACCAGGCTTTGCAAGGTGCTGGGAACGAACAAGAGGACTTCTCGCCTTGACTGGAAATGCAGGCACATTTTAATTTAGTATTTCAGTCTGAAAACACCAAAAAAAGGAGAGCAAATTCAGACACTGCATAAGAGTTTTTAGCAAAACCTTAAATTATTATTATTATTTCAAGGGACAGCAGAGTTTTCAGACAGGAGTGCATACAGCTCCTGTATATTCATTTACACAACCCTCTCAAAGCTCAGCACACCACCTGCACAAATAATAGAGCAAGCAGAAAATCCACCTCTAAACCTTCAGAACTTATTTTATCCCCCTCAGAGCTCCATTAGATAAGAGCCCATTGCTCCTATCCCATCTCATTGGTTCCCTCTATGCTAAGACTTTCTCTTTTCCTGACTGTGTAATGTTATTTCCAGGTTCAGCATAATTAAAATGCCCACGATATCCATGGGAATGGAGGCTTTTGAACTACAGCTATTAATAAGTCTCCATTCTGGCAGAGCTACTCGACTTGTCTTTTGCTAAGAAATTATCTGATGAAACCATTATTTTTTGAGCCCCTTGCACACACATGGTTTGCATCCTAACTTCTGCTCGTGCTGATATGATAAAGACACCAGCTACCTGAAGCCCATTGCTCCCTTACTGGTTGGGGAAGAGTTTGGCCACAGAAAAGCTAAAAAAGCCAAAGACCAGGCTCAGTTTTTGATTCTTTAGATCACGTGTATTCTGGTGGTCACATCTACTTTGGGCTCGAGTGTATCTGAAGAAAGCTAAGACTCAGGCTCTCGTAGTCTGCCAAGTATTGATACTGGCCCTTCCCATCCCTACACCCTTTTTGATGCCAACTTGTGAACTCCTTGCCCACTCTTTACACAGGAGAGATGAAGGCCTGCAAACCAGCAATGAGAATGGATTACAGCCTCCAGCATCAGTGGAGAAGCTGTTCTAGAAGGAAGAGCGTTGCATCTTGCTCAAAATACAGGCTAAGAGAGTCCTATTGCATAATTGCAAATCACATCAAAACCAGTCTGAGTCACTTCTCTAATACTTCTTGAATTAGGACACCTTCTTGCACACTAAATGTCATGGGCAGGAGTCATTTCTCTGCAAGAAAACATAAGGAGCCCAAGTTCTTATAATGAGATGATGAATGAGTTTTTTTGGATTTTACCCAGGTGTGTGAGTGTATGAGTGATAGAAGTAGTTTAACGAAGAGACCTGGTTTGATTGGAAAGCAGTTCCCTGCAACATGGAAGCAGATCCCAAACCTCAGCAGGATTGTCACCACCCGAGGTGACACCAAGTGCCTCTTGCAGATGAACCATGGAATCATTAAGGTTGGAAACGACCTTTAAGATCATCCAGTGCAACTACCAGCCCAACACCACCATGCCCACTGACCACATCCCTCAGATGAAAACCAAGATTGCTGCTGCCCAACAACGTTGCCTCATCCTTCCCCCGGTTCGGTTCCCATTCAGCCCCAGATTTCAGAACCAGATGCTTGTTTATGTTGAGCTTTCTCTATGCTCTTCCATAAACCCTTCTGTCTTCCCAGGGAGTTTGCCTCATTATGAAGGCAGGTAGAAGGACAGTTTGCTCCTTTGAAATATCTGGTCAAGGATTTTTTCCAGTGTAACGAAGGGTTTAGTAGGAAAAGAAAGCAACAATGGGAATCAAGCCTGGTTGGATGAAGGAAAGATAAGGAAAGAGACAGAACATTGCTTCAAGCAGTGTTGCCTGCATGAGGACTTCTGGGCTGGGAGTAAAGACAGGGAAATAATTAGGCAAATGCTGAGACACAGACCTGGCAAAGAAAAAAATGGACACAAAGGCAAGCAAACCTCCCATTCACACTGGTCTGTGATCTATCAAACAGCAGTTACAGATAGTACACAAACACAAAACCACAGTCCATGTCCCTAAATAAGAAACTCCCGTTTGTGCCATTTAATAAAGCTGTGAAAATTAAGCAAGGAGTCTTCATCTCTCTCTTTCTTTTCTAATGGGTGCTGCAGAGGACTGACACTCTAACATTCTCCACATGGGTCTGCAAAATGTTTTTCTGCTTTTTTGGGGGGGTTACTATGGTCTGTCTAGTCTTCATCAACAGCACAGTAAGTTAGAGAAGTATCTGCATCTGGAAATAAAAAGCTGACATATCTGCAGCTGGCAGTGGGTTCAGAGATAAGGATGAATACAACAACTTCAGTATTTTTCCCTCTTCAGATAGATTGAATTACAGTGATCTCAAGAAGGAAAAAGAACGACTATCCAAAGGGAAGGATGCGGACTACCTGGAAATGGGGACTGCTGGGTAACCTGGAAGCAATGTTGTGGTCCTCAGTGTCTTGGTTGTGAAGTGGTGTTGTGTACCTCTTCATCAGGACATTAAAGCCCTGCATGGAAACCGTTTTCTGGCTTAGAGAATCACACTGACAGAGGCGTGGGTCAAGTGGAGATCTTCCCACACAAAGCAGAAAGAAAGATGATCAAAGCTCATGGAAACCTGGCCTGAGAGGAAGTGACAAAGGCACAACCAGTGCCTGTATGCCCTGGGGATAAATGTCCACACATGCAACATGTGAAATCTGAGGTGGATGTAAAGAGGAGGACAATGAGGAGGACAACAGCACAGGAGCTCTGAGGGGCAGCAGCAGAGACCCCAGTTCCCTTCTCCCCCTGCTTGCTGTGATTTGTTAGGGTCGAGGTGTGGGCGAGACACAGGATGCAAGCAGATAACAGAGCAAACTGAGAATTTCGCAATGAGTTAATTGCTTGTATAAAGCATTCTGTCAGCTTGAACGTGAGCCAATTTATGGTTCAACTGCTTCTTTTTCTTGTTTTCTTTTTTCTTTTTTTTTCTTTTTTTTTTTTTTCCACTTATATTTTATAATTGGATGTGAATCACGTTGCCACAGGATGTCTTAGAGACAATGAAAATAAAGCTGACAGAGAGGTTACGAATCTATTTGTTGCTATCATCACTGATCATCACAGAAACAAATAAACGAGGGACACGATAAAGCATGTGCTCAAGAGAGATCTTCACCTCCTCTGGGGATCTAACATCAGCCTCAATTCACTCTCATCACAGTCACTGCATTTCTCAGAATTTCTTTTAATGTCCATTTGTGTCAGCTAAGATTGGAAGTGGCTCCCAGATGGACTCTTCAGACTGTCTGACAAAGTCTTTTTTCTTTCTAAATCTATCTTCCCACTTATCCATAGCTGTACTGTCACTGCATCCTTCCATGGGTCACTCGGATTGGACATTAGGAAAAATTTATACTCCAAAAGAGTGGTCATGGACTGGAATGGGCTGCCCAGGGAGGTGGAGGAGTCACCATCCCTAGAGGTGTTGAGAAACATTGAGATGTAGTGCTAAGAGAGGTGGTTTAGTGGTAGTAGGTGGATGGTTGGACTGGATGAGGTCTTTTCCAACCTTGGTGATTCTGTGATGCTGTCATTAAACATCTGTGCTGGTTTTGCAGTTCAAGGCTTGCTCCTCCACAGCACAGTCCTTCCATTTTCAGTCCACCCACTTTGAACTTTTGATCCTAAGTCCCTACCATTTTTGAAGACTCATTCACAAACATCCTCAAAGGTATTCCATTGTGTTCTCCTTCAGATCTGCTCTCCACAATGTCATTCTCGGCTTAGTTTGCCTTTCAGCACATATCCTAATGTTTCTTCTTCTCCCAAAGCCGAGCCTCCTAGGTGAAGAACCTCACCTTTTTTCTTTCTCTTTGCTGTAGAACACTACTTCCTTGCCTTCTTCTGCCCAGTCCCATAATGCTTCTTTCAGTCCTATCTTGGCATCTCCTGTGGGAACTTATTATCACTGCTGTTATTTCTCGTTCCTTTCTGTCCTACTAAATAGTCTTATCTCAGCCAACAAGTTCTACTTTTTCTATTTTTTTTTCTTTCTCATTCTCTCCCCCACCCCACAGTGGGCTGAGTGAGCAAAAGGCTGAGTGCTGTTTATCTGCTTGCTGGGTTAAACCACAACATCTGCTGGCTTTGCTCACTAAATGACATGCAAGCACGTACCTCATGTTGGCCAAAAGATACCATCCTTTCCATTGGGCGTTAGGTGCTAATTTGGCTCAGCTCTGCAGTGAATCCCTGGGCAATAACACTAATAGCAGTGCTGCTGGTGATTGGGATGAGACTGCAGGGAGTGATCATGGCCTTTTCCACTTAACCAAACCACATTACAGTCCTGCTTTAATCACCTGTTAATTACTACATTGTAGGCTTAAAAATCCTACATCTCATCAAGTCCAGCTCACAGACCTGGAAGCCCTCCCTCTCCTATCCTCCAAAACAGATCCAAAACCAAAGGGAGCAGCCTACTTCCTTCAAGTGAACTCCTTGATTACCTAGATATTAGATACCAGACAGGCAAAAGATGTGCCAACCACTGACAGCAACCACAGCTGATGAATAACTGTGATATCGATTGAGCTGTGTTTGAAGAGTTCAGGCGTGCCATAGGAAATGATAATCTCTACTGCAGCTGCTGAAGAGGTAACCGTTAAACAGAGATAGAAGAGAAAACAACAACAACAACAACAACAAAAACTCCTCATTCTCAAAAGAAACACAATTTGAAGTATTTCAAAGAATCATAGAATACCCCGAGCTGGAAGGGATCCACAGGGATTACTGAGTCCAACCCCTAACCCAACTCAGCACCCCCCAAACCCAAGCCCAAACCCAACTCAACCCAAGTGGCTGAGAGCAGTTCCCAAGCTCTCCCTGAGCTCTGGCAGCTTGGAGCTGTGCTCACTGCCCTGGGGAGCTTCCCAAATATTCCCCCTACAAAGGCAAACAGCATCCCTGTACCTTTCCCATCTCACCTGACTTTGCTTCCAGGAGTCACCCTCTATTTTTCCACCTAAGCTCTAATAGATCCCTGTTGAACCAAGTCAGCCAATTTAAATATCTATCTTCTTTGCTGTAATTTACAGCATAATACATTAAAACATCGGAGCTCTGCCTCTGACTCACACTTTGACTTTGAGCGGAGAAAGTGTTGAACACTGATATAACCAGATTTGGGTGCCTGAGGGATCTCATCTGGGTAAAGTGTTTCAGTAACAACTTAATCATGAGAAAACTTCCACCAAAGCCCAGCAAAGGGCTAGCTCTGATTTCAAAAGGTTTTAGGTAGCCTTTCAGTAAGTTTTTTTGAGCATCCTGGTTCTCAGCTCTCCAAGTAGCTGTTCAGCGTCTGCTGAACGCGGCACCAATCATTTCCTGCGCTATTTA
Organism: Excalfactoria chinensis; assembly: GCF_039878825.1. Classification (NCBI taxonomy): domain Eukaryota; kingdom Metazoa; phylum Chordata; class Aves; order Galliformes; family Phasianidae; genus Excalfactoria; species Excalfactoria chinensis. Next base: position 3,017,817 of record NC_092827.1, read on the forward strand.
GTTCTAACAGGAAGTCTCTGTAACAACACAGCGCCCTCTGTGGCATGTACCTACAATAATATACAGGTGGGTTATGGAAACCATCATTGCATACATCTGTATGCAGATGTTGGATATTAGGAAACACTTCTTTACAGAAAGGGTAGTTAAGTACTGGAATAGGCTCCCCAGGGAGGTGGTTGAATCGCCATCCCTGGATGTGTTTAAGAGCCGTTTGGATGTGGTGCTCAGGGATATGATTTAGCAGAGGGTTGTTAGAGTTGGGGTACTATGGTTAGGCTGCGGTTGGACTTGATGATCTTCAAGGTCTTTTCCAACCTGGGTAATACTATGATTGTAAAAGCAGCCGATCAAATTACAAATAGCTGTACCTATACATACAGCCTTTTTGCATGTAGAAATGAAACTGGTAGTTAAAAGAGAGCTGAACATCAGAATTAAGCACATCCCATGAGGTTCTAATATCACACTGGGGGGAAAAAACATGTTCAGTTTTTCTCTTCCATGCAGAGCAGAAAGTTATTTAAGCTTGTAAAAGTCTCTGGGTCAGAAATGTGGGAGTTTTGTTTGTATAATCTGGACAGATGGAAGCACTTCAAGATGCACATTTTTTCCTGAGACCCTCCTATCTTGCCTACGAAAATGGTAGGTGAGTGTGGTGATGGCTCAAGCAAACCATGGAAAGTTTTGGGTTTTTTTTTCACCCTCTCAGTGTTGCTTTACATTAGCAGTGTTTGAATGCCTGACTGTTCACCTTTCACGTGGTGAGGTAACCCAAACCACTGACACATTTAGAGTAGATAAGCCTGGATTTAGGGTCAGGCTGGTTTAACCTGACCTTCCGCTTCCTTACAGGCTTTTGAAGTCATTCTTGGTTCTAAAATTGAAAATTTAACTGACCCACTTTGAATGGATATTTCTGTAAATGGCATTAGAGAAAATCCCTTCTGAGGGAACCTTTTCCGCTAACCTGTCGGTCTCTAAGTCAAAGAGGGAAACTGAATTGTACATGTAATTTTTCAAGCGTCAGCATCTCCTAAACAAGCTGATGTAGGTCAGGGCTATTGCAGAAACTGCAAGCTAAATTCTGCCTTTGTTGACATCCTCCTTTGGATGGCAGAAGGTGAGCAAAAATTTGGACTTGGGAGTAAAGATTAGGCACTTCTTTTATGTAACATTTTCATCTGCAGACATCACCAAAACTAGACATGAGAAGAAGAAAGGGGCAGACCAACGTCTTCTACACCAGGCATCGCTTTATTGTACATATCCTAGCAGCTCATAACCTACTATCAGAGCAAAGTGACCTGAAGTCATTTCCTAAGAGGGAAATGCTAAAGAGAAGAATAGATACAACATTTGCTTGGAAAAACCCCTCAGGTTTCTGGTTCCTGGACGTGTTTTATCCAAAACGTTCACATCCTTACTTTGCTGCTGAATGGCACAACTGCAAACTCTGAGTTCTTAACAGAGGACACGACACGTAATGACTCCACAGGAGCACCCTGCCCCAGGGCCACCCATAAATCCCAGCAACCAAAACACTTGCTGAAGAGCTGCTGGCTTAAACCTCTGAAAGCAGATGAGGAGAGTTAATGCAGACTTCTTTCTGCAGGCAAGGTCTCTTTGAAGGTCAAGCCCATTGATTTTAAAGAGCAGTCAAGGCTTCCGCCTCAAAAGAAACAAAAACTGAGGCAGTTGTGATAACAGCATAGCGATGAAGCTTAGGAAGGGAATCTCTCTGAAGCTGGCACCAGAGTACCAGGACTTCCCTTTGTGAGTTTCCAAGGCATTCAAAGTGAGGAGGGACAGCCTTGAAGCATCTCTGAATCTCCAGGCCTGCAACAGCTTTACATTATCCTACTGAAAATACTAATTCCTCAACAGGAGAAAAGGATCCTGATCATCACCATGTCAAACAGAACCTGTCCACTCAAGCACATGGATTTAAGCATTGTGTGTTTAATTACTTTCATGGTAGGGTACGACAAAGCTGCAGGATGCTGGTCTTACAAGGATGGAGGGACAGCAGCATGTGCTGACGAACCACATGGGGTCACAGATCACTGTCACCCAGAATTCAGAGCTGGCATACAAACAGCCCTGGGGCTACACGGTGAGAAGCAGCTCAGCTCCCAACACTTTTAAGTGTTGAATGGTATCACCTATCTTCCATGGTGCCTCATGGAGCAGCTGCCTGCAGTTCCTTACAGTTCTCCTGTCTACAAGAGGAGCCGTTTTTCACCTCACAGCCTTTAAGGGGCTTTTTTCTTGGATCTCTCTGTCTTCTCCCTTACTTAGGAACCGAAGGTTTAACTACATCCACCACAGCTCCTGGAGTCCAGTCTCATAGTGCAAGATCTGGAAGTGAAATAAAAATGTTGGCAATCTCAGAATCAAATAAAAGCAGCCTTTGAGGTTTTGTTTCCTATATGAAGAGTGACCAAGTTTGGAAACATGCTGTCTGAAAACATTCTAGTCAAAACTGAAATGTAACAGGCGAGGTATACACATCTAGTATTAGATATGGATGTTGGCGGCCCTGCCAGTGTCAGGGGGGTTGGAGCCTGATGATCCTTGAGATCCCTTCCAAGCCAAGTCATTCTATGTTTCCATGACATGATTCTATGTATTAAAGAAAAACAACCTGCTGTCCATCAATTCAGAATGAAGAACCATCAGAGTGACCAACAAGTGGATCCAAGCCATCAGTGACGGCGATCTTAGTGTCTGTGACACCTGCAGCATCTCAAGTTGAGACCACGAAGCACGTTTATTTACGTTTGACTAACAGACGACTCCAGCCCCAATTCAAAACCTCATACTTTGCATACATTCGCTGAGGTGTGCATGTCAATCTTTCAGTGGTTTTTCTAACATCACCATGGAGTTTTGTCACTACACAGATAAAGCAATGACATCACCTACAAGTCTAAGAAAGGGAGGGACCTATATCCTGTTTTCCACCTGCGTTAATGGAATATACACACACACTTTTCAATGTAAGGCAAGAAACCACTGGTAAGGGTGGGAAAAAAACACCTACTCCCCATTAACTAGGACAGCAGGAAAGCCCTTATAAAAGGACCAGCAGCAAATGCAGACAGACACCTTCAGTTCGACAGAGCCCAGCGCATCAGCTGCAGCAAGAAAAGGAAGATGCCTCAAATCCTTTACTCTCCTCTGGTAAGAACTTGCTTTGTGTTTTATTTTCCCTTAATGGGACAAAGATGTACTTCAGTTCTAATAGATGAGTGTCAGGAACGGGGCACCCACTTTTAAGATAGCTGTTTAAACCTTGTGTTATTGAGAAGAGCTGAAACAAGACGCTGCTGAATAGCACCAGCATGGGACATGTTGCATGGGTTTGTTAGCATACCATATACTGCAACAGAAACCAAAACAGGCAATAAATTGAAAACTTATCCCTAGAGTAACTGGTGTTTTTTGTTGTTGCTATATTCTTCTAACACCCCAAATATGATGTTATTTAGTATAACCAAGATTTTGTATATCACCAAGTGGCAACTGAGTAAACATTGGTGTCAGTAAGAATTAACCCATGCAAAGATGAATATGGTGTACAACAGATTTTTTCACAATTACCCCAATCTACAGTATGAGCTTTTACTACCAGTTAGGATGGGCGTGAATGAATTTCCCAGGCTCACAGAAGTGAGTCTTATTAGTTGTGTGATCCTACAGCAGCTGTACTTTCACTGTCCTAAATGCACCGTTTCTCTCCAGTTCAGACCATTGCTGTTAGTGTTGCTGGCCATGTTGTCAGCCAGCATTTCTGCCTATGGGAAGGTGATATGGCCAGGACTCGAGCCAGAGAGCCTATTCAAGAAAGCAGATGCTGGATGCCCAACCCAAAAAGATGGAAAATTCCCTCAAACTGTGAGAGTCAACATAAGCATCAGCAACATGAACCAGGATACCAAAGTGACTCTTGATATCAACAAACGCTCACTGGCTCCATGGGATTACAGGTACTGTGTCTGTCCCTGTGTTCTATAAATGCACTGGGTTAAGAGTAATGCAGAGTCTATGTCTGTGTCTTTAAGTACTTCAGTATCGAGAGATTTTGGCAATATAGGGATAGCCACCATCCATATAATCCTTTTTGTAAGCTAATTGATGAATAAAGGGGGATAGAGCAAAAGTATGGTATAGGCCAATATACATGGGGAAAAAAAGCAAATTAGCCTTGTAATTTCATTAATGTATATATTGAGGCAAGATTTATCTTCAAGTGCATTTGTCACAGAGAGTCTTCTGCACCTTTAAAGGCAATCTTCCAGGTTTTATAGGTACCCATCCAGGGAGCTCATAAAGCTCCAGACTAACACAGTCCCAGCGATGCAGCAGCATTTCCACTGCCAATGCTTCCCTATCCTTTCATGTCAATTTACAGGATCAATGAGGACCACAACCGCTTCCCCCGGCTGGTTGCTGATGCCCAGTGCCGCCATTCCAGGTGTGTGAACTCAGCAGGGCAGCTGGACCACAGCGTCAACTCCGTGCCCATCAAACAGGAGATCCTCGTCCTCCGCCGCGAGTCCAAGGGCTGCCACCACTCATACCGCCTGGAGAAGAAAATGATCACCGTGGGCTGCACGTGTGTCACCCCACTGATCCAGCACCAGGCCTAAGGGGAGCCCACAGCACAACAGCGGGGAGCTGCAGGAGAACAGCCTTGCCTAACAGCAATGAGAATCCACAGAGCTGAACCAGGCCACGATCATTAGCAAGAACCTCAGTTTTGTGCTTGTTTTGTCTTTATATCCTTTTCCCCTTTAAAACTCTGTATTCAGAATACAGCCCCCTTCCACGTGCTCCATGAGAAGTCGCACGTCTTGACTCGACACTTTGAAGAGCCTATATATTTAATTCTATTTATGCCGATAAACAAGTTTGTAATTATCTATGTTTATTTATCTCTACGCAATAATAATAATAATAAAAATCAAACAGCAAATCAACTCTTTGGTGTTATCTCTTTCTGAAGAAGCTTTTTCCCATACAGCAAGAAATTATTCCCTTTCATACTGTACAAATATGAAAAACCCAAATTCTCTTGACAAAACCTAGCTTTGCTGCAGTAGAACACAAAAAGCACAAAACAGTTAGCTCTTGTATCATTAGCATTGTTTTACCCATAGAGAAAGAAAGGCACCTGGGGGGAAATCATTTACTGAACGACAGGTCAGAGAAAAATAGAGCCATGGGTGAGTGGCCCAGTTCACTTCATTATCTGATTGAGAGGGAGTTGTCAAGGAAAGGGTCAACACAACGCTCTAGATGCTTCTTTGGCAGAAAAGAAACTTAATCCCCCAGAATGGAGAGTGTATTTATACCATGAAGCTTAACTTTGGTTATTCCTCCGTAGGTAGGGAACAGAGCACGAGTGACTCAGGTGGATCACTGAAGCAATCAAACGCTGCTCAGAGGAAATGCTCATTGCTAACCGCAGCTGTAATTTCCTTCACGCTCATGTCCTCCCAATGCGTTTGCCACCAGTAGTCCGCGCTCCAGATATAGAACACACAGCACTTCTACACAGCTGTGAAGACACTTGTGTAGGTGGGAATCTCACACCGCAGGAGCGTACATTTGAAGGAGCTCGGTGAAAATGTTCCGTGTTTCAGTGGAAGGAAGGGTGGTTATTTCCTCCAGCTGTGCCAATGAGCCCAATCCCTCCCTCATCAGCTCTTAACAAAATCAGGTGCATCAACTCATACAAACTAATCTGACAGAGCTGCCAGAGATTTCATACCATTGTTTTACCTATCAGGTATTCATTGGGCCCATGAACAATTAATTAACTGTAAGTCACACCGAATGTGTTGGAAATGACCAGTCTATCAAATTCCAACCCCCCTGCCAGGCAGGGCCACCAACCTCCACATTTAATACCAGCCCAGGCTGCCCAGGGCCCCACCCAACCTGGCCCTGAACACCTCCAGGGATGGACGGAGCATCCATAGCCTCTCTGGGCAGCTGTTCCAGCACCTCACCACTCTCATAGTAAAGAACTTTCCCCTGACATCTAACCTTAACCTCCCCTCCTTCAACTTAAAGCCATTTCCCCTTGTCCTGCTATCATCTGCCCTTTCAAAGTCACCACATTGTGAGCAGCAGAAACAGTGAAGTTTTGTTCACAACTTTAATTACCATCAAACACAACCTGATATAACATTGCCCATACGAAGGTATTTAGCAGCAAGGTCCTAACTTGCTTCTTTCCTACCTTATCTCCATCATTTCCTCCTTACGGTCTGCTGTAGGTCCTGAAGTTCATCCAACTGGCTGTACCAGTAATATCAAGCACAGGATCAGACTGCAAAATAAAAACCAAACATCAAGGAACATGACAGTGTTCTGTCTTTCCAGGGCAGACTCCTTTGCCAAGACCCTGATATTTTTATGCTGCTCTCAGGGAGCTGTAAAACTGAAGTTTTCATCAAGTTCAATTTCAACCCAGGAAGACTGAACTAAAGCTGGGTGCCCTGGCCATTAAATAACCTCTCAACGTCCTACCACTTGCTATAGGGAGGAGCTTTGGCCAACGGTCTACAACAGCCAAAATGAAGGACCTTTTATCATCTGGTAGAGACAAGAATATTAGTCAGGGCTGGCACATGAGTACTGCAGCCTTATTAGCAATTCTGAGAGAGCAACAGTGTGGAAAAAGTCAGAACCAGGTCAGACAGCTGAAATACCAAAATGAGTACAACCTTATGCTGCAGAGATGCTTCAGTCCCTCTTCCAGCAGGGTCGTTATCCCTCGGACCATCTATCAACCCAATGAAATCCATTCCTTAAGGCACAACCATTTTAGCTTACTTGACCTAGTGCCAAATTCATGTTCTCCTCTGTAACGTGCATGGATGTGGTACACGGTTCTGCAGAATACAATCATAGAACCATAAGGTTGGAAAAGACCTCTAAGATCGTCTAGTCCAGCTGTCCACCTATCACTAATATTGTTCAATTGGAAACAGTTAATACTATGGCTAGAATCATAGAATCCTTAGAGTTGGAAGGGACCTCTGAAGACCATTTAGTCCAACTCCCCTGGAATGCACAGGGACACCACAGCTAGGTCAGGTTACCCAGGGTCTGGTCCAGCTTTGCCTTGAAAGTCTCCAGGGATGGGGCATCAACCACATCCCTGGGCAGCCTTTTTCTGTGCCTCACCACCCTCACCGTAAAAGAACTTTTCTTTGTATCTAACCTAAATCTGACCTCTCTGATCTTGAAACCATTTCTCCTTATCCTATCACTACAGGCCCTACTAAGGAGTCTGTCCCCTTCTTTCATGTAGCTGCCCTCTAGATGCTGAAAGGCTGCACTATCAGGTGCCCTCAAAGCCTTCTCCAGGTCTCCAGGTTGCACAGCCCCAGCTCTCTCAGCTTGTCCTTGTAAGGGATGTGTTCCACCCCTTGGGGTCATTACCTGGATTCATCTTCTGGATGGAAGACTGTTTGCAGTGCTGCTGTGAGTTTCCTTAAGCATCGTGACCTAAGACATCTTTCTTCATATTACTAAATCCACTGGATAGGGTGAATTCCAAACCAGAACACCTTGTCAAGAGGTCATCTAATCAGTCCCTTAGTTTCTCTATGCATGTCAGGAGGGAATTTTCCACTGAAAGGGCAGTGAGGCACTGATCCTGCTGCCCAGAGAGCTGTGGGTGCCTCATCTCTGGAGGTGCTCAAGGCCAGGCTGGATGGAGCCCTCTGCAGCTTGATTTAGTGGGTGCCAACCCTGCTCATGGCAAGGGATTGGAACTAAATGGCCACTGAGGTCCCTTCCAACTCATCTGAGTGGCAAATGATCGGATCTCCATGCTCATCGGTGCCTGTTATCAAATCAAGCCACGAAGATGCCAGATGGCTGTGAAAGAGGAAAGTTTCAACACTGGCAAACCTTACTGTGAGAAGGGGGCCAAGATAAGGGGGTACACTGCAGATTTCAGAAGTCTGAAAGAAAAGGTAAACTGAAAAATATAATAGCGGCGACTGAGATAGAAGAGAAACCAGCTGTGCTCATTTACTGGAACAAGACATCTTGACCTCGGTACAAACAAATTGTGCTCAGTAAGGATGGAAATAAACCAGAAAACTCTTTGTACGTGATAGTAAAACCATCAAAACTCACTTCTAGAAAGCTACGTCCAGACACAGCTGAGTAGAACCTGCTTGGTATGTGACCCCGAAGAGCATCGGGTGTATTACCAATATTACATTGAAGCGATAAAAAAAGAAGGACTAGGATAGATTTCTTGCTAGGAAAATGAAGAAAGGGGCAAAAAAATAATCACAAAAAGCAGAAATGGAACAGTGCTGAAGAAGATACTGTCTTGACCCACTCACCTACAGTCTGCCAAAGCATATATTTAAAAATAACATCAGAGGAAAAACGTAAGAGGAAGAAGGTTAAGGTGTGATATGGTTTAGTTGCTTGAGGTAGCAGTGGGAGAATGGTTGGGCTAGATGATCTTGTAGGTCCTTTCCAACCTTGTGATTCTAAGGGACAAGGAGGGGAGATTAAGGCACATCTTCTATTTTATCCTGTGATGGTGAGATGGGTGCAGTTTCTGTTCTGGATCTGTCAGGTCACCTTGCGGTACGGCCAGGACCCACAGCTGGTGAGGAAAGTCATCCCCCCATCTCTATTCACTCTGTTGTCACCAAATACCCAAAGGTCTGGTCAGCAAAGCGTTTGTCCCCTCAGAACTTTGCCTGTTAGTTCTAATTCCCAACAAACCACAACTGTTTCTAGATTTTCAGGTTGTTTCTCCTCTGGTTTACTAAACACACAGCTTGCACAGCTCTCTGTTTGTCCCCTGAACCATAAAGGCTGCATCATCTGTATCTTTTAATATATTTAATTTCTGTTGAGTTTTAATAGTAGTAGTTTTGAGCAACAAGTGGACTTGGAGGCTTTCAAAAGGGCTACAAGACCAAGAACCTCTGCCCGCTGTTAAGAGCCCAGAGAAGCCTGGATTACACCAACAAGAAAATACATCACAGCACAGATTTGGGAAGAGGCTTTTACCTGGACTTACATCCCTGCTGTGCCTCCACATCCCTGCTAATGAGAGCTGCTCCCCAGCAGGATTGCTGCTTGAGCTTCCCAGCTGGGCACAGCCAAGAGCAAGCAAAGGACAGCAAAAGGAGGTTAGAGAGATGCGAGCAGAAAAGCAGAAAGGAAAAGCTCAGAGGCTCAGACACCAACCTGTTAGTATGGGGTGCTTAGCCCAGCGAGACATGAGGAGACACTGTGGAGCTGCTTCTACGCCTACAGTTGTGCCTCGTCCTCCTGGCACAATAACCAAGTCCCTGGAGGCTGCCCTAAACTCTATTTCAGAGCCAGACCCACAGCTGTGCTGGGAGCAGAGGCAATGACTGACCCAGCACTGAGATGGGTGAATTGACTGAAGGAGTGGATTGCTGCCAGGAGGGACAAATAGGCAGAGCCTTTAGCAAAGGCTGATTCTCAGCTTCAAAGCGTATCTGTACTTGGTGGTGATATGACTGTGCTGCTTACAGGAAGCGTGATCTTGTTTGCCATGTTCTTAGATTGCTGGGAATCAAAGCCGACCTACCTCACCTTAAAAGCCAGCAGCTGCAAAACAACTCTCTAAGAACGATGCCATTAGAAGGAAATAACCTTTGCTGCTGGGTTTATTTAGAAGCAATCCCCACAAACGAGTGCATGCCTTACTGAGAGATGTGTGGTTTGTAGTCAATACTGCTGGAGCCAAAACCTCATGGCCCATGGGCAAGGTCCATAATTAACTTCCTCGATTCCTTAGTTAATTGCTTTTGAATTTTCTTAATCAGCTGCTTCACTGTTCCACCTATTAGAACAAATCTTAAGGTAGAGTGGTTGGCACAGGAGAGTTCACCCATTCAGCTACCATGAACCCAGTGCCAACCCAATTATGAGTAGAGAAAGAGCATCAGGCTCGTTTTCTCTCCACAAAACAAACGTAGACAACCTCACAGGTTAAGCTGATTGAGAGGGAGAGAAATAGGTCACCAGCAAGAGCTGGGTGTCACAGTGTGTCTTCCTGGTCAGTGGTTACTGGAAGAGCAGTGCTGGAGTTCAGCAAGAGCACACAGAGAACGCCTCTGTGGGCTTGCTCCCCACCACATGAAGGGCTTGGTGGTCATAACGAAACAACTGCTGCCACAAATGAGTACAAGTGCTTGTAATTGAATGAGATGGTTTCTCCATCATGCTGCCCATGGCTTGTTTAACTGGATCAGGTAGGCTCCCAGGGGGCTTACGCTGCTTGAAAGTCAAGCATGAAAGGAGATGGTTGGACCTAATGATGACATGAGCTGCTCAGGGGAAGAAACAAGAATGTTTCTCAGAGTCTACTTGCACCAGGTATGTCTAATTTAAAGTGAATTAAATGCGGCTGACATGACATACAAGAATGCTTGCACAGAAGTTTATCCTGGTATAAATGCAAGTGAATGGGGAAATAAGAGACATCTCAGCCTCAACAGTAGAAACTAAATCTACTGTCGAATCTTCTCCAGGTCTGCATGAGAGATGAGTAACGCTAATAATAATAATAAAAAAGCTAAAGCAAAATAACAGCAAAGAGCCCTGGAGGTGTTTCTCACTTATTCTCTTGATATGGAGGGTTCCTCACCCACCGCCTCAAGGCCAGGTTGGATAATGAGCAGCAAGATGAATCCATCTCTTCACATTTCCCTGAGTTCCTGCTCAGCCAACCATCCAGCTGGTGAAGGTGAGGGGAATGCTTAAGGATGATATCTTGTTTGGAGGACAACAGGACAGATCTTCTGAGCTCATGTGAACCAGGCTAGATCCCAACCCAAATTTCAGCTGCCATCGTGCAAGGCGATGTTACCTACCGTTCTTCCCACCATCCCAACAGATCATCCCATCAGTTCCATTTCCAGCTCCTCCAGCACTGCCTATGTAACCCCAATTCTCTGCTTTCAACCCCTTTTTTCCCCATCCTTCCCTCGCTTTAAGCTGCAAGTTCTCATTTGCTTTGCTGGAATCCCACAGTGCCACTGCTTTCACTCTGAGCTGCCACAAAACAACATTCTTTTAAATAAAATACAAGTTTTATTAAGCTGATAAATTACTGAATAAATACAGATGAACATTCACCAGTTTTTTTGGCTAGTTTGATTAATATAAATACAGTCATAAATAGAAGATATAAATAGAAATACGAATGTTTCCCTCCATCAATAGATAATGGTGATTCCCATGCTGAAATCTATTAATGAACTACAGCAAGAATCGGTATCTCTGGAGTTAATTTACCCAGATTCATAAAAGTCATGCTGGATGCAAGGTAGGGATTTCTCCTAAGAGGTGTTCATAGGAGACAGTTCTTCCTCCCGCCATTGCATCTGCGGCTGATTCCTCCTAGGACTGGTGCTGGATGACTGGAGCAGCACACGTGCAGCCCACGGTGATGAGTTTCTTCTCCAGGCGGTAGGTGGGCTGGCAGCCCCTCTGCTCTCTCCGGAGGACAAGGATCTCCTGTGTGATGGGGACGGAGTTGAGGCTCCGGTCCTCCTGCCCCAATGGGTTCAGGCAGCCCAAAAGGCGGCACTCGGCATCAGCTATCACCCGGGGGAAGCGGTTGGGGTCCTCATCAAGCCTGCAGATGGGGACACAAAAGGGTTTCATGTGTGTTATGTTCTGGTGCGTATGTCGTGGGAGGATCTTCTTTTTTGCCCCCTGAATCATAGGATGGTTGGGTTGGAAGGGACCTCAAGGATCATGAAGCTCCAACCCCCCCACCTCCACATTTAATACCAGCCCAGGCTGCCCAGGGCCCCATCCAACCTGGCCTTGAACACCTCCAGGGATGGACGGGGCATCCACAGCCTCTCTGGGCAGCTGTTCCAGCACCTCACCACTCTCATAGTAAATAACATCCCCCTGATCTCCAACCAAAGCACCAAACGACACAAAGCCAAAGAACTTCCAAATCATCCTTAATGTTTCTTTAAATGATTTCCTGTAATTGGAATCAATTCTGGGAGGCTGATGCTGCCATGTCATTTTTCAGTAGATGAATGGAGTTGGTTGAAATAAATAACGGGTAGTTGATGGACCGTTTGTGTTTGCTTGTTTTAATTTTCAGCATTCAAGAATTTGTTTCAGTTAGGACAATGTCAAACTACAATGTACTGACGTGCTTCTTTTCCTAAAAGAACTCTTCCCTGACCGACGTGTTTGTTAGTAACCAAACAATGATGTCCCTTTGCACTGCAAACACTTTAGTGGGAGAAGATTCACCCGACGCCAAAATGAATGTGTGCATCAAGAGGAGCTTTCAATATTCACAAGACTCTGGGCATGTATTGACAATGAGACATTTTTTCACCCCAAAAGACAACTATGCATCACGGCCATTGTGTTTCAAATAACATCTATGGAGTTACCTGTAATTCCAAGGAGCAAGAGACCGGTTCCTGATGTCATGGACCATCCTGGAGGCAGGATCAGAGCTGCCAATGCGAATGTCGACTTTCACCATGGTAGGGAAGCTGGGATCCTCTTGGTTCAGGCAATCTTCACTAAGCCTTTCTGAGCCACCATCCTTCCTGGGCCGAGGATGAACTGCCTTCCCACGGGGCAAACTCCTTACAGCAAGTGCTAAAACCAGCACCAAAAGCAGAGACCTGACCTGGGAGAGGGAAAGGTGTCATTGTCTCTGTTCAGCCATGAGAGAGCACAAGGAACCGTGGCTGGACCACCCATCGATGGACCACAGAACCAGCACCCTGCACTCCTTCACAGCTGTGAATGGGCAGTGGGCAGCAAATCTTCACACTTGCATTTGGGTGAGATGCATCAGCAGGAAAAAACAGAGTAAGGTTTGAACAACGCTCAGCACAACGGATGCTGAACTCTGATTCAAGTTCTGATTCACAGTTGGCACTGCACCAAGTAGGGCATCCCTCCTACGAGCTGCAGAGCATCCTCCTCCTTCAGAGTCAAACATCTCTACAAGATAAGCTAAGAACTAAACCAACCTAAGCTTACCTACCTATGTAAGACATATGCTTCTCCAGACCAGGAAATGTCAACCACCTAGAAGACACCTGCTGGAAATAACTCTTTTCTTGGTGAAATCTGAGAGTTTTCTACCATTCTTCTGGATGAAGACAGACATGCAAAGCTTTTAGGAGTACCCAAAGAGCTGACAGTGCTGCAAATACTACTGAGGCTGTATTTAAATGCACAGGTATTCATTTCTCAGTGCCCCCTCCATTTCTCAGCTGTCTATTGTTTTGACAGTGAGTTGCCTAGAAAAAAAGCCTGCATTGCTCAATCCCCTATCAGCAATGTTGCCCTTACAGGTGCATAACAGATGCTCCCTTGCCTCCCAAACCAGGCCAATCACATCTTGGAGATGCGACAGCTTTCTTTGTCCATTGAGAACCATACCCACTTCCAAACACTCAGGACACACAAGTCGTATTGCAGTCCTTACACCACATCTAAACACTTACCACTGCAGCACAGCTGGCAAAAGCCATTGCAGCCTCTTCTGCTTTAGGTGAGCACACGCAGTGATGGAGCACACACAGGTTTTCTTTCTCTCAGACCTGTCTTCAGTCTGTGTCTCTCAAAGCCAGCCGTGGTCTCCTATTTATAGTGAAGTTCAACCACTATCAGCCTTCCCATTGCAGCATAAAGATCACTAACCTGACCCAAGGTTAGGAGCTGATATTTCGTTTTCTAGCCCACTTCCTTCCGTCTACCGAAGAAATGGGAGGGCAAACATGTCATCAGAATCCCAGATCAACCAATATGGTATATTTAGGCAGACAAGTGATATGAGTAGAAAAAGAGGAAAAGAAAAACCTGTTCACACAGCTTCTTTTCCCCCTCTTCCTTCCCTGCTTTCTAATATTAATGTTCTCTCACCACAAACGTGTATGTGTGTCACAATGGCTTGATTTGGAAGAAACCCTTCAAGGCCATCTGTCCCCCTCCCTGAGCTGAACAGGGACACCCACAGCTCCATCAGTGCTCAGAGCCCATCCAGCCCGACCTTGGCTGTCTGCAGGGACATCCACTGCCTCTCTGGACAATCTGCCCCAGTGCTCACCACTCTTATTGTAAAAACCTTTTTACTTTACATCCAGTCTAAATCTCCCCTCTTGTAGTTTGAAACCATTCCTCTTGTCCTATCACAACATACCCTACTAAAAGAGTCTGTCCCCTTCTTTCATACAGCCCCCACTTTAGGCACTGACAGCCCCCCACCTCCCACCCAGACACCCAATGTTTCTTCCTCACTGATCCATTCTGATCCTTTTCTTTCCTCATCTTTGCTCTTACCCCATTCATCCCATAGTTAAGTCTTGCCCAATGCCAAGGCATTCTTCTCAGGGTATCACAGTGATCCCCATGCCTTGCAGCCCCAGTGCCATGCAGGGAAACCCTGCCCCAATTGACTCTGCCACCGGAGCTCACACCCCAACCTGGGCTGAACACCTCCTGTGCCAAATGGAGGAGCTGGGTTTGGGGTGGCACTGCATTGTTGGAGTTCCTCTACCTGACACCACTCCATCATGCTTGTAGAGGATAACAGCTTTTGGATAACAGCATTTTGGAACGGAAGCTATTTTTGTTGCCAAAGGAGTCCATGGACATAGTCTGATGATGGTCCCCGTGCAGCAACACCCTGGGAGAAGCCTCTTCTACAGCCAAGCTGAAAGAAGAGGATGGAAGAACAGGACTGATCACTCAGGTTTGCCTTCAACCATGAAGGTCAGTGAGGCTGGTGGCACTGTCAGAAGCCAGAAGGAGTTAACCCCACTCCTTGCTCTGCCATCTCTGTTTATGTGACTGGCAGAAACCTTCATTGCCCAACACGTTATGTCATTTCAAGATGTTGTAACCATTTCTGTGGTCTGATCTGCCGGTGGTTCAGAAACCAGCAACTCATCTCCCAGAAGCTGTTTGTATTTCAGGTTAAGTTCACGTCAGGTAACATCCATTTCATGACACACGTTCCCATTCTGACTGTTCTTACCCATATATTCATAAATGCCTCTACTGAGACATGGAGCATGGAAGACCAAAAGGTGGCAAAGTTACCAAAAACCCATTTCTATCGCCCAGCAAGGAACCTTCTCTTTTTCCCCTCACTGTCAGCTTTGCAGTGGAAGGAAAAGGGCATCGCCATCGTGCAGGTATGGGGTTAAGTGGAAATTGCCACACGCGATGAAGCGGTGACATTATCACGCCAACTGCTGGGTTATTAGCCCTGACCACCACTTTCCATTCACATCTCCTGCCTTCAGCAGCTTATACCATCAGCGAGGATTCCTTCCTTGATCAGAAATTTCCTATGACTAAAGTTACCTTCAGATGAAGTACACAGAAATTTTGGTTTAAAAAGAGGTCACCTAACATGGATCGCTACAAAGGAGGAAAAAATGACCTCAGAATCACTACCACCAAAAAAGCCCTATTTGTTCCTGTGTTTTAAGGGCTCAGAGCAGGGATAGGGATGGAGACTCGGAAATCAGAGATTCTCAATGACCAACCAGTTCCAACCCCCTGCTATGTGCAGGGTCACCAACCAGCAGCCCAGGCTGCCCAGAGCCACATCCAGCCTGGCCTTGAATGCCTGCAGGGATGGGGCATCCACAGCCTCCTTGGGCAACCTGTTCCAGTGCGTCACCACCCTCTGGGGGAAAAACTTCCTCCTAAGATCCAACCTCAACCTCCCCTGTCTCAGTTTCAAACCATTCCCCCTTGTCCTATCACTGCCCACCCTTGCAAACAGCCATGAAAGGACCAAGGAGACAAATCCCGATGATTTCCATCATGAGCATAGGCAACATTTGGGGACAGATGATCCAGCTCAGCTGTAGCGCATCAGAAGACCTTCTGTAGCCCAAGGCAGACACTGGGACTGAAACGGTATCATCTACATGTAGATCCCAGCACTGACTATCTCAGAACTGAGCTCTGCAGGGCGGCTGGAGCACAAGCACCTCCAACTCACGCTCCTACCTTTCTGGCAACCCCAGGTTTTCCCCTTTGCTACGTGCCACGCCATAAGTCACCTACCTGCCTCCTGCTTTCAGAGCTGATGCTACACACCCATGCTTGCCCTGGTTGTGTTTGCTGACATTGTATGACCAAACTGCCGACCACAGCCCAGAGATGTGAACTGGAAAGAGCCAATTTTGAGAGGAAACGTGGTTGGCCGAGCGTGCCGCAGATGCTGGCAGCAAAAACCTCAGAATGGGGCCATCGGCGCATCCTGCTCCAACACGCCAGCAGCCACAGCCTTGTGTCATCAGAGCCTTGCAGGGACCAGCAGAACCTTTGCATTCTGCAAGTGATGGCCAACCTCACTTTCACGTTCCACATTCATCTTGGCTTCACACTTTGGCCAGGGCTGTGGGTTGAGTGAGAGGCAGGGATTCGGTGCTGCTGCTTGGGTGCTCACCCATTCCTTCAGCCAACAAACGTTTCTAGCAGCAGTAACCCTGTCAGAAGCCCGATGGGGGCTAGAAACATAACATTAAGGCACAATAAATAAGACATTAGAACAGTGCCTGGTTACATGACCTGGTCATGTGGTTGGCCCCATCCATGGAGATTTCCAAGGCCAGGCTGGACCAGGCCCTGTGCAAGATCTAGCAGTGTTGTCCCTGTTCACTGCAGGGCAGTTGGACTAAATGGCCTTTAGAGGTCTCTTCCAGCTCCAAGGATTCTATGACCCAACGCTGCATTTGTGTCTGTGGGGCACGACACAGCCCTGCTGACATCACACATGAGCTGCCTGATGCTAGGAAACCCACACATTCTGCACTGAGTTACTGACCCCAAAGCATGGGATCAGGACCAGCACTGAGTCTCCTGCCCTCACTCTCACCCACCGTGGATGAGAGCAGGAAAAGTGTTCGGTCCAAAGCTCAAGAAGCAACAGGCAGTGGGTGAGACCAGGTGTGCTGGTTGTTCAAGTTGGACTCGCTGGCCCAAAGACCTCATTATTGGTTACTATGATCCTGAATCGTGTTAGAAGCATGATGCTCCTCTACGTATCACGCAGTCCCCATTAATCAAGGGAAGCTGAAAGTGATCCTTTTACCTGGTTTGCAGAACTACTCTAAGAAGGTCAGGTGCTGTTCGTGGTCCTGCTGACACAATCTGCCTGCTTCTCTCCCCCAGAGAGAAGTTCCAATCAGCACATATCAAGGGCTACCCTGGGGAAAGCCCTGCAACCCTCTCACTCACATTTAGGCTCTTAGATAATGTAATCACTCTACCTACAAACACACATTGATGCCTTATAGGTCTTCTGTAAGTTAGATCCCAAAGACAGCACGTGGTGTCTTGGAATGACATCACATTGCCAAAGTACAGGTGATGAGACAAGAGGGTTACAGAAACATGGTGGACTTTTGCACCCTGTGCACTGTTTCCTATGTAATGTAGGAAACTGGGCTGGAAGAGGTCCTGAAAATGAGCTTAATGCACCTGTCACCTCTTGCTCAGCCCCAGCATAGCAGCACCTCTACCTGAATCAGTGCTCATCAGTGATAGTCTAACCTGTTACTGAATGAACCACGGAATGGTTGGGTTGAAAGGGACCTCAAGGATCATGAAGCTCCAACACCCCTGCCAGGCAGGGCCACAAACCTCAATGTTTAATACCAACCCAGGGCCTTGACTTGAGTTTCCCCATGTAGGCTGTGGGAGGGTCCAATGAAGCAATTTCTCTACCTCGGAGCTCCCCCTGGTGACTTATAATGGGGGATGCACTATTAGCAGAGATCCAGCAGTAAGGATGGGAAATAGGGGTTGCCCATCCAACCTGGCCTTGAACACCTCCGAGGACAAGGCATATATACACTAAGCAGGAACAGCTTAGGTCCAAGTCAGCACAGGAGCAACGGTATCTAATGGTATCTAGACACATTTTATTATGCAAGTTAATATAGATGGTGTCACTGACACAAATAAGGGCACTTGAGTGGCACACGGACAACAGAAAGAGCCTGTGCTGCTCAGGGTCTTCTCCAAAGCTTAACCTCAAATTCAACAAAATAAAAACCCATAAAATAATGGGATTTTAACATCCCAAGACTTCACCAGCTCTGGCTGCAGGTTAACCTGTGATTTCAGCTCACCTTAAAAACCCTTCCAGGCCATGAGAGCATGTTGGTGTCTAGGAAAACTCCATCACCAACTTCCCCCCATCTCCTCCTTTTTTATCCTCCCTATATTTGCTTCTTACTAGCACTGCTATTGAATGCTTAAACCCATGTTTTTGTTTTAATTAAACAGTAAAAAAAGCTGGGAAGCAGCCCTATAGGGGAGAAGAGAAAGATTTACATGGGCAAAAGCCTGCCATTGGGAGCCCTGCTGCACGAAAACCAACCAACTTGGATTAAAACCAACCTGAGCTTGCATGTAACCCAGGCCAAAGCTAAGAACACATTAAGCGTATCAGTAACTCGCACATAAATTCTTCCTTTTGGCTACTTGCAGAACCAAACTTCTTCCCAAATACTCCAGTTCAGAGGTGGCAAGTGAAAGAGTTTCCACTTTTCCTGGCTCCTTTGGTGCCAGCAATGCACAGCCAGTAGGGAGCTTCCCAAAGCTCAGCTCAGCCAGATGAAGCATTCAGGAGTGAGGTGAAAACAAAAAGAGTTTCCAGACTGAAAGTCCCCATGAGAATTTGGGCTCCTAGAGGCTCAGATTAGGAAGATGATGTCATCAGACACCATGATCTGGTTGTCATCTTGCATGTGGGCCAGTGCCACCTTCACTTCGGCAAGTGAGAAGGGCTCAGGGTTGTCGCGGTTGATGGACTCCATCACATTCTTCAGGCCCACGGATTGAGCATGGGAAGACTTGAAGACTTCCAGCAAGGCAGCCTTGAATGCTTTCAACCTGGATGAGAAATCACCTCCATCAGAGGCCAAGCTCAAGACCTTCCCCTCCCCCTTCTTAGCTAAGGACATCTCAGCCCACCCACCAGCCCCATCTCTGCCCCTGTCTGCATCCATCTCCAGCACCTCCTGCTGGCTGCAGTCATTACTGGAAACACAGCCCGCATCCAAGCAGCCCTCCACTGACCCAGCTGAGGACAAACATCCTCCTGCTGCTTCTCCAGCCCCCGCTCACCTTGGGTCAGTCAACTCTGGCTTCTTTGCTTCACCAGTGGACGAAGCTTCAGGTGTCTTGGGAGTATGTGCCTGGACTGGAAGAGGAAGAAAAACTGCTTCAGCCTGTTTCCTCACACAGCCAGAGAGCACAAGCAAAAGCAGGCGGACTCTTTGGATGGGGTGGGTGATGCCACTGAAAGCCCTGACTCACCTTCTGGCATCTCCTGCTCGGTGTCACTGAAGTCATAGGGGTCGTAGGACTCCTCGTCGCCCTCTGTGCGTGCCTTCTTCCTCCTGTGTGGGAGAAGAGGAGGTCAGCCCTGATTCACCAAAGGACAGACCTCAGGAGACACCCCTGGAAGTGTCTGGCCAGGACAAGACAGGGCAGCTGCAGCTTGTGGGTAAGCTCAGAACTCATCCACCACCACTCGGCCACAAACCTTGAAGTTTGGGAGCTTTTCCCAGAGGCTCCAGCATTACAAGTGTCACCCAAAAGACCCACAGGATTTAACTCAAGGATCTCCCCAAGGCCTGCCATGACTACCTTTGCTTCCTGCCCTCCTTCTGTGGCTGCGTCTCCTCCTCCTCCTCCTTCTCGCTCTCTGAGTCATCCTCCACCTGCTTTTTGCGCTTCTTCTCCTTTTCCAGCACCTGCACAAGACGTTGCATTCAAGGCCAGGCTGGATGTGGCTCTGGGCAGCTTGGTCTAGCAGCTGGCATCCCTGCACATAGCAGGATGTTGAATGGGACCCCACAACCTTTTCCCTCACCTTTTTGAAGTAGGCAAACTGCACCAGCTCCAAAGCTGCCTCCGCGTCCTGCAGATCAATTGTCTTGTTCATCCTGGCCTTAGCATGGGCTGTGGAGAGGCGGATCAATGTCTCCAGGGTACGGGCTGTGACCGGGGAAGTCTGGAGGGCAGAAAGATGGTGGTGAGACAATGGAGCCCATGAGACCATGCTGGACCCCCCACTGTAACATTCACACCAGCACCTGGTTCACCCCTGTTTGTTAACACCAAGAGCTCACATCCACAGCTCCAACCTCAACCACTCTGTGACTGAGGGAGGAAAACACCTGTAATGTGAAAAGAGGAGCACTGTGCCTCAGTTTCCCTCCTGGTGTGATCGGAGGGAAGAGGGAGCTCACCCTGGCAATGTCTGAGTCCATCTGGTTCTGGCTGCGCAGGCGTGAGTACTCCTCTGCTATGTAATCTGCTGACTCCTGGGTCAAGACAGGCTTGATCATTTTTGCCACGTGGATGTACTTCCTCATGAACTCCATGCTGACGATCTTCTCCCTGCAGGGGATGCACACATGCCCATGTCCTTGATGGGAACATCACAGGGATAAGCAGCACCCTCTACCAGCCAAATCCAAAGCATTTTAGCATCAGCTCATCACCATGGAAACCCCCAGAGAGCTTCATGGCACAAGGATAAGAGACTCACTTGCGGCGGTTGGGCCCATGCAGGAGGTCATCGTGTTTCTCATACACTTGGAGCTCCTGTTCCTCCTCCTGTGCAAAATCAGGGTCATCTGTAGCCAGCATCTCCACGGTGCTGCCCAGGGGCATGGCTGGGGAGGGAAGGGTTGCCAAGAACAGGACTTTAGCTTCTCACAGCCACCTACTGGCAGCACTCAGCAAAGCCATGGATAACTGGACCCAAAGAGCTGCTAACAAGCAAAAAGCCTGAAAAGCCTGGGGTTGTATCACAGCAAGAAGCCCACCCCCATCTACTACCCCATCACCTCAAAAAGCCCACCCCCATCTGCTACCCCACCACCCCAGCCAGAGCTATCCAGGACAAATGGGCAACAGCTACAGCGGAGAGATGGACGCTCTTTGCTTCAAGGTCACAGTTCATCAATGTTCAAGGTCCCACTGAGGACAAGGGAATGATAGAATCACAGAATGGCCTCGGTTGAAAAGAACCATAATGATCACCTTGTTTCAACCCCACCTGCTATAAGGTCCAGGCCAGGGACTTTACCCTTGCTTGAAGGGAAAGGAAAGCAACCACAGCCAAAGAAAACCTGCAACTCCTAGGCTTTATAGACAGCAAGAACTGCTCACCATCCCCATCCTGCTCATTGGGGTTGCGGTAGCGGTGCATTCGCAGGACGTGATCCGAGATCTCCCTGTCCTGCTCAGCATCCATCTGGTCCAGCATGATGAAGAGCAGGTCGAAGCGGGAGAGCAAGGAGTCCTGCAGGCCAATGTTCTCCATGGGCGTCTTGTATTGGTCATACTACAAGAGGTTGAAGAGGATTACAAGAGAATCTCATGGGTCACTTCTGGCTGCTAGGGAAGGTGGAAAGACCCTCTCAAGCCAGGCCTTCAAGGTAGATGCACAGGCAGCTGAACACCAAAGGCACCATGCTAAACACAGCCTGCTGAAGGAGTAAAGCCTCTTTTCTCCACTCAGAAAGATGAGCGTAGCTCTCATTTGCAAGCATGCAATTTCATCCTATTTTATGCCCCATCCTTGGGGGTGTTGAAGGCCATGTTGGACGGGGCCCCCACAACCTTCATGATACCCATCAGCAGCAACAGTTAACCAAGCAAACCAAGTCTTCCAGTGCCTCAGTTCCACTAAGAACCAAGACTGGGAGATCTTTTGGATTTTATCTTCATCAAGGACAGCTCCTACCAGCCCCCATATCGGGGGGGGAGCAGCAAAAAACAGCACTCACCCGGCCATAGACGGGGTTGGCAGCTGCCAGGACGCTGCAGCGGGAGTTGAGGCGAGCGTGGATGCCAGCCTTGGCGATGGTGACACGGCCCTGCTCCATCACCTCGTGGATGGCCGTGCGGTCAATGTCAGACATCTTGTCGAACTCATCGATGCAAACCACACCCCTGTCAGCCAACACCATGGCCCCTGCTTCCAGATGCCGTTCACCTGGGATGGGAGGGTGGAGAAAAGAAGGTCAATGTTGTTCTGCAGCCCCGAGTGTCTCCTGCTGTCTCCTTCCACTGCAGCAGCATCCCTGTGATGTCCACTTCAGGAGGAGGTTTTTCACCCAGAGGGTGGTGACGCACTGGAACAGGTTGCCCAAGGAGGCTGTGGATGCCCCATCCCTGCAGGCATTCAAGGCCAGGCTGGATGTGGCTCTGGGCAGCCAGGGCTGCTGGTTGGTGACCGTGCACATAGCAGGGGGTTGGAACCAGATGGTGATCGTGTTCCTTTTCAACCCAGACCATTCTATGATTCATTCTATGATTCTATGATCTCCCACTCAATTTGATGGCAGGAGAACAATGAAGGTGAGGAGTAAGCCTGCAATAAGAAATGACATGGGCTCCTGACTGCCCACCAGCCCCATATAAGGTACACCTGGTAGAACTAAAGACCACCATCCCCCAAAGGTGGAGAAAACACCCCCACCATCATTGCTTCAAAGCTTGTAACAAAGCAGGTCCCGTAATTGCCTCTACAAGAAGGACAAACAGTCCTGGACCTCGCAGAGTCCATCCCAAGGATTAACTACCATCCCTCCACCAGCTCCCACCAGGAACCAGCACATTCCTTACCAGTTTCTTGGTCAGTGGTGACAGCAGCAGTCAGACCAACACCAGAGGAGCCCCTGCCAGTCGTGCCAATGGCACGGGGAGCAGTGCTCAGCACATAGCGCAGCAGCTGGGATTTGGCGACAGAAGGGTCTCCTGAAAGAGAGAAGATTGTGTTTAGCAAACACCGCGTCAGCAGGGAAATGAACACACGTGACCAAGAATTGGGTTGTTCATCCTTCAGAGCAGAAGGCGAGTGTGTCACGTTCTCCATCATCCTGATGGGAAGAAGATGGAGCCAGGGTTTTTGAGACACATATGGTGACGAGAGGAGACGTGGATCATGGTAAGTTCCATTTGAACAGCCTCATCTCACTTCCCACAGCCTCAGCTGTCTCTGCCCTGCCTCTCCACACCTATCAGCAAGACGTTGATGTCTCCTCGGATGCGGCTCCCATTCTCCAGGACCTTCTCCACCCCTCCGAGCAGCATGCACAGAAGGGCCTTCTTGATGAACTCGTGCCCATGGATGCTGGGTGCCAGGGACCTCGCCAGCTGGTTAAAGATATCCTAAAGCAGAAAGAGGCAAAGCACAGCCCGTAAGAGGACCGAAAAACAAGGAGTTAATTCTTCACAAGCCCATTACAGCATCAGAAACTTATTGACAAAAAGTTATGTAGAAAATGTAGAGAAAGCAAGTGGAAAATCAAGGAAGGCGAGCTTAAAAATAAGACCCATGTAAATACCTTGGAGCGACTCTTACTGAACCTCTTGATCTTGGCCACATCAGTAGCAGAGTAGAGAGGCCGAGCATCTTTGCTCATCTGCTTGATATGGCAGGCAATGAGGATAGTCCTGGAAAAGCGACACAGCTACGATCATGTCTGTGAAGCTCACAGAGCTTTCAGGGTCATCACAACAACAGCAGGAGTTTCATAGAACCATAGAATGGTTTGGGTTGGAAAGGATCTTTAAGATCATCCAGTTCCAACCTCCTGCTACAGGCAGGGACACCTCCCTCGAGACCAGGTTGCTCACAGCCCCATCCAGCCTACCCTATATCTCATCTTAGAGGGATGGGACCCTGCTAAAAAGGAGTGGCAGGGCTGATGTTGTCCTTCAAGCCAACAGAAGGCTCACCTGAACGTCCCTGATGTGTAACCTCCTTTCTTTCCTGGCAGGCAACGATAAGTCCCGACCACTTGAACGCGATCTCCAGGCTTCACTTTGTCCACCAGATCATCATCCAGAATGACATCCACCGAGCGTGGCAGCTGCCCTGCTGGTGCCTTCTCAGGCATCTCCTGGATGGAGATGGTCTGATGGTCCTTGTAGACTGAGAGGCCAAACTCTGTCTCCAGGGGGTTATTCTCCTCATCCTTAAGGAAAAAGGCACAGCAATAAAGAGATTAGCAGCACTGGGAAGAGAACATCACCCAACACACACAAGAGCACTGCAAAGGGCTGATTTACCAGGAGTACCAGACCCTGGAGTTCATCAGCAATACAGCTCCCCCTGATCTAATGCTGTCAGCATCAAGCACTGCCACATTAGAGCCCTCCAAGCACTGCTCCCAGTGCAGGCAGCCCATGCAGAACAACGCATGTTCAGCACAGACATAGCTCAGGTCAAGCTTCCTCCATTCTCAAGCACAGGGCAATCCCTGCACACAATGGTCCACATACCCTCCAGACAGCAACCATGGGATGCTAGAATGGTTTGCATTGGAAGAAACCCTAAAGACAATCTAGTTTCAATTCCCTTGCCACATACAAACATGCCAACCACCAGCTGATCAGGTTGCCTGCTGAGCCAGCACATTCTCCACAGAGGAACCTGCAGATATTCCCCATATGAAGCCACTTCCCCTCACCTTTGTAGGGTAGACAGTACTGGAAGGGAAAGCATCCAGGGATGTCAAGTCTGTGTATCGGCGCTCAATAGTCTTCTTGGTAGCTGGGCAATAATGGACGCTCCGGACAACCTTGGGACGAATCAGAGAGCCTGGGTTTGGAAGAAAGAAGAGTTAGGAGCAGAAAAATCCCACTTGTTTGTCACAATGAAACCCCAAAAAGATATCCACTACAAGCACAGGACACAAGTGCTGGTAACCAGAGTGCCAAGGACTGTACAGCTCCCAACATTCAAGTCCCCCGTTAGCATCACTCCACTTGTCCTCCCATTGGTTCTGGAGGACTCCTGCTGTACAAAACACCCTGACCCTCTGCTCCTCACACCACCCAGCACCCCAACCTGCCCCCAGGCTCACACTTTGTCACGATGCCCTCCACACAAACGATGCAGCTCAGGAAGCAGGCGGTCAGTGTTCGCGGCGAGACATGCTTGGAACCAAAGCTGCCCTCCAGCCCAATGTAGAAGTCCTCATACTGCTTGGCATAGGTGGCATCAACAGAGGCAACAAAGTCCTTCAGAGCACGCTGGAAGGCAATGAGCTCCTCAAAGGCATTGCTCAAAAGCCTGCAACAGAGGGAGGTGATGGCTGAGAGCTGCATCTGGCTGGCAACCCCTTTTGCCATCCTCATAGGCAGCTCAAAGAAATCCCTTCTAGATGCCTCGGTGGGCTCTGAAAGAATATGAGAATCCCACATGTCATGGAAACCAAGAGCCAGAAGGTGAACAAACCCAATTACATCTGAAACACCCAACAGGGGATCGTTAAGGTTGGAAATACCTCTACAGTCACCCAGCCCAACTATAGCCCACCCCTCCATGCCCACTGTGCCCCTCAGTGCCACATCCCCATGGTTATGGAGCACCCCCATGGATGGTGACCCCACCACCTCCCTGGGCAGCTGCGCCACTGCATCACTGCCCTTCGTGATAAGAGATTGTTCCTAATATCCAACCCAAACCTCCACCTCGAGGCTGTCACATCTCACTGCCTACTTAAACCGTTTGCAAATCTGCTGCAAAAAGACCCCAGAACCCTAAAGCTGAGATGCCTCACACCATGCAAACACCTGCAGCTGGCTGCAATGACTCGAACAAACAGGATTTGCTCAATCAATGCACTGCAAGCTTAGAAGGGCTGGCTGGCACAGCAGCCCCCAGCAGCTCTCCCCCCTCCCCACGCACCGGCTGGCTCTTTTCTCGTTCCTCCTCCGCAGGTCGTTGATGTTGACCAGGAGCCGGTACTGGTTGTCGCTGATCATATCGCGCACTTTGCCGTGGTAAATTCCTTGATCTTCCTGCACACATAGATAACAACACAACCCTCAGTTTCGCATGAGTCGTGCAGAGCGATTTCCGCCCTTGGGGAATAAGCAGCCCCGGAGCCATGGCTCCGACTGGAGGATTCGGGGGGAAGCGATGAGCACCCCCGGTTGTAAGGGGAGGATGCAGCCCGCAAAGCACGCCGCTGCTCACCTCATCGTCCAGGAAATCCAGGTAATCGCGCTGCGCTTCCCGCAGCTCCGCATCGTCCAGCCCGTCCGCTGGGGCTGCCATGCTGCCAGGATGGGGTAGTAAACAGGCAAGGACCGGGTTGCTCTTGAAAGGGTCCTATAGATCCCCGGCAGCGCTCAGGACGCGACCCCAAACGCCGGCCCGGATGGCAGCAACCTCCACGCTCCTCCTTTGGCGCCAAAACCGAGCGCTTTCCCGCCACCGCGGGGGGAGTTCCGCTCCTCATTGGGCGGCGCCGCCGGGCGTCAGCCAATGGGAAGCAAAGGGGAAGTGGCGGGAGTTGACGCGCAGCAGCAACAGCCAATCGGAGCTGAGGAGGAGGAGGGAGGGGGTGGTGCGGAGGGCGGCAGTGCCCGCATGGGTTGGGGGCGGGGATGTGGCGTTTGGGATGTGAGGTCCCGGCTGAGCTTTGGGTGTCAGCAGCGGGATGAGGATCCTAATGAGTGTGTTTATCGCTAATTCTTATTACCGTTGGATTTGGGGTAGAACTAGAACCCCGTTTCAGGTTTCTTCAGGCTTCTTTCCTCCCCCCCCCCCAACCTCCTTGTGGCTGCAGATAGCAAAGCGGAGACTCCTCCGTATGGGCTAAGATCTTAGCAAGGAGAACGTAGATGGCCGTCCCATAAACTGTGGTAGGAACTGGTGTGTGTAAAACCAAAGGGAGTCCCAGCCCGCTGCTGATACGGAGCCGGCTGTGAACAAAAGGCAGCACGGTAACGAGAGTTAGGGCTAAAAATAACCGCCTGTTGTTATTCATGAGCCTGCCCTATAGCAACCGCCTCAGCACGGAGACCGCAGGGTGAATAATTCATTGCAACAGGTCGGGGAAGGCCGAGGGATGGAGGCAGCGAAGAGGCAGCTCTTCCTATGGGGATCCAGAAACTACAACGGGTGACATTAAACAGGAATCAGGCGCCTCAGTGCATGCAGAGCAAGGGCTGCAGTGGGAATCTCACCCACTCCAATGGTGGTGAAGCCTTCCTGTGCTCCTGCATCCAGTGCTCAGCTCCCCCAGTGCCTGCAGGATGCTGCTGTTGAGTCGCTCCCTTCTCCTGCTGCACAAAAAGCAAAACAGAGCAATGAATAATACCGCGTTTCCAGGGAGGTCCGAATAGCCCAAATATAGATGCCTGGTGGTTTCACGTTGCTATTTCTGTCTGCTCATCTGTTATGGAAGAAAGAAGGGGACGGACTCTTTAGCATGCTATAATGTTGGTGACCAACATCCCCCACCCCTATAATAGGGAGTTCTCATCCATTCTACCCCCGCAGCCGCCTGTTTGAGGGGTGGGGGACAAGCAGGGAGAGCCCAACCTCGGCCTGTCTGAGTTGGAACCTATTGGGAGCAATCTGCGGAGCAAACACAACCACACCTGGGGGTTTGCCTGGGAGGGAATGAAGCGGGTGATTCATTTCAGGGTGTAAAAGTACCCCAAGCGTAACAACGCAGCTGGGGGGAGGAGGCACGGAGCAGGTCACGGGGCAAGCAAACAAAAGCGATGCCCACACGAAGCTTGGATTGCAAAGCGCTCGCATAGATCATTAAGAGACGGAACTGCCATCCATCCCCCCCGAGCTCCACCGCACTTCCCGGCCGGTGGGGACAGCCCGGGGCGGGGTTATGCGCATGCGTGTAGTGCCCGGAGGCGGTGGCCGTGGGACACGGCGGTGCGGTGAGTGCGGGCGGCTGCGGGGACAGCGGGCTGCGGGGGGACAGGGAGGAGAAGCGCTCCGGGTCCTTATGCTCGTGTTCCCGTGGTGATGGTTTGGGGGTTTGGCTCCCCTGGGCTGTCTGCTGAGCGCGTTGGGTTTTCCTTATGAGAGCATCTCGCTTTGTAGGGAGGCTGCAGGTGCTTTTATTCCGCGCTGTGGGGTGGAGGGATGGTTGGACATGGGAGAGGACCGGAGTGCTGGTGCAGGTTGCACAGGGAGGTGGTGGTGCTCCGTCCCTGCAGGCAGCCAAGGTCAGGCTGGATGGGTTCTGAGCGCTGATGGAGCTGTGGGTGTCCCCTTGGCCTCGAAGGGTCCCTTTCCAACTCAGAGCATTCTATTCCATGCTGGAAGGGCGCTTAGCTGGGAGATCACTGCATGGCTGGCAACCTGAAGGGCTGAGGATGAGGACGTGGGTGACTGTGCGATGCTGCAGTCACGGAAAGGTCATGAGAAAGGACGTTTGGATGCCCTGCGGGAGAGGAATGCGGGCTGCGGGGCTGTTTGTGCTCGCTGCTGGGGCAGGGAGGGGACGGCGAGCTGCCAAGTGCACCGCTCAGCTCAGCTCGGCTCGGAGGGGTGCAGCGTATCACAAACAGTTCCTAGAAGCACGGCCCTGCCGAACCCAACCGCACGGCTTTGCACATTTCCTCCCACAAAAGGTGTTGTTTAACGGCCCCGGGCCTGTGGGATTGCTGATTGTATGTGTTTACGTTGAAGCTGTGCCTGAAGCCAAGGAGATGGTTGTGGCATTCCATGCACGAAAGGCTGAGCAGCAAACCCAAAGCTCAGAAAGAGAGCGTGTTGTCCTGGAAGCTGTAATTTATGGGGCTGCATAAGATCTGGTGGCCATACCTGGTGTCCTCCAGGCATATATGCTTTAATCTTCCCCCCCAGCAAATCCATAGCATCCCACGTTTGCAGGGGGAAATCAGCCATCTACTCCCATAGCTCTGTGTGCAGCTGAAGGGCAGCTCTGCTCACCTCAAAGGGTGGGGATACGGACTTGCAGTGCATGGAGGGCAGCAGCTCCCAGCTCCAGGGCTGGCACACAGCTGCACGCTCTGCCTGCTGCCTCCCTCCCCTCTCTCCCTGCTCGCAGCAGCCACACGTGATGGATGGGCATATTTTTCTGATGACCCAAGCCTGAAAATCTGCAGCCTTCAAAATGGTTTTTGGGCATCAGGCTTTTTGGTGGGTAACGGCTTGTTTGGAGGAAAGCTGAGCAGCCTCAGCTTGGAGGCTCTGAGATGTCTTCCAGCAATGCTTTTAGGGCAATGAGGGCCCAGGGATGCTGCGTGCACACCGATGGGAGGGAAGGATGCTGCACAGACATCATGGGAGGAGATGTGGGTTGTGAAAGCAAGACGTGGTTGAAACAAATCCAAATTCCCTTTTCAGCTTGTGAGGAGGAAAAAAAAAATGGGCATTTCTGTGGCACCATTCAGCTCAATCCAGTGCTGGCGTGTGAAGCGGGTCAGGTCAGCCACCCCACTCCATCACTGCATGACTGAATGACGGCTTGCTGGCTGGGTATGGCTGCCTGCATGCCTCAACCCTGTTTGCTCCAAAGCAAGGTGGAGTGACTCGAATTGCATGTGGGTGGCTGCAACAAAACTGTGCTAGGAGTGTGCAAACAACCTGGCAGGCACAGGTCATTGATGGGGAGTAGGCTTTGCTCTTGTTTCTGTGCTGGTGAGCCCGAAGCAAGTCAGGTCAGGGTGCTCCACCTGGTGGGTGCAGGCTGCTCTCTGGTATCTCACACCTATCTGAAAGCTTTTGGGTGTGTGTGTGTGGGGAGGGAGGGGGTTAGAAACTGGTGAGCAAATCTAGAAAGGGCAAAGAGCAAAGGTAAGTGGAAGTGTATAGTGGGTAGAAGTGGAAGATCTTCTACTCTGCCCTGGGGAGGCCACATCTGGAGCACTGTGTCCATTTCTGGGCTCCTCAGTTCAAGACAGACAGGGAACTGCTGGAGTGGGTCCATTGGAGGACCACAAAGATGATGAGGGACCTGGAGCATCTCCTATATGAGGAACAGTTGAGAGCCCTGGGGCTGTGCAGTTTAGAGAAGATTAAAGGGGGATCTCATCAATGATTATCAATATCTAAAGTGTGGGAGCCAAGTTCATGGGGCCAGGCTCTTTTCAGCGGTACCCAGTGACGGAACAAGGAGCAATGGGCACAAACTGGGACATAGGGTGTTCCATACAGGCGTGTAGAAACCCAACTTTATTGTGTGGGTGACCAGGCACTGGCATAGGCTGCCCAGAGAGGTGGGGGAAGTCTCCAGTGAATCATAGAATCATTAAGGTTGATGATCTCTAAGGTCCCTAAGTCAACTGTCAGCCCATCCCCACCACGCCTGCTGACTCCATCCTTCAGTGCCACAGCTCCACTGTTCCTCAACACCTCCAGGGATGGTGACTCCACCATCACATCATGAAGGGACCTGGTTTAGTGAGTGGACTTGGTAGGTCTGGCTGGTGGTTGGACTTGGTGGTGGGGGCCTTGTGAGATCCAAGCTGGAGCACTGCGTACAGCTCTGGACCCCAACACAAGGACAAGGAGCTGTTGGAGCATATCTAGAGGAGGCCGTGAAGGTGCTCAGAGAGTAGAGCATCTTTCCTATGGAGACAAGCTGAGAGCTGGGTATATTCAGTCTGGAGAAGTCTTTGGGGAGTTCTCATTGTGGCCTTCCAATACCTAAAGGGGGAAGGTGGAAAGGACTCTGTCAGAAAGCGTAGTGATAGACCCAGGGGTAATGGCCTTAAACTAAAAGTGGGGTGACTTAGATTGGATGTAAACCATCTTGTGATTCCATAACTTGATGATCTTGAAGGTATTTTCCAGCCTTAATGGTTCTGTGATTCTATATCACCTGTTTCCTTCCGAAGCATCCTGACCCACGAAGAGTCCTTGTTGGCTGAGCACTTATAATACAACTATTGGGCTGTTGTGGGTGTAACTGGGCACATAAATGTGCTGAGAGGATGCAGAATTGCTGCTCTGAGCCGTTCTAGGATCTCCATTTCCCATCTCTGGTGGGACCTTTCCAAAACAGCAACCTGTGATGCACCTGATGGGCTCTTGCACAGCTCACAGAAGAGTGGAATTCAGGAATTAGTTGTTACTTTCTATGCAACTTTGTATGCAACCGCTTTCCTTTATAAATGCAGAGCATTTGTTCAAGTCTTCCCCAGGGTTCAGTTCTGCAGTGCCTTCTGCTTTGTTTCCCAGGCATTGCTGCCTGTCTGGAAGCAGATGTGCATGTGTAAAGCCCCATGCCTGTGCAGCACCCTGCGAGCCAATACACTGAGCTGCTACAGGCTGACTTACAGAGTTAACACTGAAGCTGGGCTGGTGGGAAAAATCAGCCATACCCTGCAGGAAATCTTCTCATTCAAACCCTTCCATTAGACTGTGACCAAAAGCAAAAGAGCTGGGAAAAAAGCTCTGGTTTCCAATTACTTCTGAAGAAAGGGAGAGGAAAAACTGGAACGGGATCGTTCCTCCTCTGGGCCACGGTTTGCATTGTGACTGCCATGATCCCGCCTGGCCACCGTCCACCCCTCCTGGCAGCTCCATCCCTGAACAAACGATACTTGGTTGCCGTTAATTGGGAGCAGCCAAAAGAAGTGAATCCCCCGGAGATGGGGGTGAGGAGGGGATGGCAGCGAGGCGCCCTGCTGATGAATGTGGCTTTCAGCTGCTCCGACACCCCCGCGGGAGGGAAAGAATAGGGGCTCTGTGCACGCAAAACAGCCAGTGCTGACCTTGGGGTTTCTCTCTCTTTTTGTTATTATTCCCCTTCTCGCTCCCTTTTCTCTAATTGCTCGTTGCTTTGTCTATCACATGATCGCTGGAAATTGCCAACTTGTTCTCGCTCCTCGGTGTCACAAGTTTGGTTTAAAATAAGCCTGCCCGGATTCCTGATTTACTCACTGTTTGTCTGAGCACCGCATGCGTTTCTTGTGATTTCCGACTGTTAGCTTGAAAACGTCTGCCCCCCCCCTTCCTTCTGCATGTTAAAACCTGGTGTTTCCCAGCTGGGAAGAATCTCTGCTCTCAGTTCAGTGCCCAGCCTTCCCTTAGCTCTGCTCAAGGGTGATGCTTGTTGTGTCCAAGATGAGACTGTGGCAAAATCCTGGGGTGCAAGCCAGAGCCAGCCTATGCCTGGTACAGATGCTGCTGTCCCTCTCATATGTTCATCAGCATGCAAAGCAGGCATGCCAGGGGTAGTGGAAAACACAGCTTGCCCCTTGCATCCATCTGCATCCTTGCATCCTGCTCTTTGTGCAATCCGGGCTATGTCTAAGTGGTTTTCCAGTTTCTGATGTCCTGGTGTCAGCATGAGTGTTTGTCTGTCTCCTCTGTCGTTTGGGGAACTCTGGGAGCCCTGCACCTTGTCCTCATGAGCCCCAGCACTGATTTTTGGTACCTATGCACCTTCCTGGAGGGTTTTGCAGCATTGTGCTGGGATCAGTTGAGGTGAAGATATAAGGAAGAAGCTGTCAACAATAAGGATGGTGAGGCACTGGCACAGGTTGCCCAGAGAGGTGGTGGTGCCCCATCCCTGCAGACAGCCAGGGTCAGGCTGGATGTGCTCTGAGCACTGATGGAGCTGTGGGTGTCCCTGTTCAGTGGGCCTAGAGGTCTCCTTAAAGGTCTCTTCCAATTTGGACTGTTCAAATCCTTCCTAAATTTTGGCACCTATCTCCTGGGAATGCACAAGCCACTGAATGAAGCATGTGTCCTGTCATAGCTCTGCCCCCTTAGGAGAGAAATAAAGAGAATCTGCCAATGTCAAACCCTCAGTGAGGGCCCTGCATTCAGCCTCCTACATCTTTGACACTAAATCCCCCCATTTTAGGAACCAACTTCCCTTCCAGCTCTTGTAAGGCAGCTCCAGCGGACACAGCAGCCACCTTCTCTGTGGCAAAGGAAATAAAAACAACAGCCCTGAGAGATGCTAACGAAGAAAGCCTGGAAAGCACAAGGAAAAAGAACTGGCTGGAAAATGCAGTAATGTCAGTTATGACAGCCCCCATCCGCAAGAGCAAGGAAGTAAAGTGAAAATGCTTTGTCTGTTATCAGGGTTGTGAGGGGAAGCAGGACATGCAAGCCAGTGCAGAGTCTGCTCAGTCTTGGCTCTTTGTGCTATCTCACCCTGGGACCGTTTGTCAGCTCCCATCTCTGCTTTCACTTCCTCTTGATTGTTAACTCATTGGAGTTGGAAGGGACCTTTAAAGGCCATATGGTCCCACTCCTTGCAATGAACAGGGATGCCTACAGCTCCATCAGGTGCTCAGAGGCCTGTCCAGCCTGACCTTGGGTGCCCACAGGGCTGGGGCACTCAGCACTCCGTTCCACTGCTTCACTATCCTTATTGTAAAACACAACCTTCTTATATCCAGTCTAGCTCTCTCCTGAACTGTTAAATCTCTCCTGACTGCTTCTTGCACCCCCTTACTGGCAACTAGCCCTAAACGTGCCCCATGAGACTGCCAAGGAGGTGGGGACTAAAGGCAGGATGTCATGTTTCTGTGTCTATCTAATCTAGGCTGAACCACAGAGACATCTTCCTCTATGCTGAATTCAGGTCTGCCAAGTCAAGAAAAGCCCTTTGTTTCTACAGGCAGGGTCTGCATCTCAGTATCACCATAGAATCAAGGAGGTTCTTCTCCCCGTGCATTCCCATTAACGTTTCCTCTCTCTCCCCTCCCTGCAGGGCACAAGGACGACGTATCCCCATGATGACGGCCATCTTGGAGCGCCTCAGCACGCTGTCCCTCAGCGGGCCACAGCTCAGCCGCCTGCCCCGCCTGCTGGAAGATGGCTTCCCCAAGATGCCGTGCACCGTCCCAGAGGGAGAGGTGCCACAGCTCTTCCGTGAGCCGTACATCCACGCCGGGTACCGTCCCACCGGGCAGGATTGGCGCTACTACTTCCTCAGCCTCTTCCAGAAGCACAACGAGGTGGTCAACGTCTGGACTCATCTCCTGGCGGCTCTGGCTGTGCTGCTGAGGTTCAAGGCGTTTGTGGAGGGCGAGCAGCTAGCCCTGGATGCGTGGTCTCTGCCTTTGCTCATCTTCGTCCTCTCCTCCGTCACCTACCTGACCTGCAGCCTCCTGGCCCACCTGCTGCAGTCCAAGTCAGAGCTGTACCACTACACTTTCTACTTTGTGGACTATGTCGGAGTCAGCACCTACCAGTACGGTAGTGCCTTGGCTCACTTCTACTACAGCTCCGACCAAGCGTGGTATGACAAATTCTGGCTTTTCTTCCTCCCGGCAGCTGCTTTCTGTGGCTGGCTGTCGTGTGCTGGCTGCTGCTATGCCAAATACCGCTACCGACGGCCTTACCCCATCATGAGGAAAATGTGCCAGGTGATCCCAGCCGGGCTGGCCTTCATCTTGGATATCAGTCCTGTCGCTCACCGAGTGGTCGTGTGTCACCTGGGGGGCTGTGAGGAAGATGCTGCTTGGTACCACACGTACCAGATACTGTTTTTCCTTATCAGTGCTTATTTCTTCTCCTGCCCAGTTCCCGAGAAGTACTTCCCTGGCTCTTGTGATATCGTCGGCCATGCCCACCAGATCTTCCACACCTTCCTGGCTATCTGCACCCTATCGCAGCTGGAGGCCATTTGTTTGGATTACAAGAACAGGCAGGAGATTTTCCTGAAAAGACACGGGCCTTTCTCCATCTATCTCTCCTGCGTCTCTTTTTTTGGCTTGGTGGCCTGCAGTGCCATCACAGCTTACATCCTGCGATGCAGGATCAAGGCCATCCTGGCTAAAAAGGACTCCTGAGAATGGTGAAGGTGATGGGCATGACACCACACGGAAGGAAAACAGTAATAATCAAGAAAAGGGGCATAGCATGTTAGAGGCATAACTGGCTTATTTGCCTAACACACTGTGACTAACCTGGACCTTGGACTGGGGTGGAGGGCTGGACACTTCATGCTGGATGCATTCTCACAGCAGGAGCTGCCTTCTGCCATGCAGGGGGACATGGGGTGTTTTAAGCCACAAAAGTCACTTAACCAAGGATACTGGAATAGGCAGAGGTTCCTTGTTCTTTCTAGTAAGCCTGTGGGAGATACCTCACTGAATGTGAAGGTTGGTAGCCTGAGGGCTGTGCAACTGCAGAAGGGTTTTCTAGGGCGCACAGCACAGTAGAGAGCCCACCACGAGGCCTCTGGGTGGACATGATGACATCTTTGGGTTTTGCCATTTCTGCTGGCTGAGGAGAGACTTGCTAACATCAAAGGCAGTTGTAAGGTTCTAGGGTTCACTTGCAAGGGTGTGTGTTACAGTGGCTGAACTAATCCTTTTCCAGCTCCAGCTCGGCTAAATCAGATTTTATCTATGATCCCCTGAAGTATCTCAACAGCAGGTTGCTGAGCTGACATCAACAAAGCATGCTCACAGACCTGGAGTCCTCTAGAATCAACTGGAACCGAACCATGTCTGCCAGGCACTGTTGTGGTCCAGCCACCCCTGACGTGGTTGGGGATGTTAGGTCATCTGTATCTTTTCTTTCTGCACATGCACCATCTGCGGTGGAACTGCTTAGCAAAGCTAAGCAGGCTGTCCCAACTCTTCAAAGGCTCCTGCCTTCCATTTTAAATGCTCACTTGCCTTTGAGGACTTGGCCCGTTACAGGTTGGAGCTGATTTCCATAGCTTTTCTCAGGAGTGGTAGTAGAGCTTGAGCACCCCTGCAGCCATCAGCATTCAAGGTGCTGGCACTGGGAGGGGAAATATATTTGTTGAGAGAAGTGCCTCTTTTTCTGCCTGTGTGTTCATACATTCCTGCAAAGACTGATCCCAAATCATCTGCCATGGGAGTCTGACTGGCCTCCAATTCTGACCATGCAGTGCAGAACTAACTTGAATGTGACCTCTCTGGTATGGGAAAGCCAGTGGGCCCTGGGCCTTCTAGGGCTCCTGGGGTGGTCATGGCCAAAAGATGATGAAAGTGAAGTGGATGTGAAGTCTTTATTCCCTTCTTAATGGTTCTTTTCAGGATGCCAAGAAATCCTTGGTGGGCCTTGTGGGAAAGATGGCCATGAATCTGCAGGGTTGCTTTCTCTGACCTATGGGGCTTTGAATCTGGCATGTTTTTATCGGCATTAGATGAAGGTAGAACGGCAAAAGGCAGGAGCAGGTTGACAGAATTAAGGTCTTTTGTAACCTTGGAAAGGGTTTGTCCTTGGAACTTGGAGGTTCTTGTGTGGAGTGGCAAATAAGGTGGTCAGGGACACTTGGTGTTTTTGGGTTACTTCTATCCAAAGAGTAGGAAGTATTGTTTTACGGTGTCCTCAGCTAGATGAATCTCTTCTGTAATTGCTGGAGGGGTATTTGAGGTATGGAGCCATACTGTGGCACTGAAGTTGGTAGCACTTACAGGACTAGATGCTCTGAGCCCATACAGATAGATTCCATTCAGACTACGTGCCTTCTGTTGAACGTACTGCTCTCTTTTCATAGTTAACTTTGAGTCCTTCCAACTGTGTTCTTACAGAAGACCTGAAGCCTCAAATGCCATGACACCTATACCATGATATATAAAATCTTCTCTGAAAGCAAGGAAGGTGTGGATCTATAACAGCCAGAGATCTGTCTTGCAGAATCCAAGGGCAGGCAAATGAATGGTGGTTGCTGGTACCGAGCAGGAAGACATTAAGGTTGGGGATATGATTTGTCAAGACAAGCACTGATTTCTGCACTTGATCTGGTTTTTAACTATTGAGATGTGTTTGTGTGTGTGCATGCATGCCTGATTTAATAGCCAGAAAGGTTTTGCCTTTGGCTTTTTTATCTACAGAGCCTCTTAGCTGGGTCAAGATTAGCTTGAAGGAAGTAAGGCCATGCTGCTGGAGGAGCATGGGGGCCAGACAACAACATCTCTGAGAACTCACCTATTATTAAGGTACCTTGCAGCAAGACAAAAAAGAGGTTTTGTGCACAAACCTGAAACTGGCCTAATTGATAAATTAAGTGCAAAGGATGAGGAGAGCAATTTTTGATTACAAGAGAAGAAATCACAGGAGAAATTTGGAGAAGTCATCTAGTCCCCCCCTTTCCCATCACCATAGGCTTTCCTTGTTCACATCTATCCCATCTTAAGAGCACTTAGAAATTGTTAATGACTTCATTTTATTGGCCTACACCTCCTCACACTGCGTCTTTTGCACAGAGGTTTATCTGACTATGGAGCAAGAAAATGGTTGGGAGATGGACCTGCAGAAAACCAATCCTACTGAAAAAATGTCAGTCATTTTTCTCCTGGTTTTAACTTCCAGCCAGCTTACTTGGCCAGCAGCGCTGCCTGCACATGTGGGTCTCTTCTCAGTTTGGGATTAGACTTCCAGTGGGAGCGGTGCTGCTTCTCACAGCCAAATTTGCTGTGCTTTTTGTGGTAGATAACAGAGAATAAGCCAGTTACAGGCTGGTCCACAGTTTTGTTCTGAACTAAAATGGAAGGAGTGAGCATCGCTGCTAACAGCATACTGTGCTGTTAGCACTTAGTAATACTGGTATCAAAAGACAGGGGACACCCAGGTGTTGGCTTCTCTAAGGCTGTGAAAATACATGACGTCCTGCCCTTGGCTAAAGAAGGATGGTTACAGTAATGCTGTCCAGTTCACCGCAGAGTAGGAGGTGCTTCATGAATTTCCCGAGGTATTTCTGGTCAAATGTCATCTCCGTGCTACAGCAGAAATGGAACTTCTCCTTCTGAATCAGCTGTTGCGTGACGGCAGTGGTGTTTCTGCATGTCCTCAAATGAAGCCGCTCACGTGCCCGCATGGCCCTGCACTCAGACCTGGAGCTGACTTCCTCATTACTATGATGGGTCAATTTTGCAGGCAGCTGCCACCCAGATTGCTGCTGCTGTGAGGGTGCACCCTTGGTGTCCGAAGGGACTTGTCTACACTGGAACTTCCTCTGTCTCTGCCTCCATCCTCCTCCTCTTCCTCCAGCAAAGAGGTTCCTTCACCCAAGGACTTATGCCTTACTCACCTGGCTGCCTACCTGAGCAAACTCAACATGCTGAGCACTTTGCTCCACCTCAAGAGGGAAGGGACTGGGAAGTGGCTGCCAATGCCCTCCTAAGAACCGTGCTGTTGATCTAGAGGAGACCAGAGCTGCTGAGACAGTAAAAGTGCAGCTGTGTTAAACTGAGAGCCTGACAGGATCTTTTCCTCTGGGCCCGCTGCTTGGAGCACGGCTTCGTCCATCCTGGTGCTCCTTTGAGGAGGCATGGCTGGGCTGGGTGTCCTGGTGGCAGGGAGTTGAGCACTTTTTGGATCCTGAAGGCCCTCACCCTCAAGATTATCTCCAGTCCTACAATAGTACTGTAGCAGATCTCACAACCTGGATCTGCACAGGTCAGCTGAGAAGTCATCCCAATGTGCCTTATGCTGTTACCTCCTGGGATTTATACCGAAGGAACCAGGGTCAACCTCTGTTATCTTCTGGTCCGTGGTTGTTTTTAATGGGACAGGATTTCCCCGGTGTATGGAACAGAAAGGGGGAGGGTGGAGAGAGTTACCTTAAACTTGCCTTAAACTCGGATTTTTGCCTAGTGATTTGTGTAGCAGGGCAAGGACGGGTTCCTCATGTGCCTTGCAGTTGACATTTTTTACTGACAAGATTATTTTTAAGCACTGTTTGTTACTAAACAGAACAAAAGAGTTTGTATTATTTTTCTTCCCCTGGGAAGTAGAGAAGGGTACGGGTGTTAGATATTAACCATCCCCTTCCCACCTCCCACCTGCTGACTTTGTATTGTTGAAAACATCGGTAATATTTTAAGCTTTGTACTGTACTGATCATTATTTAAAAACCTTTAGTGAAAAAAAACAACAACGAACTATGAAAGTAAAATGACTGGTGTGGTGTGAAGTTCCCGAATGCACAAATACAGAA
Organism: Excalfactoria chinensis; assembly: GCF_039878825.1. Taxonomy (NCBI): domain Eukaryota; kingdom Metazoa; phylum Chordata; class Aves; order Galliformes; family Phasianidae; genus Excalfactoria; species Excalfactoria chinensis. The sequence goes on from NC_092827.1 coordinate 3,056,573, forward strand.
GGCTATGAATCATTAGGAAGGAAGCTTGGCCTTACAGTAGGAGTAGACAGTAATCAACAATGGGATGTGGTTTCAGCTGTGTATTTCAAAGCACCTTCCAGGTTTCGTAGTAACTGTGATAGTCAACTATGTTATCATGGTTCAAATCCCTTGCTAAGAGTCCATCTTAACCTTTAGGGTTTTTTCTTCCCCAGTATCTGAAGGCTGCTATACATTCTTTCTCAGCCTTCTCCAGGTTGAACACTGTCAGCTCTCAGCCAGTCTCTGTAGCAGAGGGATCCCAGCCTCTGAGCATCCTCATGGCTCCAACAGCTCCAGGCCCTTTGCTTGTCAGCTCTGTACATTACTCCCTCACTGGGCTGTTGGTAACTCTCTCAACTCCCATCATTCCTGATTTAAAGCTCAGTAGGATCACGCGTCATACGCAAAGCAGGGCCTCTGTACTATTGTGCTTCCACCCAGCAGAGGGCGAGATGCCTTCACCTCCGTGGCTGCAGAGTGCCACGAAAGCACAGCCTCCAGGCTCTGCTGGAGCTCTGCAAGACAGGCTTAGGAAAAAATGCTCCCACTCAAGCAGGCGTGCAGCCAGCTCTGCAAAGAGATGCATTTCCGAGCCAGGGATGTGCTTTGCAAACGTCTCGCCCTCTGAGTAAGTGACAGGGGTTTTGCCAGACGAGTTAGGCCAAGGTTTTCTGTTTCCATGAAGTAAAAACTGAAGAAGAACGGAACAAAAATACCAAAACAAGGCTGTTAACCTTTTTAACAAGAAACAAAAATAGAGGCTTGTGGTATGCTGCTTGGCAATGCTGCTTTAGGAAACACGCTTCCTACAAGCCTTTTGCTATGTGATTTTACACATACGACTACTCGATGGCTGGAAAGCTAGAGACAGTTATTAGAGGGAACAGTTATAAAGAGGGAACGGGCGTATCCTAAGCAGATGAAGTGAAATGCAAAAAATACAAGAGCTTCCATGTCAGAGGAACAAAGCATTTTGATCTGCTCCCTTCACATGTCACAGAGCAGAGAATGAGAGAGAAGGTGTGATCCCAAGCACTCATTATATATATGAGTTACTTTAGAAAGTTCTTTTACCCCAAGGCAACCTTTGCCTGGTTTTATCCTTGCAGATCTCTGGGAACATGAGGCAGAGCCTTAGCAAGCAGCTCCAAATGAGATATTTCCTTCTTTCTTTTGTTAAGCAGCTGTTGATGCTGGGCTCTGCAAGTAGGTCAGGGAAAGAATGCTTCCCCATGTTGCCTGCTGCTCCTGCTGACTCCAGAGAGAGAAGTGGAGCCCCAGTGTGAAAATGAGGATTGAGCATACCTGAAGCATAAAGGATTAAGCCACCAGCTGGGTCTTAAACTCTGCAGCTGTCCCCAGTGATAGCTTATTTATCCCAACGTTGTTTGCTTTGTTCAGGTGGAAGGTAAGATCTACTCTCAGTCAAAAGCAGTTCCTCTGGCTGTGAAGCGAAGAGCACTAAGCTCGTTCTCAAGCTGCACCCTACCATACCTTTATCAAATGTTTGTCCACTGGAGCTGGAGGGGTAGATGGTGTGTGGAAGAAAGGAACAATCCAAGTGTGCAATGGTACAAGTGCTGGATACGACAACAAAGCGGTGTAGAAAGCACTGTGGGAGAGCAGACTGATTTATGAATCCCTGATCTTACCAGGCTTGGGAGTATCACGTTTCAGCCTCCTATCAGCAAGCCTGGGCTTCAAAGTGTTTTTTAACAAACCCTTTGTAAGTAGTCCTTGGATCCCTCGGAGCACAGATAGGGCATACTGAAACATCGACTATTCCTGTAGCATGGGGATTCACAGGTTGGGCTTTTTGTTGCTATGCATGACAGTGGTGTAGATACACATAACAGCACAGCCTTTTCTCCAACATACATGAGCTTTAAGCAGAGAAGAGCTAGCAGATCTCCATACAGGAAACACTGATCCTTCTGCTTTTCAGGAGGAGCTGTAGAGATGCAAGCCTTGTCTTAACCTTGCCAAGACTGATTTGCACATACAGAATGAGTGATGCCCCTTTCTGCCATGGCCTTCCCAAATCATACTTCCTTCATCCCCATCTGCCTTCAAACACTCAAGAGGAACTGAAGTGTTCTGATCCAGTCCCTGCTCACATACCAGTACCTCCTCACTGTCTGCTTGCTGCCTTTCAGCCCTGCTTGGCCTTCAAGTTATTATTTCCCTTTCTGAGCTCATCAGACACCTTTATCTCTCCCTGCTGCTTTTAGTCTGTGTTTCTCTCTGCTTGACTTCTGCTTACAGACTCTCATATCCTGCTGCCTGCCCATGAATCACAGCCCGCTCTGTCTTACACACCAACCATAAAGGCACTAGAGGGAAGAAGAAACATGAAACGCTCTTTTCTCCGTGGTGATTGACGTGACTCTCCTTATCCGTTATATTTAAGAGCAACTTTTCCACAGGAACTTTCCATTGGAAGGCTTTCCTCCTTCCTATACTTGAAATCTCACACTGTGGGGGATCCGTGTCAGTGTTACAACCCGCTATTTCACAGCTAATAAGTATATATATACATATATAACCATATATAACAGATGGTTAATAAGCACAGCCTCTTCTCCTGTGGAGCATTTTGAGAACTCGGGTACAGGCCTGTCCCTCCACAGCCCCTTTTCTCCATGAGGAGGGCAGGCTGCCCACAGCCTGGACATGTTTCACTCTCACATACACAGGCCCAGCTGTGTACGTACGGCCTGCAATAGGGATAGAACTAGGAGGAACACTTTCCACAGCCCCAAGGCAGCTGCTTTTGCACACACCGAGGGCGGTGACAGCCGAGGCCCAGCCCCGCAGGGCCCTTGGCCGGGCCAAGGCCGCTCCCTCCCCTCCCGTTGCCACGGCAACCCCTCTCCCTTGCGCATGCGCCGTCAGCCTAGTGAGCATGCGTATTAGGCGGGGGGGCCTGGTGGTTACCATGGAGACGGCGTCTCTGGAAGCTGGGAAGTGAGCGCCGCCGCCATGAGCTCGGAGCCGAGGCCGGGTCTGCCCTTCCTCCCGGGCTGCTCCTTCAGGGACCCCACGGTGAGCGCAGCCCCTGGTCAACCCAGTCCCCGGGATCCCTCGGCATCGGTGCTTTACAGCCCCCATCTGTCCGGGGTACCCCCAGTCCTCACCTGGTCTTGAAGGTAGCCCTTGCTGAAGGAGCCCTGTGAGGCTTCTGCACAGCCCAGCTGCTATGGGGACCTTTCAGTGACCCGTGTCCATCTGGTTCCTCGGGGAGCCTGGTGTCCTTGTGCACGCTCCCATGGAACCTGGTACTCTCTCAGACCCTCCTCTAACTCCCCAGCAGACCTGGTCTCTCCAAATTCACCTTATATCTTCTCAGAGGCCCACCCTAGTCAGCCTGCCGTTTGCCCAGACCACCTATTAATCCCCATAGGAGGTTGGGGGGGAGCTGGTATCGTGTGGATAACCTGACACCCCAGCTCACTTGATACCCCTCAGGGTATCCACCAAAGTGACTCTCAGAGGACTTGAGATCCTTGTAAACTCACCCAAGGGATCTGATAACCGCTGAACTCTTTTCCTAGGAAAGCTGTTTTTTCTCAAAGCCAACAGCTGCCTGCTGAGCTCACTCCTGGGGGGGAACTGAACTCTCTGAACTCACCTGCTTCCCCTAAGCTCATCCACAGGAGTTCCCTGAGCTGTCCCAAGGCAATTTCAAGTCAAGACAAGTTCCCAGAGCAGCAGATATGGCTGAGCCCAGCCTCCTTGGTGCTTTTTAATTCATCCCCAAGATGCCATTGCACCTTCATTGTGATCCTTTTCAACCCAGGCCATTCTATGATTCTATGAACTCATTCTGGTACTGCCCTGAACCAGGACCCATACACTCACCTGATTCTTCCATAAATGCCTTCCTTGTATCACCTGGAGAATCTAATGCTTGATAGACCATACGAAACTGATGCTCTGGAACCTGAGAACTGAGAGTCTGTTCAGAGAACTGGTATCCCTCCACTGAACTGATACCATTGCAGCCTCCAGAATTCTCAAGGAAGTGAGACTTGTCGGCTGTACTCACGCTCCTTGGAAGAAGTAACCTCATCCTCATCTTGACGCCGTTACTCATCTTCAACTCAGTGCCACTATAATGGCAGCTTGAGAAAACAATGTCTTTGAATTTTCCTGACTGCTTTGCTCAGAAGCAATGCTCACAAACTTCAGTAGGAAATGGAGACAGCAGGGCATGCCCGATGTCTCTGTGGAACTTAATAACTTTAAGAATGGGCTCCTTCATTTCCTCCCAGTACCTAGAAAGGCCCCACTATCCTCTGGTATTGTAGGATAAGGAACATCATGCACTTGCATCTGATCCTTGTTATGGGGCACGCTCCACTGCAAAACAAACAAAAGTCTTGGGGCAGTACTCGGTGTCTTTGATATTCCTGTTGAAAACTAGCCCTTCCATGTCTTCCTGATACCTCTTGTAGATCCTCCTCCACAAAAGAAAGACCATTGCACTAATACAGTCCTCGCTTTGGGATCTGATAGGATAAACCTTCTCAAGGGATGGTGAGCCCCTGCTGCAGGTCAGTCCAAGTTCTATCCATATCACAGAGCCTCTTAACTTCCACTGTACCAATCCCAGTGGTGCTTTCCAGCACAAACAGTCGCACTGTTTTCTATGTCAGTGATGACTGAGTTTTCAACGGTAAATGGAGTCATTCACTCATAACAAATACTCTCAATCGTGCAGTTATAAAGGTTATCTCAGCGTTATTCTCAGTAACGACTTGGAAATTTACAATGCAAATCTCTGCCCCTAGCAAAATATTATTTCTTCTATCAGCAAAACCCCACCTGCTTTAGTCATGTGCATGCTTCTACTGACATCAGTGGCACCGTGTGCAGAAGAAACACCCACAGGGTTTAGCAGAGCAGATTGTTATTTTACAGTAAGTGGAACTATTGCCCTACTGGTGATGTTTAAGTCGATCTGGACTCCAGAAATGTCTTTGCATTGTTGCTCAGTGAGTGTTATCACCTCCCTTTGCCTCTATGTTCCAGTCTATAAAATGGTCAGCATGATACTTGTTTTCTATGTGAATTTGGAGACATGCTGTAAAAAAACCTCTGCACTCAGTTAAGCTAATGAAGTTAGTTACTGGTTAATATTCAGATGCACTCTAAGGAACTGAGACCCTGGGAGGAAAAGCAGTGTTTATATGAAGCTCTACAGACACGGCAAGAAATACTTAATTCAGTAGCATTTATCCAATATGGGCTGGCAGCAGCTGAGATCAAGAGTTTACATTCTGGGTTTTCCCTTTCAGTTTTGCATTACTCACCTGATACTGTGAGATGTAGCCTGGCGTTCGTGCCCTTAAAAGCCTGTGTGCCTCTGTCAAGCACTGATATTGCCAATCTGAGGACAAACTCCTTGGTTTTCCTTGAATGTTTCCTTTGGTATTTATTGAACAGGAAGGAATGGCAATCCTGTGGCAGGGCTGCTGTTTATGAAACGTTCTGTTAACGTGTCTCCAGTAAACCATCTTGTTTTCACCTGAATGTGTTTTCCTAACTGCACTGCGAGATGCGTAGTACCAGCTCAGTGAGAAAACAGGCAATTACATGAAATTCAAGTGGGGCCTTGAAGGTATAAATAAGATTAGAAGCTTAACCATGGGGGGCGAGGAAGGGGGAGGAGGAGAAGTGGTTCACATGCCTGAGGTTGGGCTGATTGCGAGTCTGGCAAAGGAGCTGAAGTCTTTTTCTTTGGTGCTAGAAATGCCTACAATTCTGTTTGATTTGGCAGAACTCAAGGTAAAAGCAGATACTTTATGGTAGAATCATAGAATGGTTTGGCTTGGAAGGGATCCTTAAGATCATCCAGTTCCAATCCCCCTACTCTAAGCAGGGACACCTCCTCCTAGACCAGTTTGCTCACAGCCCCATCCAGCCTGGTCTGGAATGCTTCCAGGGTGGGGGCAATGCTTCCATGGAGGAGTCATGCTCATGGACTCACAGTTTCTCCTGCTTTCCTTGTTACAAGTGCCGAAAGCCTAGTGGGACCAGCCAGCCACGTGTTGTTCCAAACGCTTTCAGCAGCAGATGTGGGCTGTACTGCAAGCTGAGTAGCCTCCTGCCTGCCAAGTCCAATCCGCCTCTTCAGCAGGGAAGAACACAAGCGGGTAGACAGAGCTGACATCCTATTCACAGCTCTGATGCTTTCTTCTGTGCCCTTAAGCAAAGTGGGGACCTTCCTGTGGCATGTGGATAATTATTTCAGTTGAAGAACGGCTTGATAGCCGACACAAAGCAGATAGCAAAGACAGGAAAGGCCTCTAAGAAGGTCAAAACTAAGAATAAACCAACAAAGCTAAAAATAACAGGAGAATCCTATCACCAACGTTATACAGTGCTCACATAAACAGAATTGTTTGTCATCATGGGTTTCTCGTGGATCTGCGATACGATCTTACTCTGTGGCTGTGGTTTTTTACATGCAGACCCTTACATAAGTTGTGGGGAGAGGTGGTGAAACAACTGATATGCTTTGAAGTGATTCCTCATTCCAGTTCTGAAGGCATGACGCACCTTGACTTAACGCAGCAAGGGGAATCCTCTGAAATTACAAGGAGAGGCTTAACAAAGCAGCAACAGAAAGCACAGAAGGTGCACGTGCAATAGTCTAGGGAGCATCATAGGGCATAACAGACTGAGGTCCCTTGGAGATTTGCACTGCTGCAGCACAGAGCGGGGAAGAAAAGATTTGTGAGATAAATATTAGGGCAGATCAAGTGCAGTTGCCCCATTCTGGATGCTGAGGCTTATGGTAAGTCTGTGCCAGTGCAATTGACTCTGATGCTTTGTTCCTCCAGTCACTTACTGTTTATTCAGCCTTCTTGATCTAAGCGTAAGTAACTGCTGCAGTAGGTTATAATAAATCACTGTGGAGGCATTCTGGATATCAAACTGTCACTGTTTTTCTGTGCTTTTAGTAGCAATATCTACCAAGTGCATGTAGGATTTTAACAGCTGGATTTTCTTCCACAGAAAACATCCTTTCATCGCTCGCAGACACTGGGCTACAAAAATGGGTTTGCCTTTTCTCGGCTGCCAACAGTGGGGATCGGCAGGGAGCGACTGTACGTGAATCAGCCTACTCAAGCTGATTTAGATGAATTATCCTACACAGGACCCACACTGACCTACGGGCAAGCCAAGAAGACTCCTCCTTCAGGCTTCATTCCAGCACACGTGGCTTTCGACAAAAAGGTATAAAGAAGTTTATTCCAGGAATATTGGCTGGCCAAGTTCGGAGACATAAACAGTCAGCTCCAGGGTTCATGGGACAGCGTACAGCAGTTTTCAGATGCCATAGCCCTTAGTCAGAGACAGCTGAACCCCAGTCTGAAAGAGGCTTTCTTTGCTCAGGAGGAGGATTATAATACATAAACGATGTAAGACATTCCCTGCGAGTTACGCCGGAGCAATTCCAGCAGGAGTTTGAAAAGAAATTTGATTAATTCTGAAAAGCTTCAGTTTATAACCGCTGCCCTGTAAAACACAGCCTGCCCTCCTGCATTTCCAAAAGTGTATTGAACTTGTAACTGAGCTTGAACTGTTAAGTCTCTCTGCATTTGAGTCCCTGCGAGACTGTCTAGCTTTGGTCTATCTATATATGCTCATGCTTGTCACCACAGCATGTTAGAGCCTGCTGCTCCAGCTGTACTTCCTGCATTACATCTTGGTGATCCTGTCAGACTAGGAGGTGGCTCTGTGTCTGCAATCCTGAGCTGACCCTCACTTTTAAACGTGCTGGTTGCACAGACTGCAGCTGCAGCCAGAGCAGTCCCTGCAGAGCACGAAAGGCTCGGCAGTCCTGAGCACATGCAGGGGTTGCACCCTGTCTGGCAGGTCTGGAAAGGCAGCCCACCTGGGAGACAGCATGGGGGATAAACGTCCTGTATTAATTACTGCGTCAGGGGCCATTCTTTCAGAGTAACATAGATGGTGCTGTTTTAATGTCAGATACTTCCCTGTCCCTTCATTCAAACTGTAGTAGTAGCCACTTGATTACGTAGGTCAGTGGGTTGCTGTAGGCTGAGTATGCAAGGCTTGATTACCCACCTACGTCCTCTTAGGAGCATTGAATGCTCTTGGAGGCACTATTCCTTGTGCTTCTATCATCCATGGGACTGAGACTGACTGGCTTTTGGCAGGGTATGCATTGTGCGTTTCCTCTGTGTCCTGATTTCTCTCCTTGTTCCTTCAGAATAGATTGCCTCTTCCTGCCTGTGCTGGATAGATGTGAGTTCAGATGAATGAGGCAAGCCCTAAAAACCACAAATGTCATCAAACTGTTAACTAAATCACCAGATCATTTTGCAGACCCTTGTTCTGGGGGTCTCATTATTAAAGAAAGTCAGATGTGTCTGTAAACTAGATTACTGACAGTAACCAAGCACTCAGTTAGTAGGTAAAACAACAGATGATCATGGAGAAAAGAAAGTGCTGTATTTATTACAAGTATCTTGTGTAACCAAACTTAGAAAAGCCCCATTGAATCCTCCATCATCAGTCACAGGTTGGGCTAACAGTTGGCCTTGATGATTTTACAGATTAGAATCCAGTAATTTTTCACTGCCAAAGCCCATTGCAAATCCAATTCTTTGGATTAACAGACTAACTGTGGTGGTCAAATTGTTTCTTTCTCTCTCTCTTTGGTATCTTGTCCCCCTGGAAGGTTTTGAAGTTCGATGCCTATTTCCAGGAAGATGTCCCTCTCTCTACAGAAGAGCATTCCCGTATTCGCCAAGTGGGTATCTATTACCATTTGGAAGATGACACCATATCTGTCATAGAGCCTGTTGTGAAGAACTCTGGTATTCATCAAGGCAAATTTATCAGACGTCATCGCGTGCCCAAGAATGACCAGGGGGATCCTTACCACTGGAAGGATCTGAATCGAGGCATCAACATCACCATGTATGGCAGGACATACCGCATCGTTGACTGTGACCCATTCACACAGGTGAGCTCCTTGTATGGAGAAACTGACATGAGGAATCCCAGGAGTTACAGGTGGAAAGATTTGTTACAGTCCAGTCTGGTATTCTGTACCTGTAGCTTACACACTGAGATTGCTTGTGATCTTTCATTCTACATTTTGTGGAGACTTCTTTCCTCATCATAATAAGTATTTCAAGGTACAATATTTGCAGTGAGCACAGCTGTTTAGTACTTTAGACCATTCTCTTTCCTGAAGACTACAACATACAGAACAAATTCTAAGGTTGTTTTTAGGTTAAGAGAATTGGTCTGAGCTAACTTCTGTGTGTGTGCAGCAGGTTAGCTGCTTAGAGTCTTGATTAACCATTGTGCACATATGAAAGGGAAATTACTGAACTATTTTCCAGCTTAGTGCTCCTCTGATAAGAGTGGGGGATGAGAATGCTGTCAGTAACTCAGCACTCATCTGCAACAAACCAGACATAGTCAGTGGATTTAGAATCATAATATAAACTGACCTAAGACTGCTTATTCATTGCCCGTTTTTTATTCCTAGCTATTTCTGTACTGGTTGAATTAAATCACAACAACACACTGTAACTAATAGTAACATATACCAATATATTGGTGTTCTTTTAGATTGTCCCCAGTGCAACCTGGGCCCTGGCCAATCACTATTCTTTCAAGCAATTCCCAGGATCAGTTCAAGAGTTTGAGCACTCCAGGGACCATTCCCAATAGATGAGTCCTATGCAGCCAACTTGTTCTGGAGGCTGAGTGAGTTTAGATGCAGGCTGATCCTTGCCAGTTGGCCTCAGTGCCCAGGAATGTTCCCAATCATGTAATATGTTAGTACATACGTATTTGCTGAGTGCATGTGGGATCTGCTCTGCTGGAACTAGATGACCGTTAAAGTCAGTTGACATCAGATGAAGATCTGGTTCTCCTGCTAATGTTGGTTATTTGATGGAAAACGTGGCATGAGCTATGTGGGTCTAATCCTCAAGGCCACCAGTCCATTTATTATTGAACTGGCATGCTCTAGGCTGATCTCACATGCCCATTGGAGATGTCTGCACAGGTGCTTCCTGGGCTGAATATTTTCACAGGCCAAATAGGGAAGAAGTCCATTGACTTCTGAGGTTGTTTTGAATGACTGAGGTGAATGCACAAGTAATGCCCTAGAGTTTGTTTACGCATCTGAGGTAAGTAAAAAATCCCTTTATAAGCAAACAGATTGTCCTCTTTCTGTGAGAAATGTGCTCCTCCTGGCAGATGAACTAAAGTTGCTAATCTGGACACATATCCTCCTGGTCAGAGGAGTTTTGGAGGGCCTGGTGTGAGTCACACAAACTTGCAGTGTCTGACAGAATGGAGAACACTGAATCTCTTGCAAATTCAGACTGCTTACATCCCTGGTTATGTACTAGCATAATCTTTTTAATATACATAGAAGAAACCAACCTGATTATTATCCTCCATTTAATGCCCCAAAGGCAAGGAAAACTGTACTCAAGCAGAATAGGACTTAGGATGTTGGGGGCAGGACTGCCCTGCATAATAGAAGGGCAGATAAAGCTAAAAAACAGCTTAAAAAGGAACATCTTAGTTGTTCCCTGTTGTATTTGCTATTGCAAAGGTCTAAAACCCCTGCAACCTGATGAGCTATGCAGAATGAATCTACGGTGTTCTGGCAACACTCAGCCCATCTGTAATCTCTTATCTTCAGATATCTTCATCCCATCTCTTATCTTCAGAACTCAAATCAGCAATTAATACCTCAGATTACTATCCTAGGTATTCCTGGAGAGCCAAGGAATTGAACTGAACCCTCCAGAGAAGATGGTTTCTGATCCTTACATAGAACTGCGTCGGATGCCCATGCGAATGTACATCACGCCATCAGATTTTGACCAACTCAAACAATTCCTGACTTATGACAAGCAGGTGAGTGATCTGGCAATGGTCACCTACATGTGTCATAGAAGCCTGGATCTTGTGAGTGCCTGCAGCGTTACTCATTCTAAAAGATCTCAGTCTACTAGACAGACTCCAGATTTGCTCCTTTTTTCTTTTTTTTTTGGCATTTGTGAGAAACAAAATATTTCATCTTATTGTTCAAGTTTGTGCCTTGCAAGCAGTTTCTCCTTGAACTTCAGAGCCTATTCTAAAGATCCTTCATGTCTTTCTTGCTCTCTGTTGCAATGACATAGGATACCTGCCTTGGAAAGTTAGCAGGCCAGGCCAGATGTTGTTCTGTTACAGATGGGGATGCTACATTCACACATATTTTCCCCCAGAACATTGAAGACAGGTGCTAGAGGGTGGTGACACATTGGAACAATGCCCAAGGAGGCTGTGGATGCCCCATCCCTGGAGGCATCCAAGGCCAGGCTGGATGTGGCTCTGGGCAGCCTGGGCTGCTGGTTGGCAACCCTACACACAGCAGAGGGTTAAAACTGGATGGTCATTGTGGTCCTTTTCAACCCAGGCCATTCTATGATTCTATGATTCCTGACTATCAATCAAACAGTTATTGGACATCAGCTGGGTATTAGCATAGGCCAGGATTGTATCCATTTACTGTTTTGGATAGTATTGCCTTGTTTTGAGGAAGGCAAGCAGTTTTACTGTTTGGATGTAAGCTGGGCTATGCCTGCTGTATTACTGATAGTTTAGCCTCCATCACTCAAATCTTAGCCAACTCCTTGACAGCTATTGGATGGTCTGTTTAGGAGCTGTACCTTGCGGAACTTTTAAGCTGTTCCACTATTGCAGCAATCCCAAAACAGTAGGTGATGGACTTGGAAGCATTGCAGTGCGAGGTGTTTGGTTTCTGTGCCCTTGAAACAAGACATTTTCTGTAGACAGAAGTGAGGTGGGGTCTAGAGTGAATGAAGTATCCTCAGAACAACTACAGACATATCCCTCTGCCTTTGGTAGAGAATTGGCCATGAAACCTCGGTATTTGTCATGAAACATTCAAAATTAGATTCTGCCTCACTCAAGTTTCATTATAAAAATCCCTGTGCTCACAGTACTTGGTTCTTCTGTACTTGGCAGAGAAGATTGCTTAGTTACTTCCAATCACCCAGCCTATTTTAGCCAAAATCACTTGGACAAAGCACTTAGTAATTCTAACCCATGCTTGTTTTTTTCTGCCTGTTTTTTATCCGCCTCAGGTCCTTCGCTTCTACGCCATGTGGGATAACACAAACACCATGTTTGGTGAGAATCGGCCTTTCATCATCCATTACTACTTGGCAGATGACACAGTGGAGATTCGGGAAGTCCACGAGCCCAATGACGGCAGAGACCCATTCCCAGTATTTATAAGACGCCAACGCTTGCCGAAAACCTTTGTGGACAAGAAAAGTAAGTTTAGAGCAGCCAGCACATCTGTGCTAAAGCACCTTGGTGGGTGGGTGTAGATGTGGAAACTGAGAGAGGTGCATCAGTTCAAGAGCTGCAGGTGTCATCAGTTTTTGGCCCAAGGAGTATTCTTTCAGTGATCGCTGAAAGTCTTTGTATTCTGGGAAGCAGAGCGCTACCAACAGCTCTCTGGAGATTTTTATACAGCTTTCTTTTGTATACCTTTTCACTGAGATATATTAACATTTACCTGATTGCTTAGGTATTTTCCTTTTGCTCTCTTGTCCTTAGAGACCTTCCCAAGCTGTGTGATGGAAATCTCTGATCAGGAGGTACTCGAGTGGTACACAGCTAAAGATTTTGCTGTTGGCAAACCTACCACCCTCCTTGGACGCACGTTCTTTATCTATGATTGCGATGAGTTCACACGTAACTTTTACCGTGACAAATTTGGCATCACAGACTTCCAGCCAGTGGAGATAAAGAAGAAACCACCTGAGGAAGTACCACAGGTACTGTAAGCAGTTTTGAAAGGGAAAGAGGGAAATCTGCAGTCCATGTATGCTCTGGTAGTAAAGTATAGGTTCAGCTTAGTAAGAGTTTCATCTTAAAGAAAAGAGCAAGTCAAAGAGTAAGTCAAAGAGAGCTAAAGGTTAAAGAGTGACTTGAGGAAACAGAGGATCATAGATTCATTTGAGTTGGAAGGGACCCTTAAAGGCCATGTGTCCCATTCCCTGCACTGAACAGGGACACCCACAGCTCCATCAGTGCTCAGAGCCCATCCAGCCTGACCTTGGCTCTCTGCAGGGACTGGGCACCACCGCCTCTCTAGAGAGTATGTTCTAGTGCTTCACCACCCTTGTCATAAGAAACTTCTTCCTTATATCCAATCTGAATATTCCCTCTTCTAGTTTGAAACCGTTTCCCCTTGTCCTATCACAATATACCCTGCTAAAGAGATGATCCTCTTATTTCTTACTGCCCCCCTCGAGATAGTGAAAGCTGCTCTCAGCTCTCCCCACAGCCTTCCCTTCAGCAGGCTGCACAGCTCCAGCTTTATCACCTATGCTCATAGAAGAGGTGCTCCATCCCTGGGGTCATTTTTGGGGATCTCTCTCCAACAGATCCACATCTCTCCAGAACTGAGGATTCTACAATAGAATGCAGTACTCAAGGAAGGCAAGCCAAGGATGGATGGTCAAATTAATATGAAATTGAAGGTCAAAATGCCAATTTTTAGTAATGTAAAGGACAGAACCAACACTCTGACTATGCCTATACTAGAAAATTACATGTCAGGGATTGTTTTCTGGCTGCAAAGTGAACTGGAATGGCCTGGCTGCAGCCATACCACTGAACTCTATCTCACTTCTCCAAAAAGAATTGCTGAGTCCCAAATGCCTATTGGAGATGGTCACTGTCTATGTTACCTCCCATGGAATGAAATGGAGTATTAGCTGTCCCAGTCCACAAACATGATGGGGTTTAGGTTAATAGTGTAACCATACAGATGATTGAGTTCCTGTACACAGGAAGGGTTAGTTATTGATCTCTTTATTCAGAAAAACTACCTGGCTTTCTGACATTGAGATTTTCTTAGCTCTTAGATAATATTTCTGTAAATGAGGGCTCCAACACATGGCTGGTCTAGAGCATCTCTGCTGGGCAGGATGTCACAGCTGTTGCCACCTGGTCTTTCCAAACATATGTTTTCTTATAAGCCGTCTTGCAAACATTTTCTTGTTCTTTGTTTCAGTTCTTTCTACTTGGTATCCCCTCTGACTGCAGGTAATTCCTCCATATAATGGTTACGGCTTCCTTGAAGACTCCCTTCAGAACTGCTATTCTCTATTTCCAAAGCCTCCTCGGAAAGATATAATTAAAATGCTAGAGAATGACCACAAAGTGCTGCGATACCAGGTAGCCCTGGTAAGTCCTTTTCTTGATACTGTGCATGTATCAGCTCATGTTGTAGAGTTAGAAGAATGGAAGGAACATGCTGCTCAGACCAGGCTGGTAGCAAATGTTCTTCTATTCTGGTGGGGCAAGAAATGAAGAGTGTGTGATCCTTAGAAGATCCCACATTGTGTGCTTGCTGTGACAATTAATGGCACAAAAAGGTAGGAGGGGGAAAAAAAAACCAAACCCAACAAAACCCAGCAAGGCCAGGCAGTGCAAAATAGATGTGCAACAAAACCACAGCCATTTATGGAAAAACTCCCACTGACATCAGCACGTGACAGATGGCCCTAATTGAAACAGCATTGCAGCTGGGCTCTGTGCCTCTGCCTGCCTCCAGCTGCTGCCACAAGCGTGAGCTTGCTGCCTTTCTGCTTCTGGCTCCCAGCACCTGTCCTTCTCCAGGCTAGTCCCAGCTGCAGCAGCCAGCAAGGGGCTGTGCTGGCAGAGCAGCCAAGTGTCAGTGTGGAAGCAGGGGAGTCCGCAGGGACGGTGCTTTCCACCCACAGCAACAGTGTTCAAGCTTTGGCCTTTGTGTCAGCTTTGCAGCTGGTTTATGCAAGGAACCTCTGGCACGTCTAGCAACAGCGATGGCATTTCCTGTGCTGCCTGGTGCCTGCCCTCTCCAAACACTCAGGGTGAATAAGGGCTGATTTCTTTTCCCTATTGTGCAGGAGTTCCTAAAGGGCACAGTTGATGAGTTCAGATCAGCTTTATTTTAAACTAAGCAAGTAAACCCACTGGTGTGTCAGGGGAGTGTCTTCCTGTGAGTAAGAGCTGAAAGCAGCACCAACCCCTCTCAGGCAATCATTAAAATGAAATATATAACTTTAATATAAAACTTTACAGCCAGCCTTCCTTTGCATGATGAATCATTCCATATAGGATATTCCTTTCTTTTGGATTACTCAGTCTGGAAATACTGAATGCTCTTAGTCACTGCAGCCCAAATTCTGCTTCTGTTAGCTTGACTAGAGCAAGGTAGCTTTGAAATCCAGGTGTTTCATGCTGTTACCCCATGACAGTATATTTATTTAATCAACTGCTTAGTTTTGCTCAGCTAGAAATAAAAAGTTCTGAACTCTGGGCATGGTTCTTTTCCAAAGCTGCTACCTTTCCTCTAGGAATCACCAAACCCTGTGGATGCAAAGCGTCGCTTCATCCTCTCTTATTTCCTCTCCAATGATATGATCAGCATCTATGAACCACCAGTCCGTAACTCTGGCATCATCGGAGGCAAATACTTAGGAAAGACCAGAGTTGCCAAACCAGGCTCTACTACAGACAATGCTGAGTACTATGGGCCCTCTGACCTCACCATCGGTTCTACCATTGAAGGTAAGAGCCAGTCTGGCTTGGTGATACTCTCTGAGCATTGGCTTAAACTGCCTGATCTGTCATTTATTGCATCATTTGAAAGACCTGTACCTTCTGCATTTCACTGCTGCTCGGTTTCCAGATCACCTGCTGGTGTGAATTGATGCAACTCTGTTATTGTCAGTGTGTGGACCTTAGCCGTAATTAGGAGAACAGATACATTCTTCCTTTGATATCTCTCCCACAGTGTTTGGCCACAGGTTTATTATCACTGATGCTGATGAACATGTGCTCAATTATATGGAAAGCAATGCGGAGAGTTTTCCTGCATCAACACTACAGTCCATGAGGGATCATTTTCGTCCACGGCAGGTGGTGGAGGAGACTGCCAAAAGGTAGGCTTCCAAGGATGGCATATGGAGCTACGTGAGACTCAGGGCTGACAACTAAGGAGATTTCCAGCAGCTCTCATGGGCTCCAGTTTGCTGTCTAGTGGCCGCTCAGCTGATTGTTCAGCTCCAAAGCTGTGTCTGAACAGGTACAGCAGGGAATCAAGAGTGTACAATATCATATCATGGCTGTCGCTGACCCCAAAACCTTGTGGGTCAGCTCTGGCTCAGTGGCAGAGACAGCTTGAGGTGAATGAATGCAGTCATCTTCTTCCAAAAGGGAGCAGTAAGCTGTGATAGGTGCTGCTAACGGTATCTTCATGAGCCTTCATTTGGTTGCAGACTCAGAGAAAGGATGGTGGGTTCGTTTTCACGGTTGCTCTGGCTCTCAGCCTGCCAGAGCCTGGACATCATCCCCCTTTTTAGCTGTCTGTCTGGACCCGTTTCAGGCCACCCAGTAACAGCCCTGTAACCACAGGATGCCCTTTAGAGTCAGCTTGTGGAAGTTCAGAGGCTCCGGTTGAAACTTGAGCTGCATGTAGTTCTTGGGACCATATGAAACACACAAGCAAACCCTCCTTGATCCAAAGTATTTGGTGCACAAGGCAAATGTCATGCAGACAGAAAGCAATTTCCCTAATGTCCAATATCAGGACTTAGCTCCATCTGCAAGTTCAGTCTGAGATGAGCTTGCCATAAAAAACAAACACCCCAGAAGCCTGCTGTGTATTCAGAAATACAGCCTGGTCAGCCATGGGGGGCAGCCAGCGCACAAACATCACAGTAGGACTGTAAGAAGTAACTTCTACATTAAATTCTATTTTCTCTTTCCTTCTACAGTGATGTTCCTGCTCCAGGAACCAGCAAGCAGGAACTGGATGAACTAATTGCACGGGTTCAGGAAGAGCTGAAGCTCCATAACTACTTGAACTACGGCAGCATTCGGGAGGCATTACTTCGTTGTGATAAGGATGAGTCTGGTTTCCTCAACAAAGCCAAATTTTTATCCATTTGTGACAGCCTGAAGGTGCCGACCAGCTCCACTCTGGTTAACAAGGTCAGAAGGAAGGGGTGCTGTGCATATTGAATTTCACACCCCACAGGTGTTCTGAAAGATCTCTTTTACAAACCAACCCAAACCAAGCTCAATCAACAGCTATTCTGTCCTACAAAGGGGACCAGCTCCAAGAAAAAGGTGAAAGAATCCCAGTTCAGAAAGGCTTCTGAGCTGTTGGACCGAACCTTTCTCTTAAAGGAGGAAGTAACAATTCCTGTCCTTGACGTAATGCAGGTTGACCCCAGCATGTTGTGAAATTCTGAAGTGGCTGCTTGGTCAGGCCTTAGAGATGAGCAGAAGAGGGGGTTGTAAATCATGGTGGAGATGAGACAGAGGCTCCTCTGGAGCCACTGAGTGTCTGTTGAGACTTAGGCACACCTGGGCATGAGTAGAGATGACACTGAGATGCTTAGAGGATCATCCTTATGAAAGCCTAGGCACACTGTGAATTTAACAGCAGCTGAATTGAAGAGTTGAGAACTAAGTGTTTTACAGAGAAAAAAGGAATCATAACCATTACAATCTCTTTCCACGTTTATCTGGCAGTCTGATCATGCTGTGGGAAGTCTTCCTACGATCCATCTTTCTGCAGGTTATAGCATTTGTGTTCAGCAAGTCTGTAGCTCACAAGGCAATATAGCTTCCTCTGCTGCCATATTTCAGGCCCTCTATGGCCATCAGGTTAACCCAACTGAAGCAGAGCCTTGCTGGGTATGGTGAGTGAAAGCACATGGAGATCAGTCTGCCTAAGAGAAAACGTGAGAGAAAGTGCAACAAAAAATTCCTGCAGAGGGGAGGGAGAATGCATCCATGCAACATGACTGCCAAGGATGCTTTCTTAGCATAAGGTGATATTCAATAGGTTAGGGGCCAGTAAAGGCAGACTCACACTCTTTAAAGAAACCTAGAAACCAGAGAGAGTATTGCCTCTGATAGAAAAACATTCTAACACAGCCAACTGTGAGCATCACAGACATGGTTAGAAAGGTGCACGCTCAGGTGTTGTCTCTGTGCACTGAGGCCTCTGGCCAGCACTCATCCTTGCTGTGCCAGAGTCCAGTGGAGATCCCTTTGCCTTGAGGAACTAACTGGTGACTGCTCTTTCTTCTCTCATGCCAAGAATGGGAGTTGAAGCTGGAAGTCTCTGACAAGTAAGCTCAAGCCTTGTATTTGAATCTCCATCTATGACCTTAGCACTAAAAGCATCTCTCTTGAAATCTTAATAAGAACGTGCCCAGAGCCCATAGGAGCATGACAGCACTGTAAATGAAACATACGGCAGATGGTTAACTACTGTGTGGCCTGGAGAGGAGCACAGCTGTCAGTCACACACGAGCAAACCTAGTAAATCTGTCTCCAGGCGACAAGGGGAAGAAGAATTCTTTCAAGGAACTCTGATATTAGACCTTTTCCATCTCCCTGGGTGTCAGAAGGAGATTAGTTATGCAATTAAGGAAATAAAAGCCTTCTTTCTTCCCCTTAAGCATACAAAGGCTATAGCTCTGTAACGCAATGCAGGGTGAGGCAGCATGGATACCAGAACTGGTTCATTAGCAGGGCTGTCACTGAGCTCAATTATCTGTGTCTCCACTTGATGCCATTTGCACATACCGAAGAGACACCACCAAACAGTGCCTGCTCAGATGCGGGGCCTCCATCCTGCTTCTGTCAGGGACTTGTGTGAGGTTTCTGAAAGATGTGCTGTGGCCTTTGCTAGTCTTTGGCCACCAGTTTTTTGTGGCTCTGTTGTCACTGTGGTGACACTTAGAGGACAGACCCTAACCCTAACACTTTAACTCTTGTCCTTGTATAGGTTAGTGTCATCTATAGGCATTCAAGGTTACCTGTGGTTCAGTACTACAGAGCCAGTCCGCTCCTCTGCTCTGTCACATAGAGAGTACCTGTGGGCATGTTCCTCTACAAAAACATGTTTGCAGGTTCCTTCAGCTCTTTCTGACGTTGCTTCTTTTTTCCCCCCAGCTGATTGACCTGTGCTCCTGTGGAGATGACAAGATAAACTACCGTGACTTCCTTAGAGCCTTCCCCTCGTGATCCTCGCCTAGAAGCTGAAACACAAGACCAGCAATGATTTCCTTAGCTGAGCTGACTGTAAGACCTCACACTTCAAAAATGATGCTCTGGTTTTTACCTTTGCATCTTTTCCTTTCTCCCTTCCTTCCTTCCTTCCTAATTACACCCTCGCTTGGATAACTTTTTACCTTCCCAACCTGCCCCTGCTGTTTTTGCTGCCACCAAACTCAACCTCATAACTGCTGAGTATTGAAATGAAACCCACAAGGAAAACAAAAAAATGGTTTGGAGAACCACAGCCAGGTTCTTCTATTGATCTCTCAACTTTTTAGTGCAGTACGGCAAGGCTTGCTAGAGTGAAAGCCTGGAGTGATAAGCATCTCGATTTCATATAGAGTTGAAAGGGGCCTGCAGTGAAAACTGCCAGTTTAAATTTTCATTTGCACTGCAAGAAGACCTAAGAGTTCTGTCAGAAACCACAATAAATGCATGCTGTCTAGTCTGACTATAAGCAACTTATGCATGGCTGCTGGAAAAGTGTTAAAAAGTCTGCTTTAAATAAATGTACCTCAATGCCTGGAATTGCTAAGGAAAAAAAGTAAGGAAAAAAACACACCACCACCACCACAAAGCCAATTCTGACTTTGGCTTTACTTGAAATGGAATAGTAGTTGAAATCTCACATATCTCATGGAAATTGCAGGGTCTGCACACAGCTGTGCTGACAGCAGCTTTGCATTTCTTTAACAAAGGGTTGGAAGAAAGGTTTTAGAACTGAGATTGCATCTAAGCCCATCTCATGCAACCTGTCATCTTACAGGATAGGTCCAATGAAAAGGGAAAACTAGCCGTTGGCATAGCAATAGGGCTATGACATTTCTGCTCCGACTTCTCATCTCTCCGTGAAGAGAAACACGGCAGGAACCTTCTCAGCCCAGCTGACACCTGCCAGGTATTGCCACTGAGTGCAGATGAAGGGCAGCTATCATGCACACAGAGAACAAAGCCCTTTGGAACAAAATGCTTATTTAACTCAGCTTTTTGTGCTGTGGGATCCCACTTCCACTGCCTCCCCTTGTTCAGGAAAGGTCACTGCTGTTCCCTTCGGAGCCCATTTTGTACTGCTCTTCTCTCTGACTGAGATTTGTTGAAGCAATGTCAGGTCCATCTCAGATTTCAAAGCGTGGCTTGACGTTGTATGAGTTACCTTCCAAGCAGCAGCTGCAAAAGACTAACTTCTAACAGCCACCCTGAACGGCTTTTCCAAAGGCCCAAGATCTTGCAGATGAAATTATGGGAGCTACAGGCTGTAGAAAAGAAAGTAAGAATTTGTTTTCTGCACATGCTACGAAGCTGTAACCTAATACTTAACCAAACCATGCAGCATGCCCAGGGCCAGCTGCAGAAAGCATACAATTGAGCTCACCAGAAACTATGCACCTAAGCCACATCAAATGAATCATATCCTACAAATGCCCATATCCTCCACTCCCAGCAAGCGAGGCAGTTGCTGATAGCTAACTCAGAAGCAACTGCCTGTGCTGCAGACATGGGAAGTTCAAGAATACGAGCCCTAGCTGTGGGGAATATGAGGACCAAAGGTACAGACACATCTAGAGCGGCAGGAGGGAGAGCAGCACGACCCATCCCAGCCTGCTCTGTAAACTTAGCAGCATGGTAAAGCGTCAGCAAGCAGCAGCAATGGAAGAATCTATGCCTTTTATTTATTTATTTCAGAAGATACTTCTGTTGAGTTTATCACAAGAGTCATTGAACAATAAACGACCACGAACGTAAACCGTACAAAAAAAAATATTCACGTGACAGGAAGAACGAAACAAACGAGATGTGGATAAAATATTGGAGACTGACACTTCCCCGCCACCCCTCTCCAAAGCTCAAAACTTTGCAATATGGAAGAACAAACATTTTCCTCGAGTTCCTTTCGCTGAAGTTTTGGTCCACGGAGCTCAACATACCTGAAGGAAAGCTACGTGCCTCCACCTGGCTTTCATAACAGCCACCCTTACCTCTCTGCCAGCAAAACCCCCACCCACAGCCCCGAGGCTACGTAACAAACTTCACAGCTTGAGTACAACGCCTGCCAAACAAACCATTTACTACATGCTCACAAAGCTTCCAGGAAGGCTGTAAATCAGACCCCAAAATCTCCACCTACTGTTGGCGCATGTCACGGTCCATCTACCAAGACTTCATCCAAGGCATAAAGCAGCTGTTGCTGCAAATCCCCATGCACTGCAGCAATGCTGGGGTACCCAAGGGCCTTGGGAATAACTTGGGGGTCAGAGGAAGATCCTAGGGTAGTCCTTCTCCCCTCCAACAGGGAAGCAAATCAGAAATACATCTTAAAACAATGAGATAAGGGTAAGGGGTCCTACAGGGTAACTGGAACTTGTCGTTACCACTAACCCAAACATGAGTAAGAAGAATCCTAAACAAAAACAAACAAACAAACAAACAAAACATAACTGTAATGCCCCACAAAGTAAGAGTCACTCAAAAAATTATATGTGAAATGCTACATCTGTTCTTCTTCAACCCTCTTCCCAAGCCCGTCCCTCAACCTTCTGCGACAAAAAGAGAGAACTACTGCCAGTATTTCAAAGGTTTCTAGGGCAGGACAGGAGAACACTACGCTGCACACTAAAAATCACAGACTACTCAGTCCCCAACCTTACGCTGGTAATGGACGCTGATGGCAGAATCAGCCTTAAGCCCACAGGAAGGGCGCGGAGCAAGCAATGATTACACAAAGTAGGAACTTGCATAGTCTCTACCAGTTTCTGCACAGTGGCAGACAAGAGCTCCTGCTTCGGGTTGGGTTTGTTGGTGTGGTTGTGGTTTGTTTTATTTGCAGAAGACACAGGGCTTGACAGGATGGGATGCAAGAAGAGCATCCACTCGATGACAGAGGGCTCTCAGCATCTTTGAACACGAAGCAGTCAAGGGGAGACTGACCGCTAATTGTTTGCAGTGAAAGTTCTTTGGGCTGAAAAGAAGGCTTGGTCTGCTGAGAAATGCCATGGACATGAAAGCAGTTACTGCAGAGATGGTGTTTGCACTAAAAACCAGAGACAGAAACAGCTTGGGGCAGCCCCTACAATGGGAGGCAGATTGGGAACTTCGAGGATGAGAGTTCGCATTGCCTTATAGCAAAGGCTCAGCACTAAATAACCAACAGAAGTTATGCCATGCTTGAGCATAAGAGGAGAAGGGTGGGGATTTCAGGAGGATTAAAGACAGAGGAGGGCAAAAAAGAACATCATCTCTGGGCTTAAGAAAAGAAACAACAACAAACAGAAAGAAAACATGGAAATATTTCCAAAACAAACTGTCCCTTTTACTGGTAGCTCTATCAAAATACCAAAAAAAGATCTAAACAAAAAAAAAATACATAAACGTAGCATATGTTGTACATATGTCATAAGAAGGAAGGGTGTTCAGCTGCTGCTATAGTACACAGATCAAGCATACGAGACGCTACACGGCAACGTAAGGCACTTGGGATACAACGCATAATTAGCTACTCTATGAAGACACAGGATTGTGCAAGTGGAAAAGCTGCCTGAAGCGAAGCAGGCAGGAAGAGGAATTATTCAGCAGCCAGTTTCTGAGGGGACTGCATGTGTCATCTGTTAACAGAGCCAATCCTCAGCTGTTGTGAGGCACTGGCTTCAAAATCTCCTCCCGCAGTTCTCCTCAAAAAGAGGGGATCCTTCTCCCAGACTCTTGATGACATTTTGTTTGACACTCAGAGATCACGGGGACGGAGGAACAAGTGGAATCTGACCAACTGTACTCATATCCCTACACATTTTCTCCCTCCTGTGCCCAGCATTAGCTGAGGCTTTGCAAGGAAAGGAGGAAGGAAGAAAAGACTTTGACAAAAAGAGGGGGGGGAAAGCAACTCTATTCAAAGAGTGGCAGATAAACAACTGTCTTTCGTTCTCCAGAAGACAAAATATACAAAAGACAACTATGCCAGCCTCACTGCTAAAAGCCCAAGCTAGAATCATGCCTGGAGGGGCTGAGCAAGTGACATGCCATGAGACCACACATCCCATCACCCATGAGGAAGGTGGGCTTCCATCCCGCCTTGCACATCGAAGAGTGGCCAGGCTCTCCTCAACCCCACACACTGGGAGTTACAGCTGACTTTGCTGCACAAAAGGCACCAACAGCAAAGACTGCCTACAGAAACCACCCCCAGAGAAGAGCTATGGGGTGAGAAGCACCCATCACCCAAATCCAAACTGGTGCACAGACCCCAAGCAAGCCCACTGACCTGTGAAACCCTTGGGCAGGAGGTGCTGCCCACCAGCAAAGGGGAGAGAGCCAGTGGGACCTGGGCTTCCCCCAAACCTCAGGTCAGAGAGCTGCAAGAGGGAGAGTGGTCTGTAGCAAAAGACGGCCTCTGAGGTAGATTTAAGACAACTCTATCTGCCAACAGCTATGCCTCACAGGCCTTTCCTAATGTACAAGCTACTCCTCACAGCCCTTGGCTTCCTTCCCCTTCCCTGTCATCTCATTCACAGCTCAGAAAGGGATGAAGGGGCTAGGGTTTTTGGAAGAAACCCTACATTTGATAGCACCTTGGGTGGATACAAGCTATGTATCCCATGGAAAGAAAGAGAAGCTGGTGGCTGCAGATGGCACAGCTGGACTGGCATGGTAGGAATGAGGATGGCTATGCACAAGGGGCACAGTCACATTAATGCAAAACCCTTTGCAGCAGCCACTTTGCTCATCTGGAGGTGGTGACGAGCCTTGAGCACACCAGGTCACAAGCACACAAGGCTGACAGGAGCCAGACCAGGGCTCAGAGAGGGGCCGGACTCAAGGATTCACCTGACCTGAGGATGCCACTGCCCCATGACAAGGCACAATGAGCTGCAGAGCCCCAAGCCCAGCTCTCGGTGCTGGGGGGTGCAGAACAACTACAGGGCAGTCCAGAGGATAAAGGGGACCCAGCTGTACCAGAAAAGCTGGGGCAAGCAAAGGCTAGGATGTGGGTCCTATAGGAAGAGGGAACTCCTCTCTTTTCTCTGCTTCCTAGATCACCAAAATTAGCTGGAAGCAAGGAGCTGGGGGAACCCCAATCAACCAGAGGGAGACAAGACACAGCAGAGGTTCCTCCCTCAGATACCAGTCCCTATTTGCAGCATCAACATCATGCAACGCATGCCGAGTGCTGGCTGGAGTGCCCCGAAAGGGAAACGATCAGCCATGAGCACCTCATGGTATCTCAGAGTCCCCATGCTTTTCCCCTGGAGCCCGTTCCCATAGCTGACACATGGAGCCTTCAAACTGCCACAGCCCTGACCCAGGGGCTAGGAGGGGAATCAACACAGAGGGAGGGAAGAAACATGCTGTAGGAGCAAAAAAATATTACGGAACCATTTACAACGCATTTGTAACAGAAGTCCAACGTAACCAAACACTTATATAGAAAAAAAAATAATACAATTGCACGCTGATTTACGGTGAAACAGAGGAAGGCAAAACCAGGAGGCCTGGAAAAGGCTCCTACAGGGGGAAAGGAGCAGGGGAAAGGGACCTTTTTGGTTTTATTGCAAATGGTTCAAGAGAGTAAGAAAGAAAGGGAGGAAAGTGAGACACCTCGGGCAGACGACCTGCTCCCAAGCTGCTCAAGACAACCTTGTGAGGACCGGGAGGAGGGGCTGCCCTCAGTCCTGGCACCTCTCCCTCCTCCCCAGGATCCCAGGCCTTGCTTCTAGGGTGATTTCAGCTTCTTGGTTCGTGGCGAGGTGCCGTTCTCTGCTTTTACCACTCCGTTTTCATGGTAACCTGGGGATGGAGAGAGAAAAACCTCACCCACGTCATCCTGCATGGGCCGGAATCACAGAATGACAGAATTATAGAATAGTTTGGATTGGAAAGGATCTTAAAGCCTATCCATGGTCCATGGGCAGGGACACCTCCCACAGCCCAGGCTGCCCACAGCCCCATCCAGCCTGCCTTTGGGCACAGCAGGGATGGGGCACCCACAGCTCTCTAAGCAGCCTGTTTCTCAGTGTTCCCTGCTCACCTGAATCTCTCTTGAGCGGCTTGGCCGGCTGCTTGGCGCAGGCTGCGGCCCGTTTCCGACTGCTCTGCTCATGCCAGTACTCCCGCCAGCGCCGCAGCTGGAAGTGGATGAAGCGCCACATCACCGAGGCCTGGAAGAGGCACACCAACAGCAGCACACTCATTCTGGCAGGGGTGGAGAAGAGGCAAGGCTGAGAAGAGAAGAGCCAGGCCACCATTGGCCCGGCTTTCACCCCACACCGGTGGCTTAGGCTCCCCTGGACAGATGGATGTTCCCTAACATCCAGCCTGAACCTCCCTGCACAGCTTGAAGCCATCACCTCCCATCCCATCACTGGGAGAAGACACCAACCCCCACCTTGCCACAGCCTCCTTTCAGGGAGTTGTAGAGAGCAATAGGATCAATCAGCACTGCCCAAAACATCTCAGCCAGGGAACCCATCCCATCCCCTGCTTCCCGTGTTAACAGACATTCAAACACATACAAGCAGATGGAAAAACTCCTTTTTCATTCACCACATCAATACACAGTTATGGGTCCACAAGGGAGAATACGTAAGTCTTTCCCTAAGGTGTCTGCTTCAGCTCATCCTTTGTAACTGGTTACTTCCTTCAACAAATATGAGGGAAAGATTTTCACAAGATATTCACGGGAAAAGATTCAAAGAGGGAACAGAAATGGTGCAGGACATTCCTACCTGAAGAGGATGTGGTTGAAGAGAAAGCTGAAGAGATTCCCTTTCTCTGGCTCCAGAGCCTGGTTCTCCACACGTGGCAGCCCAAAGCCGATGACCAAGATGTAGAGGGTTAGTGTGAAGAGCTTGGTGACCACAAAGACAACGGCCCAGACGTTAAACCTGATGGAAGGCAAGCAGAGATGTGGACAGGAGCAGCCTCTGGGCCCCACGGCCATATGTACCCCATCCTCAGCAGAAGGTCACACTGTCAGCATGTACCATGGTGCAGAAGCACTTTGTAAGCATCTCCCTTAGCACATCTCCCCTTCCTGACCTGGAGATGCTCCAATGCTTAGCACAATGCAGCTCAATAACCTCTTTGCTCCCAGTTCTACCCACCCTAACCTCATCCCAACTTCTACTGGAGATACACTGTGTGCTGTACTCTCAGTGTCCCCCGGTGCTAAGCTGCAAGGTGACAGTAAAAGCCCAAATGGCACTGGAGATGGAATGCCATGGCCTGCTCGCCCACTTACAGCTTCTCATTGTTCTCATCTGTGAAGTAGACCAACCGGGCCATGTGGAAGAAGAATTCGGCTAAATACTGCAGCAGCAAGAGGATCAGCCCCAAGCGGGTTAAACTAGGAGGGAAAAGAAGAAACAAGCATCAACAGGCTGGTCAGCTTCGGTCCTTCACACCCAGAATGTTTCATCCCAAAGCTGCAGTAAGAACCAGCCCAAAGCTGGACAGCTCCACAGCAGCAGACCATCAGCTCCACAGCAGCAGACCATCAGATCGCAGTGGTGAAACCCCTGACCCCAGAACATCAAAGCAACAAACTGGTAGTTTATCACTCACAAAGACAGCTCTTCCACCATCCTACAGCTAGGAGTTCAACTTTCACGCTGTTAACTTTATCCCCTCTGTCTCTCAGCCCCAGCCAAAGAATTTGGGGATGAAAAAACCCTGCAAAAGCCCCAACTCAACACACAGAGGTAGACGACTCACTTGAGGAGGTATGCGCCGGCGATGTGCACCAGGTAGAGCGCAATGCACTGCAGCTGGCGTGGGATGTCCTCCTGGCAAGGCAGAAAGCAGTGTTAATCCCCTCACCCTGTCCTCTCCTCCCCCCAAACCCTAAAGCCCCAAGGAGCCTGGAGCCCTTGGGCAGCTCTCACCTTGCGAACTTTTTGGAAGTAGAGCTCTGGCAATGCGTGCAGCCAGTAGGCCAGCTGGCACAGGTAGAAGAACTTCACCTGGAAGCTGAAGGCAGGGATGAGCTGTGGAACAAGTCTAGGGCACTGTGGGCTCCTGTGGCCCCAAGCGATCCCCTCACTGCTCAGATGCCACTGGATTTAGGGGGCTACATTTAGCCGAGTCTGGCCTTTACCCAGATGTTTGTGCTGTGGTTTCCATGTCCCCAGCAAACCTCACTCTTTCAAAACCCCAAGAAGGAAGAATTGTCCCCTCTTCTTTGTTTCTACCATGGAAAACGAAGAGCAAAGCAACCTACCCAAGGTGATGTATAAGTAAAACATGAGGAAGCCCTTCAAGAACACCCTCCCCAAAGCCCAACAGGAGATGCCCACCCCTGATCAGGACCTTGCTGTGCAGCCAGCAGCCGGCTCCCAGCCACATGGAAAACAGTATGGGGGAAGGAAGTGGTCAGCCCGAGAACAAAATGTGAGTGCTTACGGAAGATAAACATGCGGGTAGTTTTCCCACAAACTCTGAGGGTTTGATATGTATCCTTCCTGAAAAAGAGAGGCAAGCATTCAGATAGAGGAACAAGGCAGCACGTGGTTACAACGAGGCAAGGTTAAGTCCCCTACATGAGCCAGGACTGAGCTCTCAAAGTTCGGACCTGTTCCCAGGTCTCTGGTTTCATGACATCCTCATGTTTGGGTAACAAAAGCTGCATTTGAGGTTGCACAAAAGGCCCTAAGCTGAGGGATAGGATTCTTTGGGGTTTGGACAACGCAAGGAGGATGCCCTGGAAACACTGGGATGAGATATCGGTAGCGCAGCTGCAAGAAACCATATGCATGGTCTGGGGGCTTTTCCCCACCGGCATTTCCAGCCCAGCTACTATTTAGCAAAAAGGAATGCTTCTGAGAAGAAAGAGGAACAGAAAACACCTACAAAATCAATTAACTATGCATCGCATAGTTTAATTTTCCATCCGCCTGCATTCCCCTGCACTCACAGACATAACAGAAGCTCCCTTCTTGTTCCACATTTGCACAGATCCTGCCACAGGGGTCTGCACTGGGTTTTGCAAAGAGATTTTGGCATGGAAAATGCATCCTGCCTAAGGCCAGTTGTCACCATCATCGTGCCCTCATTGCCCCAGGGCTTTTTTCTTCTGGTTGGTGTGACTCTTGGAAGCTCAGGGGAAGAGCAAGGGCTGCAAAGGATGACCTGTTCTGTGCAGCGTGGGCAGGAGCGAAGTCCCAAGGCTCTCAAAGGGACTGCTCTGAGGTGACAGCGGACCTCTAAGAGGGATGGCAGGACCCCCCTGAGCAGCAGAGAGGGGACCTCTCCCCAGGCATCCATTCCCAGCTCTGCAAGGGGCCACAGCTAGACCCCAATGCATATCAAATCCTCCTTGTTGCTAAAACACTCTGATCTCTCCAACACTGTCTGCCCAAGGGCTGACGGGGGATTCTTTGTTTCCACTGAGGTTTTTCTTCACCAGAAACCCAAAATTTCCCCCAGGAAACCCAAAGTCAAGCCAGCCTCATGCCTTACCGTCACCACAACGTACAAGCACCAAATCAAGGAGGTGAGGTGGAAGGCGACCAGTTGCCCTGACTCATTGAACTTGCTGTGTTTGACTTTGGAGAGATGGAGACGCCTGTTGATTTTCTGGGATGAAGCAGAAGGAAAGGAGAAAGGAAAAAGTGAGCCACCAGGTCAGCAACTCTCTTCTCTCCTGTCCTCCCTGTCCTAAGCATTGCCCAAAGATGACAGCTCACACGTGGCCACCCCAGCCTCTGGACCACACCACAGCCACATTTAACTGCAACAAGACTGTGTCCCATCCATGGTACTTGAGACACTCCATCTACTCAAAACACCAAACTGCACTCACGTCCAGGGCGTACTCCTGCACCACTGCGTGCAAGATGATGGCAATGAAGATGTAGAAGAGGATGGTGACCAGATCCTTCAGACCGTAGTGATACTGGACCAGCTCCCCGTCTGCAAAAAGACCAAACTGTGGGTAAGACCTCTCAATGCCAACGATTTCCAAGGGCTTATGGCTCACTTGAAGCCTTGAGGTGGCTATAACCAACACAGCTTGGATGGGAACACGCATTCTGGAGGCAGAGAGAGGTCAAGACTATGCCAGTGGCTGCAGGGTCCCTATGAGCCGGGCTCTGTATTAAAACAGATGTTGAGCTAATACCTCTACCAGGGTGTACAACCACAGTATGTGATAAAATGGCAAGGCTAAAAATGAGTAAATCACTTCAGGCACAGGAGAGGAAGTTGTCTGGACTCTGCTGCAGAGGAACTCAGACCACAATTCAATTTAGGAGCAGGGTAAGTCCTTCAGCCATGACTTTGAGGGCAGCCCTTCCATTTTCCCTGTGTCTGCTTCATCCTATTCTCACTGCACCGCTGTCTTCAGCTGGAGGATTACTCAGCTCCTTTCAATGAGTCACAGCATCCTGCTGCCAGGCCAGGTTTTGTATTCCCCAAGTGTCTGCCCCATGCCGAGCCCCATTCTTTACCCAAACCACTTCTTATTGCCTCCACACTGATGCTAACAGCCCTGACAGGCTGGGAGGCAGAAACGAGCAGCCAAAACACAAGCAGGGCGCAAACCCTTTTTCCCCCCACATTTCTTACATCTGAAAACCCATCACTGGGAGGTCATGGCAGCCAGCAGCAAGGATTTGGGGTGATCCCTCCCTGGGGCAGCAGCATCTCTTACCTGCTGTAGGCACACTGATGTTATACTGAGGTAAGATGAAGAGGAAGGCAGTCTTGGCTGTAACCTGTCAAAGACACACAAAGGGGGCATAAAGCAAATTTAATTGCTGAATTCGTTCCTTTGCCAACTTTTACTGTGCTGGGAAAGGGGATGTGAGGCAGGCAGATGGGAAGCGTGTAGGCATCGAGACGGGAAGGAGACCTCCCAATGGGACCAAGTATTTG
This sequence comes from Excalfactoria chinensis, assembly GCF_039878825.1. Taxonomy (NCBI): domain Eukaryota; kingdom Metazoa; phylum Chordata; class Aves; order Galliformes; family Phasianidae; genus Excalfactoria; species Excalfactoria chinensis. The sequence continues at coordinate 3,086,615 of NC_092827.1, forward strand.
GGAAGGGGGAGGAGAAAAGAGGGAGAAATCTGGAAAAGCAGAGCTGAGTATCCCATCCCTGCACCCCAAAGAAGCATCTCCAACACTGGCACATCCCAAAACACAACATCAGCCTTTGCCCATGCCTTTGTCTTGTCCAAGGCTGCATACAGGCAGGGTTTAACCTCCGGCCAAATGGCTTCACCTCCAGCCTCAAACACAACCAACCCCAAGAGTGCCACAGCTGACAGACGGATTCACAGACATAGCTGCAACTGTGAAAGAGCTGAGAACTCTTAAAACCCAGCTGGAAGGATTGCTTCATTGCTTCATGTCTTGCAGGAAGTAGTTATTGGGGGGGGGGGGGGGGAACACAGGGGCTTTGCCAAAGCACTCCCATCCTGTTCCTATGGGCACTGAGCAAGGGGTTGATGCAGCTGCCCCAGTGGCAAAATGCTGCTGGGCTCTGCTGATGGAGGCTCTGCTGATGGGGGAAAACAGTGCCCAAGGAGAGGGAGACATCAGGCAGAATTTGGGGTGGTTATGGAAAAAGTGCATTGCCTGGCTGGCTTACGGAGATGCTCCTGGCTCTTGTAAGCCCTGCTGGCAAAGAAAGCAAGGTTACTTCATCCCGGAGTACAGCACAACCAGAAGCACCATCTCTAGGATGAAGTCTTGGGACCAGCTGTGCCACCACATCACTGCTCTTTCAGAGAAGAAATGTTTCCTAACATACAACCTACACCTGCCTTGGCATTCCCCCGATGGTCGGACATTATGATCTATGGCCTTTCCAACCTTAAAGATCCTATGAAGGCAGAAGCAAGGGTTCCTTAGCTTAGCAAACAGACACTTCCAAGCTCCCATTGAGCAGCTCGTGGACAGGCCACAGGAAGCAGAAGCTGGTGAGAGAGGCGAGGATTATTCAGAGGCACAAGACCTGCAGCAGGAAGACACTCGCTGTGCTCACACTGAAATAAGACCTCGACACTAGAATTGACAAGGGGAGTGGGATTTGCCTGCGAGGGACGAGATGCCATATAGGAAGTGCTTTATGTTCAACCACATCCACCTGGCTTTGAGAAACCCCCAGTGAGGAGCCCCTACACAGCTCCATCCCTTTGCATCTCCTGTAGGGATCTATAGCCACAATGGGACTCCCTGAGACCCCCCCCATCTCTGCACTGAGCAGCCCCAGCTCTCACAGCCTCTGATCACTGCAGAGCTGGCGGGGGAGGCTGGGGGAGCTACAGCAGCCTTAGCTGGGAAAATATTTCCAGTGCTCGAAAAACAACTCGTAATTACAGATAAAATGCTGTCAGAAGACTTTTTCTCCCTTGTTTTTCTTTCTTTTTTTTCCCCTCCCTTTTCCACCAGCCGCAGTGTTTGCTGTCAAGAAAGCCGTGTTGATCCACGGTAGGGATTGACACAGGCTCTATATGTAAACCGAAGGCCAAACTTTGGACCAGAGCTTTGGAAAGTAAACAGCAGCCATTCCCAAAAGCAGCGCAGCCCCTCTGCTCACCCCACAGCAGCACGGAAAAGTCAGCTCTGCACAAAGCCCCGCTCATGGGTAACCTTTCCAGTTCGTGTATTAAACAAGCCCTCAAAAATGGCACCATCTCCCCCACATTGAACTTAACACAAATACCTCCTGACCCCATCCCGTGCTCCCCAACGTGGGCACAAGCAAGGTGGGCAGCTGCAGGCTGCTGCTGCTATCAACCCATTGAGATGGGGTGAAGTTGTGAACCGAAGGGATGCTCAAGAAGGATTTAATGCCATTAAATCATCGCGGTTGGAAATGACCCGTCAGCCACAAAAGCAGCCATCCCAGACTGGATGTGGCTCTGGGCAGCCTGGTCTGCTGGTTGGCGACCCTGCACACAACAGGGGGGTTGAAACCAGATGATCGTCGTGGTCCTTTTCAACCCAGGCCATTCTATGATCCTATGACCACCAAGTTCCCCATGACCAACCCAAGCCATCCCCACCCTGCCCACATCCCTCAGTGCCACCTCCATTGGGACACCCATCCATTGGGACATATGCTCTGAAGCGGGAGATGCTCGGTGGCCTTTGAGCATCACCTTCATTGCTTGTGTCGCCTGGAATGGGGCTGCCTGGGAAAAGGTTAAAAATCCCATCTACACAGCCCTCCCCTGCAGGAAACGGCCCTATTGTGAGCAGCACTGGGCCGCTTCCGCATGGGGAAGGTGGGAGCCTGGTGAGGAGGAGGAGGAGGATGGGGAGGACATTCAGGCGTTGAGAAGGCATCCAAAAAGGCAGAGATGTCCAAGCTGACAGCAAAAAAAGCACAGTGGGACGGAACCAGCGGGCACAGGAACCCAAAGGGGAGGCTGAAGATGAGTTAGATAAAGAAGTGAGGACCAAAAGAGGCGTCCCAAGCCCTCTGCTATGGGGAGGATAGCGGTGGATGCTGCCCAACACAGCCACCCTAGAGGAGGACACTGCAGACAAGCAGCACCAGCACGAGACTGAATTAAAAGCTATGGGAAGAAGAGACCCTTCCTCTGCTCTTCAGCCTCGTGGGGGGCTCTCAGCTCCTTTATAGCACTGTGGCCACCCAAACCTCACCCGTGCCCGACGAATGCAGCTGCAGATGGGAACCAACGCAGATGGGAACCAACACAGATGCAACCTCACCGGATTGCTCTGCTTTTAAAGCAAGGCAACGAAAACTCGTGTTGTTTGCATGAGGTTTCGGGACGGAGCGCTGCACTCAAGAGAGCAGCTGTGGCTTAAACCCACGTCATGCAACCCATAGGGGTTCCGTGCCCCCCCCACCAGCGGTGTGGAGAAAAAAGAAGGGATTAAAAGGCAAGAAAATAAAAGCAAAAAGAAAGAAAAGCAAAAAATGGGGGGGAGGGGGGGGTTGGGGTTGTGCTGCCATCGGGAGGGTATGAAGGAAATGGATTTCCTCCGGCTGCGATTTGCTGCAGAAGGAGCCTTTTTCCTCCTCCGCCAGGCCCCCCGGCCACCCCTTTCCCGGCTGGATTTGCTTTGAAACGTGGCACTGGGCAGAAGGGGAGGGTATGGGCGGGGATGGGGAGGGGGGGAAGGGGGGTCCTTTTAGGTTGCAAAGAAGCGGCCCCGCATCGGCCACCCGACGTCGGGGAGGACTGGAGAGGGGAGAAGGGAGGCCTCCAGCCCTCCTCACATCTCCTCCCCGAAAGAGGAAATGTAGAAAGAAATTGCAGTTCAAAAAAGCAAGCAAGAAAGAACTGAAGCTGGGAGGCAACAGGAGAGGCAGCACTGCTCAATCCCAACTGAGATTCCCATAGAAGAGTTAGGGAGGGAGGGGGATGCTTTGCCATTAGTGGGACCTCCGGTGCTCATCCCATGGAGAAAACAGCTGGAAAGGGGGCTGGTGTTGAGAAAAAGCCCTCAGAATAGACTTCCAGTAGGGGAAAATATGAAGCAGGGCTTGGTTTTATTTGCCTTTCCCTCCCTCTGCATGTGGGGTGGGTGAGTGATGTGTCCCCATCCCATCCCCAGCTGTGCTGGCAGATGTGGGGGCACCAAGGTATGCAAGCACTCCTCCAGCTTGAGACCCTTTTGCAGCTGGTGAACCCCAGTAGGGTTGGGGGGGAGGCAAAGGGATGGCTTGTCCCAAAAGCCAGCACATAAGTTGGGAACTTCATAGGGATTTTAGAGTAGGGAGATCCCACTGCTGAGAGAGACGGCAAATGAATGTGGTGGCACTTGGCACCCCAAGGATGGAGGGTGTTGGTACCCTAAGGACAAAAGGGTTTGGTACCCCAAGAATAGGGGGTGCCCCAGGAATGGAGGGACATCATCCCAAAGGATGGAAGGGTTCTGGTAGCCCAAGAATGGAGGGACCCCACCCCAAAGGATGGAGGGTGTTGGTACCCCAAGGACAAAAGGGATTGGTACCCCAAGGACGGAGGGTGCCCCAGGAATGGAGGGGCCTCATTCCAAAGGATGGAGGGGGCTCTGGTGCCCCAGGATGGAGGGGATGTGCCCCACAGCCCCCCCCCCAAGAGCTGCTCATCTATAGGGGGTCCACTGGAAGCCCCACACCGAGGGGAGCACATCGGGGTGGGGGGGCAGGGGGAGGCGGCAGGGCTGTCCTCGGTGGGCGGAGCCAGCGGGGCAGGGCACGAGCGGGTCGGACACGCGTGGGGAAGGGAAAAGTGGGGGGGGGATAACGGGAAGGGAGGGGGGGGGATGTGTGTGTTGGGGGGGGGGGTTGTTCCTCACCTCGAACATGAGCGCGATGAGCACGCTGAGCACCAGGCAGAAACCGATGTCGGCGTGGTTGTGGATGAGGAACTCCTGGCTAAAGAGCGGGTGGCTCTTGGTCCGCCGCCGGAAAGCCATGGCCGGGACCGGGAGCTCTGCGGGACCGGGAGCTCCGACGGGAGCCGCCGCCGCCCCGCTCCAAACTTCTCCGGGCCCCGCACAACTTCGCGGAGCTCCGCGGTCGCCCCGCGCAGGCGCCGCCCCTCCCCGGCCCTCCCCGGTCCCACCCCCGCTCCTCCCGGCCCCACGCGTGGCCGCCGAGCTGCCCCGGCTCCGCGGGTGGGTGCGGGGAGAGCGTAAGGGGGAAGGGGTTTGCAAAGGAGCGCAGTGACCATCCGGATCCAACCCCCTGCTGTGTGTGTAGGGTCGCCAACCAGCAGCCCAGGCTGCCCAGAGCCACATCCAGCCTGGCCTTGGACAGCCTGCAGGGATGGGGTACATCCAAACCCACTAACCGGGGTGGGACGGTGCCAGCCACACCCGGGCTTTGTTAGAGGCAGGAGGGATGGAGGTTCCATTCCTGCTCCTTCTTCCAGATCAGCAGTGAGTGGCACAGACTGTTCTGGGCAGCTCCAGTCACTCCCTGCATTGTCCAGCCCCGTTCCTGCCATAGCTCAGCACGGCTGAGGTCCCTTCTGTCTCTCTGCAGAGCTGCAGGGGGGTTTCTTCTTGAGAGCAATGCAAACTAAAAGGGCTCATCGAAGGCAAATGAGCAGAAATCCTTTATTCCAGGGCAGGCGGGAACGTAAGAGAATCATAGGCTGAGTGTGGTGGGATGGAGTCATAGAATCACAGGACCAGAGAATGGCCTGGGTTGAAAAGGACCACAGTGACCATCTGGTTCCAACCCCCTGCTATGTGCAGGGTCGCCAACCAGCAGCCCAGGCTGCCCAGAGCCACATCCAGCCTGGCCTTGAATGCCTGCAGGGATGGGGCATCCACAGCCTCCTTGGGCAACATGTTCCAGTGCGTCACCAGCCTCTGGGTGAAAAACTTCCTCCTAAGATCCAACCTCAACCTCCCCTGTCTCAGTTTCAAACCATTCCCCCTTGTCCCGTCGCTATCCACTCACTGTGCACAGCATCAGCATCCCAGAGCCCCCCATTCCGCCCTCACTTGTTCCCACTGCGGGGGCTGCAGCTGTTAGCAGCCCCACAACCCCCAGCCCCGTCCCACGGTCAGTGCGTGGGGTGTGGGATGCGGCACGACCCCTGCAAGGAGCGCGCTCCGGCAGCATTGAGCACCACCTCCCTCTGGTGGCGGAGGAGCGGGGAGAAACTGCTCGTGAAAGCTGTGGTTGTGCACCAGTTAATGGGACGCCTTGTGCTTCCCCCCCACCAGAGATGGGGAGGGACAGCTGCAGAGGTTGCCCAAGGAGGCTGGGGATGCCCCATCCCTGCAGGCATTCAAGGCCAGGCTGGATGTGGCTCTGGATTTCCCAATGTCATCATCAATGCATGAAAGGCAGGATGCTCCGACTGCCCATAGGGTTAAAGAAACATAATAAATACCCACAGCCAGGCTTTTCAGCCCTTCCATCCACTAGGGCTCTCCAGAAGAACTAAAAGAAGCAGTACCAGGAATGGAGGAGACCTCTTGGTGACAAAGGACCACTTGGGCACACAGAGATACCCTTTGAGCTCAGCATGAACATCCCGATTGCATCTCATTGAGCAAAGCAGCCACCCCAATGCTGACCCACGGTGACAGAGCGGGGTCACTCCACCATCCCGGACACATCCTTCCCCTCTCCCACATCCTTCAGTCCTCACTGGGAACATTTGGAATCAGCCTTGGGGGTGGAGGTAAAGCGTGGTGGCCTCAGCTTGCTACTCAAGCTAACAGCTCCCTGCTTGCCACAGCGGTGGGTGTCCTGCAGGTGATGCCGCCCCACAGGGGCTCCCTCTGTCCCCACACACAGCCCCTCGGGGGGACCCGCCACCCCACAGCCACTCTGCAGGTGCCTGTGGGCACAAGAAGCCAGGATGGGGCTGATGCTCGCTATCTCAAGGGAGAAATCTTCTCTTCTTCCCCTTCCTCCTGCCAAACATCCTGGGGAAGAGTGGGCTTCACTGTCCCCTTGCAGCGGGGCCGTGGAGGTGGCTGTCACCATCACTGAACCAGGAGAGGTGATGCCGCCTGTGCTGGCACTGAAGTACATGGAGGAGCCCTCAGGTAGGGATGCAGAGGAGCAGTGGGGTGAGGGGGTGGCAGGGTGACCAGCAGCCTCTTGCCCTCCTCTATCCCTTCCAGCACCGACTTCATGTTTGCTGCCTCCTCCATTCCTCACCACCATTGGCTTCTCCTCTAATAGACCCAACCCAAGGCCCAGAGGAGTGATTTCCATTGTGGGGAGGGAAGGCTCCACCCGAGGTTGGGGTGTTCCCATCTCCCCCCCATCAATGTAAAACTCTCCCACACCAGCATCCCCAAAAGCTGCGTTGATCTTTGATACGTTTCCCGTCTTCAAGGCCAGCTTCACCAGCAGCCAATGGTGGTGATTTGTCCATCCATCCTCCGAACTCCCCTTGAGCTGGAGGGGCGATGAGCTGTTCCCAGTTTTGGGAGTTATCGTGGTCCTTTCTGCAGCCAAGGACTCTCCATCTCCTGAAGTTCCCCAACTCTGCCCCACGCAGGAGCTATTCCCAGCAGCTTGGTCATTGCGAGCAGCACAGATGGAGCTTTCCAAGATGCCCTGCCTGATCTTGGAGGATTTGGGATGGAAAAGGCTGTAATAAAGCACCATGGCTGCAACACCTGCAAAAAGAACAGGAAAGCATCAAGGGATGAATCCTGGCTGCATTCAATGAGGTGTGCAGGAGAGAACAGGTTCCTCCTTGCAAAGATACTGCTGCAATACAGCAATACCTTGCAGTGTCCTGGCCCTCCAACCACATCCACATCTCACTTCCAGACACCCTCTGTTCCTCCTGCAGGACCAGTTTCATAGCAACCTCCCATTCCCATTGGACATCAGCTCTAAGAACGCCTTTGTATCCAGTTCAGGAGCCTGTGTGTGTGTGTGAGATGGGATGGGTCCTTCTCAAATCCCAACCCCCCACCATCATCACTTCTAAGGACATCATCAGGCACTTCCTTCCCACCTTTGCTGCTGGGAGGCCATTCCCAACCTCACCTCTCTGATATTACAACGCTTTCTTACTTGTGCCCATGATAACCAATAAACTCTTGAAGAAGTAAAGCAAAACAAGACGGGGATTTGCCAAAGCTGCTGCTCTCCAAACATGCAACCCACGCTGCAGACAGCAGCTCTCACCAAGGGCAGCCCCCGCCGTGGCAGCCCCGCTCACACGCAGGCTGTGCCCCATCTCTGCCTGCAGGAACTCAGTGGCCAGCAGCAGCAGGAGCGTGTTCTCCATCAGCATTACCTACGGGGCAGAGAGCCATGGTTACGTCCTCTGATATGATTCTGATGATGCAAACCACCCCGTTTCCAGCCCCTGATGATGCATCTTGCAATATAGATACTCGTAGAATCATAGAATGGCCTGGGTTGAAAAAGGACTACAATGTTCATCTTGTTTCAACCCCTCTGCTATGTGCAGAGTTACCAACCACCAGACCAGGCTGCCCAGAGCCACATCCTGGCTACTCACCACGTAGAACACAGCCATGCGGTGCTTGGAAGGACCAGGCTGGACATTGATGTAGCAGAAGATATACACAGCTCCCAGCAGGACGTTGAACAGCCTCCAGCGACAGGGCTGGGCCACAATGTCACTCTGCAGGGCCACCAGCCAGAAGGACATCAGCACCCAGTGGGTGCCTGCGAGGGGATGGCACCAAAAAGATACAAGTGACTTGGGGTCAGTGGGAGCATCTCCATTGCTGGCAATGGGATGGGGCACAGGGACAATGAATGCTGCTCTTACCTGCTACAGCCAGAACCCAGAAGGAATAGAGCCTGGTGAAGAGCACCAGGGCCAGGACCCTGCTTGTCAGCATCCCCATCCTCCAGAGCAGCAGGCAGAATAGGGCTGCAGCCGGCAGACACACGTGGCCAGGTCTCAGCAGGCAGCAGGAGCGACTGTAGGAGACCAAAGCCCAGGAGAGGGACAGCAGGGACAGCCCAGCGCTGACAGCTGTATGGGGACAGGGGAAGTTCTCAGGGCTCAAAGGGTGCCTGATTGTTTTGTAGGATCCTAGCTGTGCTCACAGAAGCAACCTGTAGCACAGCACCCATGCAAGCTAGGCAGTAGATCCTGCCAGATTGAGTCTCCTTTGCACGCTTACACTGACAGAGAATCATATTATTGCTCGGCTTGGAAAAGACCTTAAAGATCATCAAGTCCAACCACAACCTAACCATGCTAACCTAACATCTCCCTATCCAAATCTCCCTACCCCAATCCACTCCCAGTCCTACCAGAGCCTAACACCAACCAGTGAGTATGACCTTGTTCACATCCCAACTTCTCCCTTTAGAAATCCAAGCTGAAAATTCACCTTTTCCATGAAGCAGCCCCAAACCCTAACAGCACATTTTGGGATGAACCTAGAGAACGTATGTTGGGTTCAAACCCAACCAAGGCACTGTGTGCCATAGAGGTGCATTGTACACTGGAAGTCATGACTGTGCCAACTGGAAAGATCTATGCATAGCCCAAAGACTCACCAGGGATGAGGCTGGCTGGCTCACTGACCACGACAACATACAACTGCAACAGGAGGTGAGGCAGACTCTGCAGCAGGGCTTCCAGGAGCCGCAGCACACACACATCTGCATGCCGCATCAGCATCTCCCCAGTACCTGCATTGCTGTTTGCCTTCACCTCCATCCACAAAATATCCCAGTACCTGCAAGAATCAGCAGGATGGGTTGGGATGGGATGAGATGAGATGGGATAGGATGGGATGGGATGGGATGGGATGGGATGGGATGGGATGCGATGGGATGGGATGGGATGGGATGGGATGGGATGGGATGGGATGCGATGGGATGGGATGGGATGGGATGGGATGGGATGGGATGGGATGGGATGGGATGGGATGGGATGGGATGGGATGAGATGGGATGGGATGAGATGGGATGGGATGGGACGAGACGGCATGAGATGGCATGGAATGAGATGGAATGGCATGAGATGGGATGGGAAGGCATGGAATGATGAGATGGGATGGGATTGAATGAGATGAGATGATGAGATGGCATAGGGTGGGATGCAATGGTATAGCACGGCATGGGATGGCATGGGATGAGATAAAATGGGATGGGATGGGATGGGATAGAATGAGATGGCATGAGGTGGCATGCGATTGAATTACATAGGATGGGAAGGGAAAGAATGGGATGGGATTTCATGGCATGGGATCGGACAAGATGGCAAGGCATGAGTTGGGATAGCATGGGATGGGATGTCATGACATGGAATGGGACCAGATGGATTGCATTTGTTGGGATGGCGTGGGATAGGATGACATGGGATGGGATGTCCACACCATTTTGGGTAGGTTTAGGGAGGCTGGATGGACTGCAGGGTAAATCTCTCACCGTTTCCAGAGGCCAAACTGTAGGATGTGGAGGACCAGGACCCTGCAGCCTGGTGGATGTCCATCTGCCTTCAACCAGAGGATGCTGAGGAGCTGAGCCACGTAGCCAGGTACCAGGCAGGTGATGGTCCCACAAAACCAGCCCAGCTGCCCATGGGAAAGGTAATGGATGATGGTGCAAAGGCCTGGAAAATAAGAGAGAGGTACTGCTGGGGATGCCACACACACCTAAAAGGTGCAACACACAACTTCCCCATAAGTTCACAGCCCGTGTCCCACTCTTATCTTGGGCTGCTGGCTCCTCAGGGCTTGTCAGCAGCAGCACAGCCAGCACCACCCAGGGACACAACTAAAGACGGGTTCAGATAAAACGTGCCCAGCTTCAAATTTAAGGCAAATATTCAAAAGTTGCAGTGTTTTCTCTCTCTTTTTCCCCCTTTAATAAAGAACAGAGGCTGCGCGGATCCCGAAACACCTCGTTTAGGGAGGAGAGGAAGGATAAGCAGAGGGATCCAGGCTAGAAGTGGTGCGAGCATGGAGGCACAGCCCTCTCTCCCTTCTCCCCGCGCAACTCCCGCGCACGCTGCGCTCTCACTCACTCGCTCCGCGCTCAGCCGCCAGCAGCGCCAGGCAGAGCGCCGGGCAGACCCCGCGCATCCTGCGCGCATCAGGAGGAGGAGGAGGAAAAGGAGGAGGAAGAGGAGGAGGAAACACGAGAGCACCTCCCCAGATGCCTCCCCCCGCCCCGCCGCGGGGTTGTTACGTCACTCTGCTTGCTCCTCGGCGGCTTTTTGGGGCCCCGCGTGGACCATAGGGGTGGTTGGCGCATCCCGATGTTCCCTGCTGTCCCCTCGGGACTGAGCACTAGATGGCAGCCGGAGCACGGTGTGTGGTGCTGCCACAGCTGAATTGCGTTGGTTTTCCCCCTCTCCATCGGAAGAGATGGCTGCTAATGAAGTCCAAATAGCGTCCACGGATTTGTGAGTGGTTTTGGAAAGTCCAGATCCACTGGGATGTCAGGAGTTATCCATGCCATCTCATGTCATCCCATCCCATCCCATGCCATCCCATCCCGTCCTGTGCCATCTCATCCCATGTCATGACATCCCATTCCATCTCATTCCATGTCATGCAACCCCATCCCGTGTCAGGACATCCCATCTTATCCCATCCCTTGCCTTGCCATCTTGTCTAATCCCATGCAATGCAATCCCATCCCATTCTATCCCTTCCTGTCATATGCCATTCCATTTCATGCCACCCCATCCCATCCCATCCCATCCCATCCCACCCCATCCCATCCCATCCCATCCCATCCCATCCCATCCCATCCCATCCCATCCCATCCCATCCCATCCCATCCCATCCCATGCTATGCTTTACCATTGCATTCCATCTCATTATTCCATGCCATCCCATCCCATGCCATTCCATCTCATTCTATACCATCCCATGCCATTCTATGCCATTGCATCCTATCCCATCCCTTGCCGTACTATCCAATTGCATCCTGTCCCATCCCGTCCTGTCCCGTCCCATCCCATCCCATCCCATCCCATCTGAGCACGTTTGGGGGCTTTAACTCATTTTTCTGCTGTTTTTTTTTTAAAGCTTTAGCAAGTTTCTTGGCAACCCTTGGAACTAAGCCTGTACTCTGCTGGTTTAAGCAGCAGTCTGTCATCCAACTCAGTCTCCAGAGATCTCTATAGCTGCCCAGTGTGTGACGCCTGTCTCTCCGTGCCCTGTGCTTCCCTCTTGATACTTGCATATGAACAGTGACCCAAACCTGTGTGCTCAGGGATGTGCTGCAGGCTGGGGAGCTGAGCTACTCTCTCTGATTTTAGGAGTTCAACCAGGATCTCTGTTTCCATCACGGATTATTTACCAACCATGGAAGAACTTTGCATCCTCCAGGGCTTGCATTTAAGCAGCCGCCGAATGAAAAATGTGGTGCATGGCCTACAGCCATTTTTCCTCTTGCTATGCTAAAAAGCCACTCACATCTCCAAGGAAGCTAAACACAGACGGTGGTGAAATCACCTCTGCACATGGCATGGGATGGTATGGAATGAGATGGAATGGCATGGGATGCCTGCCCCACTTTTGCAGGCTTAATGGGGTGGGGAATTTTGTGCTATGCATCCACACAGGAATTGTAATTAGAGGTTACAACACACATCATCCTTCCAACCTGTTATTTACAAGACTGCTAAATCCCTGGTGATGACATTGAACAAAGCTTTATAAAGTGAGGTCCGTTCCTTCCTCTTGACCTCGGCAGCTTCAGGGCAACATGACAATGTCAGCCAAAGCCACGGGCATACTCCTCCTGTTTCTTGTTCTCCTGGCAGTACCCCAGGCTGCTCCAGGTAAGTGTAAATACAATCAAGGGTCATTTTTATGTTTGGGGAGCAGGGAACTGTTCTGTAAATGAAGAATGAACTCATGACACATTGATGTGATGCTTGGTGCTGGGTCTGGTGGACGAGTGTTGAGTAGGCAAACTCCCATTGGCACTTTCAGGGCTGGAAGGAGAACCTCACAATCTGTAACTCATGGATGTTTTCAGACATCACAGCAAAACTCAACAGCGGGTTCACATCCCTCTTGCTGAACTGACCTGCAGGCTGGGCTGGTAGCATGGGGACCAGATTTCATTGCACTTGGAATTCCAATGGAAGAGTCTCACAGGTTCTTTTCCTCCATTGCAGCGTCAGACACTGTCATGTGTCGGAAGATGAAGGGCAAGTGTTCATTCTTGCTGTGTCCTTTCTTCAAGAGATCCAGTGGTACCTGCTACAACGGACTGGCAAAGTGCTGCCGACCCTTTTGGGTCCATGGTCTGCATTGAGCTGGTAGCCTTGGTAGTATCATTAGCAGCGACAGCAGTAGTGAAGCATCATCCTTCCCTGCGTTGCCATGCTGTTGTTTGGGGTGCTGCTATCCCTGGAGCTGGGGAAGACACTTCAATAGGAAGCCTCACATCTGCTCTTTGTCCATGGATCCATACCTGGGAAATCACTGAGCTCCTCATCCACTGGATACTTCCCTTCCACCATCACCAAGGCAGGGTTGATCTCCGTGCCTGAAATGGGACAACTTCTCTCTTTTCCAAAGATGTTTCTTGGTGGAATTTCCTTCTTGTGTCAAGGGCAGTGCCACGCATCCCATGTGATGCTGAGGCACCCTAGCAAACCTCTCACACCCAACATACTTTCCTGTGACAGCCCAAGGGCCACATCCCCTTTTAAATGTCTCAGCTGAAGGCTTTTATCTTCTACCTGTCTCATATCATGGCCAGCTCCCACCTGCCCCCCATTGTGACCCAGCTGGATGCTGAAATCTTCTGCTCTCTTGCAGGCTCTGAACAGTAGCTCAGCCTTACAAAGTAGAAATGATTTGTGCTCTTTTTCTCTTCTATAACATGTATTCAAAGAGCCCACTCTGCAAATTCTTTGATTTGTGTAAATATCTAATAAAGCAACAGGTAATAACACAATTAAACCATTAATTGGTGAGGTGCGTTTCATTCTCTCTGGTTTCTGAGGTCTATGGCCGTATGTTCTCCACAGCCCTGCCAATGGTCATAGAATCATAGAACATTTGGGTTGGAAGGGACCTCAAGGATCATGGAGCTCCAACCCCTCTGCTGCAGGCAGGGCCACCAACCTCCACATCTAATACCAGCCCAGGCTGCCCAGGGCCCCATCCAACCTGGCCTCGAACAACTTCAGGGATGGACGGAGCATCCACAGCCTCTCTGTCCTTGCTGGCCTCTTCTGATGGAATGATGTGGGGTTGGGATGCCCTGCTGGGGTGTGGTATTGGGTTGCAGTATTGGGATGCAGTCTTAACCTTGCCCACAGGATGGGGGATGGAACTAGATGGTCTTTGAGGTCCATTCCAACCCAAGCCATTCTGTGCTCCTATGATTCTGTGTTATCCAGCCATGGGCACCTACAAAACTTGGGAAAGGTTTCCTAGGTCATGCCTTATCCAGGCCCACATTAGGAGACAGCTTGGCTCACTCTGCATTTGGGGAGTTCATATCTATTCAGCCTGGAGTAAACATGCACTGCACTTAGTGTTATTGTATAGCACGTTGCCACAACCAATGAAACAATCATTAATAATAATCAGGTTCTCCGAGCCCAGAGGTGCTATTTGAACCTTAATCACTCCTTCCATCTAGGGATTGGGAAGTCCTTTGTGCTCGTGAGCTGGGCCTTGCACAGCCCATAGGAAGCAGCTAAGCAAACACAAAGTTCCTGCTGTTCTGATTAAGCCACGCTCTTCCACCCAGGATTAAGGTTAACTCCTTTCGTTCAGGAAGAAGAAATAATTACAGCCAAAAAGCAGGAATTTGGTGGGATGCCAAAAAGCTGTGGTGACTCTCACGGGGCCGGTTTGCTGGAGTAGCTGTGAATGAGACTCCACAGTGGTTGTATAACAATTGCAATGAGGAAATCAAGGGCATTAAAGGGAATGCAGGAATCTCAGCTTGTCATGAACAGATGAAGAACCTGAGGAACGAAGTGGGGAAGTGTCAGCAAGGTCGTTGCATCCTGGTCTCCTGCCAGGAGGAGGAGAAAGATCTTGAGTCTCCTGCTTTCATCTCTGATTCCGTTTATCCCTTTCCACTCTTAAGAAAAGGGCATGCAGTATCTTTCTTAAGTGTGATCAACACATGGGGACAGCAGACCCCTCTGCAAGGTACACGACTGCTGCTGGCCATCACAACCCAGAAATGTGAGTCTCTACACTGTGTCTATGATGGGGCAGGTATGGAACAATCTCTTTTCTTCGCTAAACTCAGGAGGATTCCCTTCACTGGAAAGATGGATGCCGTAAGATTTGGGCTATACTAAACTGGAAACACCTTCGTCATTAGAAAACTTTAACCTAAGGCTTGGCAAGATGGAGGGCACGGAGGTACCATGAGAACAACAGCGAGCATCAAAGCCAACTGCACAACCATGTGTCCCCATTAGCTCTGTCCCCCACATTAGACAGGAGGTGGCAGAGGCAAAGGGAGACTGCAGATGGGATGTCACATGGATCCAGCTGGCCTTCACCTGCTGAGCCACCCCATGTGTGTTGCTACACACCCACGTATTTGTCAACACCTGAGTGGGAGGTTGGAGCAACAGTCCCTCCCCGAGGGACCCAAAGAATGGGTCATCCCTGCTGCATGATGCTCAGAGCAGTTGTGAGGGGTGGGCTGGGATATTGGGAGTGTGTAGAGATTGTGTTTTTGATGCAAAAGGCTGATTCTTGGGAAAAAGCCATCCTGGCACTTCCAGGGAAAGCTTCTTCTGGATTTGGGGGTGAATGGAACAAGGGATATATTTAATATATCCCTATATATTGTATATTTAATATATATGTATATATATTATATACACACACATATATATATGTATATTTAATGTGTGAATATCCAGTCTCAAGAAGAAGCAAAAATGAGTGCAAAAGAGCACCAAAAGGGGCAGCCCAGAGGAGCAAGAAGCCTGCAGGCAGCCTGAAAGCTGTTAAAAAAAGGCTGTGCTAGAGACCTTGGTAAAATATTTGCTTTGACTCAAACAAGAAAACAAAGAGGTCTAAGAAAAATCCCCACTGGGCATGAAAGGCAGCTGGGGGGGCTCAGAGAGGGAAGGGCTCGGTGGTGAATGAAGGGCTGACAGAGAACAGAAACTCCCATAGAATGTGGCAGGTTGGCTTCAGATAGGAGTGAAAGAAGCCTGAAAAGGAGGGTGAAGATCCTCTTACAACAAATCCCCGGAGGAAAAGCAGGAATTTCTGTAAGCACATGGAAAGTGTGAGGGGGGTTGTGATGGGGAAGGTGTAGGAGGATGTTCAGGGATACGTGCTTCTGTCCCTTCCAAGGTAATGCCAGGCTCTGGGCATCCATCAAGCTGTGGGTGTCTCTGTTCACTGCAGAGAGCTGGAACCAAATTGTCTTCGAGGGGCCCTTCCAACTCAAACCATCCTATGACAATAAAATTGCTGGTATGGGTGGTGAAGTTGTGGCTCAGAAAGCTCTCCTGACGTCCACAGACAACATGATTGTAACTGGGGGTTCTAACATGAGGGGCCCAATGGGAAATCTTAACCTGTGTTTGGAGGCAGGGACTGGATTATTGCATTTCGTTTTACGGTGACCCATTTCTCACCTTTGTAAAGAATTCAAAGGAAAACAATGAAAATAGATGGAGATGGTGCTTCCTCATTACAAAGTTGTGGGGAAATATTGGTGGTAGATGAATGGTTGGACTGGATAATCTTGGAGGTCTTTTCCAACCTTGGTGATTCTATGATTTCCAGCTCTAAGAATTAATTTTGCCTTCTGCAGCAACGTGCTTTGGGGTTCGATGAGAGCAGTCATGGAATGGCTGATGTTGGAGGGGACTTTAAAGACCATCCAGATCCCAGCTCCCTGCCATGGACAGGGCTGCCCAGGATCCCACTCAACACTCAGTCATGTGCATTTGAGTGTTACCAATGAGCTGAGCAGTTATTTCATTACCAAACAAATCCCAGCAGGAGTTTCTCCCTAAATACCCACAACTTCCTAATGAGGAAGCATGGCCCATATCTATTTCCAGACCAACTCCAGCAGGCACTTGAGGCAAAGCCACTCCATGTTGGAGGCTGAGGTTAATTGCACGGACACATCCGGACTCTGCCTTTTGGCCTGGAGATAAACCTGGTGCAGGTTAGCTCCCTAGCAGAGATGGAGCACATGCTTCTGTGTTAAACAAGCAGTTAAATTGAGTAATAGCAATTAGAACTGCTCCTGCTAACCACAAAGCCCACCTGAACTGAGCGGTTGCCGTGACAGAAACCTTGAGCAAGTCTCTGCGGTCTAACGTTGCACAAACAGAGATCCCAAAGTCGTTTTGCAGGCAGCTCAGTGCATTTCCTGAGGTGATGCTGCAATATTTAGAAAGCAATACCTTGGTCCCTCACAGGGGGACACTAACAGTGAGGATCTGTTGAACTGTGCCTTGACTCTCCCCAAAACTGCAGACATCTCCTGATTGGCCCCAAGAAGAAGAGCAAGCATCATTCTCTGCCTCCAGAAGCCACGTAGAGCCACGCTCTGCTCCTCAGTCTTAATGCATTTGGGTGGCTGACGCTGATCCACAGGACTACTCCAACCCAGAGCCTCCTCTTTCGTGGTAATGGCCCAAACCTTCTCATTCTCTTCTACAGCCTCTCTTCTACAGCTCTGCCTTTCTGAAAAATGGCTGGAGATTTCAGATCTTCCATGGATATCTGCTTTACTCCATCATAACCGTAACCATGCAGCGACTCAGTCCATCAAGCATTAGTTTAGGCAAATATTGATTAGAGAGAAGAATGTTTGCTGGCTGCAGAAGGAGATTTAAGAGGAATTTTGTCTTGGAAATAGTTCTGGAAGTGAGCACAAAAGCGGTCACAGGCATTAGTTGATGGTTGGACTGGACTGGATGACCTTCGTGGTCTTTCCAGCCTTAGTGATTCCTTCTCTATTCTTGCTTTAGAAAGGTTTGGAAACGTGCTTTGTGTTGCCTCGTGTGAATATAGTAGGAACTGTCATGTTTTGGTTTCCGATTTAACCACTTCCACAAAGCAGATTGAGTTTATTGCAGTGCACTGCAACATGTCAAGCAACTTAATATAAACCTACTTAATTAACGTGGTAATTAAAAGGTGGATTTAAAATTGTGTTGTATTGTTCTTCCTGTGCCATGATCCTACAGATGGTCCAGGGAACCTTTAAGACAAAGTACACGATTATAAATGAACTCTATCCTATATGATTCTCAATGATAATTTCTATCCTTCTCTCCTCAGCTCACAGTGTCTGTAGGTGGGCAACACTTATTAACATCTTATTAACTTATTAACTTATTAACATCGTGTCGTTTCTCTGCAGTGACAGGATTTCCCAGTCTGCTTTCTGCCATGAGAATCCTTTGCCTTTTCATTGTGCTCCTCTTTGTGGCGGTTCATGGAGCTGCGGGTAAGGAATAAATGAAAACGTGAGGCTATCTACAAGCTGAATGATATTGGTGTCGTTCCTTGTCACTGGCTCATTCTTAAGCCACACAGTAAAAAAGAAATGGGGTCCCATGCTTTCCAAATACGCTTTGCTTCAGGACTTTGCACTTAGGTTGGGGAGGGTGAAGATCACACTGATAGCTTCTGCTCAGCCTCAAGTGACAGTAGGGGTGGTCCATGATGTATATTAGGAATAAGTTCTCATAAAGAGCAGTGCTGTAGTGGCACAGCTGCCCACGGAGGTGGTGGGGTCACCGTCTGTAGAGGTGCTGAAGAGCAATGGGGATGTGGCACTGAGGGACGTGGGCAGTGAGCATGGTGGGTCTGGAGTTGGACTTGGGGACCTTAGAGGTCTTTTCCAACCTGAATGATCCTATGATTCCATGAATAGAATGGTAAATGTCCTCCTGGTGGTTATGGATGGGCAAAGACTGGGATGGATTGAGGAAGAGAAGGGAGAAGTGGGAGAAACATCGTATCTGTTTGCCTCATCTTAATCTTTCTGATCTTCCACTTATGGCTGTAGATCTCCTCCTCCTAAAGGTTGCTTCATGACTCTGGGCACTGTTTTTATCTTGACATCAGTGTGTGGGAATTCACGAAAGATTTGAATCCCACATCGAAGCAAAAGTCCTCCTCTCCTCTCCTCTCCTCTCCTCTCCTCTCCTCTCCTCTCCTCTCCTCTCCTCTCCTCTCCTCTCCTCTCCTCTCCTCTCCTCTCCTCTCCTCTCCTCTCCTCTCCTCTCCTCTCCTCTCCTCTCCTCTCCTCTCCTCTCCTCTCCTCTCCTCTCCTCTCCTCTCCTCTCCTCTCCTCTCCTCTCCTCTCCTCATTTTTTCCCTTAATTTTTCTTTTCTTTGTTAATTGTGCAGGCTTTTCCCACTCTCCAAGACGTCACATCAAATGTGGATATCGTGGGACCTTCTGCACCCCTGGGAAATGCCCTAATGGGAACGCTTATCTGGGGCCGTGCCGTTCTGGGTATTCTTGCTGTAGATGGTAAGACTTGACTATGACTAAACTGACTTCCCAGATTTCAAGCTCTATATGGTGGGATTTTCCCCTTCAATTTAGGTGTGAAAACCCTGCACTGTTCTTTCCTTTGCATAGGTTATAGTGCGAGTAATTGCACAGGATCTCCAGAAGCCTGGGAATGAACTCTTCTTGCATTGTTGGATTCAGGGAACCATTGCACCACTCATTCTTTAAGCAAACATTTGCCATTCTTTTAATAAAAGCAATATCTGGGGAGATTGTATGGCAGCCATGTGTGTTTTTGTTATTAATTTCATTAGAAATAGTATTAATCTTCAGAAGCTTAAACAAGATAAGGATTCTGAGATCAGATTCGGGAATGTTTAGCTTGCCAAAATATTTTCCCCTTTCATGCTGCTGGTTGAATGGGTACAAGCATGTGTTCCACCCCAACCTGCTAGGAGCCACTGTCCTGATCACAGCTGGAGTCAGTCATCACTTCCATAGGGAGTATGAAAGTCTTTTCCAGTGTAATTCTTTGTTCTGAACCATTTGGGTCCAGAGATTTCAGACCTGGCAAGAAAAGTCATTATGGGATCTAAGGAGAACAAAAGCAGGCAGGTGATCTCATTTTAAGATTCAAAGCCCGGTTTTACTCTTGATTATTTTAGGCTATATAAATTTGCAGTATATCTGCAACATTCACATCAGCTGCAGGAACAACTCAGGCGGACAACTCAGGAACAACTCAGAGCAACCTGAATAGAGTAGGATTGAGTAGAACCACAGAACTGCAGAATCATTCACATTGAAAAAGACCACTGAAATCCCCAAGCCCAACCCCAGCCCACCCCCACCATGTCCACTGACCACATCCCTCAGTTCCACATATCCACGGCTCTTGAACACCTCCAGGGATGGTGACCCCACCACCTCCTTGGGCAGCCTGTTCAAATAGAGTAGAGTAGGTTAGACTGAAGTAGAGTAGGGTAAAGTGGAGTAGAAAAGAATGGAATGGAGTGGAATGGAGTGGAATGGAGTGGAATGGAGTGGAATGGAGTGGAATGGAGTGGAATGGAGTGGAATGGAGTAGAATAGAATAGAATAGAATAGAATAGAATAGAATAGAATAGAATAGAATAGAATAGAATAGAATAGAATAGAATAGAATAGAATAGAATAGAATAGAATAGAATAGAATAGAATAGAATAGAATAGAATAGAATAGAATAGAATAGAATAGAGAGCTGAGACCAAAGACCTTTTTGAAACATCTCCCTGGATGGAACCAGTCTTTCCTACGACACAAGGAGTTAATAAAGGATATGGACAAGCTTTGCTAGCTGCTCTGAGGTCATATATCTGGTAGTAAGGGGAACATCTATACCTTTCATTCTCCTACTGCCTGTGTGAAGCTCAGTGCTCATGTATGCTCAGCCAAAGGTGGGAGCAATGATGGTTGGCTTTTAAGGGAAACAACCCAAGGGCCTACACACAGAAAGCTGACCTGAAGCCCAGAGCCTGATGTTTGTCACAGAGCACTGGGCCTCCCTGCCAAGGGATATTTCTGCAAATGACTGAGTGCCAGCATGGAAACCACAGCATGCAAAGGGCAGGAAACCAGGCCAACGGCCACCTCGCAGGGATTCCCCTGGATAGAGACCTCAGGAAGCTGTCAAGTGGAACCAAAGCAGCAATTTGCAGTTTATGTCCTAAGATGTTTTGCACAACTCACGGCACTGTGAGCGTTTCTTTCACTAACCGGAATGGCACAAGATGTTTTGCACAAAGTCTGAGGGCTTTGTGCAAAAGAAGAAGAAGGCAGAGAAGATTCAACCCTGGGTATTTCAGGTTCAGCCCTGGAGCCATTCCGACATCTGTAGGCAGCAATATGCAGAATGTTATAGCATCAGACTCTTCTCTCTCGACCACAAACAGCTACATTTATAGCTGGAGAGCAGCTTGTAGAGCCAGCTTACATTGAAACAGAGGCTGTGATTCTCCCCCCCCCCCCCTCCCTGCTGGGCTGTAAGGTTTATTTCTGTAACTACCCAGTGAATGTGCATTATGATTGAGCAACACACACGGATAAGACGAGCCTGAATCTTGATTTAAAAAGTATACCGTCAACATTTTGCAAAGCCACAGCAAATTCTTATGCAAAATGGTGATGAAAGCTTGTCATTCATGGGGCTGAATGGAGATGTCATCCCGTGCAGCGTCTTCCCAGCAGCTCTCAAGTGAAGCATAGAGAGCATGCTTCGCTGGAGGAGAGGAACACAGAGCTCCTTTGTGTTGGGAGGGCGGGTTGCGTGCCAAGGCTAACGGATGGGGATGAAGTGTGTCCCAAGAAGCGTCCAGCAAACTGCAGCGACGTGTTTCTCTTTCACAAGGCAGGATGACACAAGACCCGGGGTTGAAGGCCTCAGAGAAAAGCGATTCCGTGTCATCTCTGACGGGGGAAGAAACAGGAAAAGGTGCTTTGGGAACAATTGGTGGCTTCAGGGATACTGCTTGCGTGGCAGGAGGGCTCCAGCTGGGATCAAAGTGCTGCTGCCAGCAAGAAAGGAACCTGCTCGATTTTTTCTTCTCCCCACAGCTGTGACCCTGTGGACATCTCCCAGCCATGAAGATCCTGCCTCTCCTCTTTGCTGTCCTCCTCCTGATGCTCCGGGGAGAACCAGGTGAGATATACGTACGCTGTGGGAAAGTGGTGAATGTTGATATTTTGTAGGGGATAATGGAGAGTTTGATGATGATAGGTCATAGAATCATAGAATGGCCTGGCTTGAAAAGGACCGAAATGGTCATCTAGTTTCAACCTCTCTGCTATATGCAGGGTTGCCAGCCACCAGACCATGCTGCCCAGAGCCACATCCAGCCTGGCCTTGAATGCTTTCAGGGATCCACAACCTCCTTGAGTTACTGTGCTATCCAATGGACTTCCATTGGAAAGTTTGCCTTGGCTGGTGGAAAAAGGGAAGAATAGGCATCCCAGGAGAGTGGGGGGAGCTTTCCACTTGTGTTCAGCAAGGAGACAGACAGGGTGCACCAATGTTGGCTGTGCAGGGGCAGAAGGCTGTGCTCACAGCTGGGCAGAACTGTGCTGAGTTGTTCTCTTTCTGCTCTCTGCAGGGCTGTCCCTTGCTCAGGGATCACGCCAGGACTGTGAGCGCCGTAGGGGCTTCTGCTCCCACAGCTCATGCCCTCCAGGGATCGGTCGCATTGGCCTCTGCTCCGAGAAAGTCTTCTGCTGTCGGAGGTAGGCTCAGCTCTGCCATGTGTGGGATGGCTGCTTTCTGTTGGGGTTGGAGGTGAGGTCCTTGGAGAAAGGGAATAACGCACAGCCCAATGGCATGCGGGCATCCCTGGGTCCCTGCTGCTGTATTATCCAAACTGGGAGGTGCTGCTGGGGATGCAGCAATCTGGTGTCCTCCAGAACCTTCCACCACTACTGCTGGCAGGTCAGCCACCCCCTGTAGAGAGCGTGGGGACTCTTCCCAGGCTTCCACCACCGCTGGGACTGTAGTTCAGAAACAGTCCCAAAGGGAAATGGGCATTTTAACTGAGGGCTCTGTGCTCATAGAGTTGGGATGAGCACTGCCACACCTTTCCTCCCACAGCCGATGGTATTCCTGACGGCCTCTGATGTCCCCTTACGCTGATCTCCACGCAGAGCATCGAAGCCACCACATACCTTTGCAGTGCCCCAGAGGCAACAATCATCACTGGGAGCGGTGGTGACCCTGGAAAATGAGACCTCAGCCCTGTGAGAACCCCTCTTTGCACAATACAAGGTGGCAGCTTGCATTAACACTATGGAGATGTCTGTCTGTCCTAAGGGAATGGTGTGTGTGCATGCGTCTCCTTTCTCTGTCTCATTCCTCCCTTGGGATGCAACACGACTGTTTTGGAACTGGTCATTTCCAGGGTTCCTGTAGCCCAAGAAAGCAAGAGTGAGAAAAAGGGATAAACAGGGACCTGGAAGTCCTTGTGACTGTTTCATATGTAGACCTTAGTGAAGTTGGGGGCTTGAATCTGGTGGATAACACTGCTGGGGTCTTCCCTCCCTGCACTAGGTCAGTGGGGAACATCATCTCCTTCCCTGCCCAAGCCAGTGAGAAGATCATGAATTCTAGATAGACACAGACCCACAAATACACGTGTATACACCACCCTAACCTTCCCTCCCTTCAAGTTGTCCCCAGGCCCCAGCACCAGACTGGATCTGCAAGGACCCTGGCTCAGGCTTTGCCTGGCAGAAAGAACAACTCCATACCCTTGTATCTAGGGGTCAGGGATGGGGGGTTGCTGTCAAGTCTCTGAGTTCAGTCGGTGCCTGAAGTTGTTCACCTGATCCCAAGCTGAATCAGGAGTCCTTGTGGAGCTGTTACACAAGACACAGGACTGTTCCAATGGAAGCTGGCAGGGCAGGGATCCTTCCAATGTTCCAGGGAGGGGAGCAGAGCAGAGTGGGGCTGGGAACATATCCAGCCTGGAGCATTGGGCACCTCCATGGCAAAGATCCAAATCCAAATCAGGATGCCTGCCGGATGTTGGAGATCCAGATCAGCAGGGGTGGAGATTCAGCACAAGAGATTCAGCTTAAAGCAGGTCCAGACTGTTGCTGTTGGAAGAATCCTGCTGTAGGTCTGTCTGGTACATGGCTCTAGGCCCTCAGCCTTCTACGTATCCCTTCATCTCTTCAGGATAAAACACCCCGCTGCATCCGGCCCTGCACTCTTGGAAGTCTCTTTCAAATCAAGTAGTCTGAGTTGAAGCCTACAAGGAGGCTGAAAAACGTTTGTAATTTTAGTTCCAAAAACAACTGGGGTGAGCTGTACACAAGGGATTCCTGCTGGGTGTCTTCGTGTTTGAACACCAAGGTGTTCATCAGGTAGGTACTTGCAGGGTTGCCTCCATCACTGCCTCTCTACTCAAGTTCCATCATCCCAGACTCCTCTAAATGACAGATTTTAAGATCTTCCCTGTCCTCTTACTCTTTCCTAGGACAGTGGGGCTGTATTCTTGTTACTAGCAGACTTGGGAACAATCTCGAGATGGGGGTAGAGAATAGAATAGAGTGGAGTGGAGTGGAGTGGAGTGGAGTGGAGTGGAGTGGAGTGGAGTGGAGTGGAGTGGAGTGGAGTGGAGTAGAGTAGAGTAGAGTAGAGTAGAGTAGAATAGAGTAGAATAGAATAGAATAGAATAGAATAGAATAGAATAGAATAGAATAGAATAGAATAGAATAGAATAGAATAGAATAGAATAGAATAGAATAGAATAGAATAGAATAATTTCAGTTGAATGGGACCTTCAAAGACCATCTAGCCCAAATGCCTGACCAGCTTGGGGCTACCCAAAAGTTAAAGCACATTGCTGAGCACATTATCCAAATGCCTCTTGAACACTGATGGGCATGAGGCATCAACCACCTCTCTGGGAAACCCGTTCCCATATTTGACTAACTCGTAAGTAAATAAGTATTTCCTAATGTCCCAAGATGAGCTGTAAGGTCCTTCCTGAAGCCTGAGTAAGCCGGAGTGATTGGTCAGGGTGTTTTCTCTTTTACAAAGAGATGGAGACCACTTGAAATGTTCCCAGTATCTGCATGGTAATGCACAAAAGCGTATCACCATGCCCAGGCTTCTAAGCTGTCTCTGTTCTGCCATGTCCTTGTTGCCTTTGTTCATCCACTCAGCAGCCTTGTGAAGACCTGCTCCAGGCATCAGCCATGAAGATCCTGTACCTGCTCATCCCCTTCTTCCTCTTGTTTCTCCAGGGTGCTGTAGGTGAGAGGGGAAGATGGGGTGAGGTATGAGTCCACATCAGTAGGGTCTTCCCTGTTCTGGGAAGAAATTGCCTTTGCTGGAACAAGGCAAGACTGGAAGGTAATGAAATAAATTCTGCGATTGCCCTTTCCAAGAGGTGCAGAAACTCCCCATAAATAGAAGCCTGGCTTGGTGTGCCTTGGGAGCAGTTCTGGCTGCAGGTTGCAATCCTGTGTCCAGCTGCTCCTCTGTGGGTGTCTCTGAATGAGCTCCCATTGTCAAGGCTGAGGCCTGGACAGCAGCCTAATATCATGGAATCATAATCTAACCATCCACCTACTGCCAATATTACCCACTAAACATGTTCCTAAGTATTACATCTATCCTATCATAAAACACCTCCAAGGACAGTGACCACCACATCCCTGGGCAACCTGTTTTAATGCATTACCACTCTTTCAGAGAAGAAATTCTTCCTAATATCTGACCTGAGCCTTTTCTGGGGCCATTCCCTCACTCTTCAGTGGGGCCTGTGCAGGGATGGGATAGAGCCCTAGGTGGCTTTTGACTCAGTGGGATGACTGAGACACAAAGCTGTCCCATTTTGACCAGTAGTGTCTTGTAGTGTTTTGACCAAAGAGTCTTGGCCCTGAGCTATGACCTCTTTGAGGGTTGGGTTTCCATCAGAGGCCCCTTGAACTCTGAGCTCAGTAGTGACAGGTATGTGAGGAGTGCCCCCACTTGCCAGCTCTGCTGGTTTAGGAAGAGGTGGACATGAAGCTGGGATGGACACACAGTTGGAGAGCCTGCACACCTCTGCTTGGACCAGACTCTGGCTGGTCTTTCCCATCTGCTCTCTTGGTTTCCCACACTGGTGTGAAAGAATCCTTCTATGTGAGACGCCTTGCTTTGGAAGACTCAAATATCAGTCACTTCCATCCATTTCTACAATATCTTCTCCCTGTATGACTTTCCACGTACCAGGAACTGCCATCTAGTGCAGAATAAGAGGAAGATTCTGTCGTGTTGGGAGCTGCCTCTTCCCACACATAGCTATTGGGAAACGTGCAATGTTTATTCCCTGCTGTGGAAGGTAAGATCTGGATTTCTGGCTGAGGAAAGGGACCCTCCTTTGTCTATTGAAACAGCTGTCATACATCTCTCTCTTGTCAACTTCTAGCAGACAGTATCTGGGATATGGTTGGACTAGATGATCCTAGAAGTCTTTTCCAACCTGTTTCTATGATAAATGCTCCACAAGAGGCCCAGGAACAGAAAAGCCTTTGTGGGTTTAGAAGAGGCCTGTGTGAGGCTGAAGGAACCCCATGCTCAGCCAGCAGCCCTCCATTCCCTTTAGAGGCCCACCCAACATTTGCAGGGGGATCTCCCAGGATGGTCAGGCATGTTGTTGTGTTATTGATTTTGCTGCAAAGACCTGGACTCAGGGCAAGCATCACTAATCAGAGCATGAGCAGTAAGGTATGGAGTTACCCTTTGAACACTGACAGGGGAGGTTTAGGTTGGATCTTAGGAAGAAGTTTTTCACCCAGAGGGTGGTGACGCACTGGAACAGGTTGCCCAAGGAGGCTGTGGATGCCCCATCCCTGCAGGCATTCAAGGCCAGGCTGGATGTGGCTCTGGGCAGCCTGGGCTGCTGGTTGGTGACCCTGCACATAGCAGGGGGTTGGAACTGGATGGTCATTGTGGTCCTTTTCAACCCAGTGCTCAGTTCACATTTCCATGGGTGTCAAGGAGCTACCGTTCTACTCAGTGGGAAAGAAGTCCTCATGCATGCCATGGAGGTGATGTTTGTGCCCAAGTGGACCAGGACAGTGCTCCAACATGAGGACCAGACTGCGTGTTTGCTTGTCCATGTGTGTATGCACTCTGACACCTGGGAACAAAATAATGGTGATCTCCACTGATGTGAGGTGGCAAGGAAAACTGCTTGTCTTGGTATTCACCTGGTCTAGCCACTCTAAGCAAGAAGGCTGAAAGTAAAAACAACCATATGAAAGAGTGCATCAGCCAGGTGACAGAGGCTGGTTGTCTCCGTTCATTCCTCCTGTTTCCCTTTCCCCTACACATCCTCCATAAACTTACACGTCTCTGAAGTTCCTACCTCCCAGGTTCACATCTTAGCAGCTGCAAGGTTCGCTGCCCTCTCCAGAAGTGCCACCTGCAACTCACTAGCCCACTAATTCATGTGACTGGAATGTCTGTTTATGGCAATTGCTTCCCAAGTCCTCAAGCCCTGCAGGAATAAAAATCACACACTCTCACCTATAAGTTAGTTTGACTGACCAGGTTTGGTTCCCATCCCTAGAAATATGCCTCTGCTGTTAAGACCAATGTTATCCTGGATCAGGTTTGACAAGGTATTGCCTACACACCAAGGGAGGTGGCTCAGTGCCTGGAGTGCCAGGTCCAGTTCTGAGCTCCCAGTACAGGAGAGACCTGAACACACTGCAGAGAGCCCTACATGGGGATCCCAAGGTGCTGCAGGGCCTGGAGCAGCACTGTTGGGAGGTGAGACTGGGACTGCTTAGCCTGGAGCAGGAGGGGAGATCCAACTGCGGTTATTAAGACCTGCAGGAGATGCAAGGGGATGGAGCCGTGCTCCACAGTGCCTGGGGCAGCACAAGGGTACAGGGCACAGCCCAGAGACCAGGAGCTGCCATCAGCAGTACCGCTGTGCTGGGTGAGTGCCAGAGCCCTGGCACAGGGAGCAGAGAGCGGTGGGGGCTGCTCCCTGGGGATCCCCAAAGGTCACCTGGATGTGGTGCTGAGCACTCTGCTCTGGGTGTCTCTGCTTGAGCAATCTGAGACTGGATAGTCTCCAGAGGTTCCTTCCAACATTAAGCAAGCTGCTTCCCTTTTTCACTATCCCTTGTTGCATTGGCCAAGTGCCTGTAGGAGGTCTGACGCTCTCCCTCTATGTACTTTTACTGTTGTCTTTACCACTGTGACTTGAATGGGTTGGTAGAGGATGCAGATGGGTTGGGTTGGCTGGTTTTCTGACCTTAAAACGTATCTCCATTTGGCTAGACAGAAACTTCTCACCTTTGTCATGTCAGCCACATGACTATCTTGTCCCAGGTGAAGGTGTTCTTGCAGTGTCTAAAGGTGAGAAGACTTTCAATGTCCTGCGTGTTATTGCATATCTCTTCTAAAACGACTGTTTAATCAGACAGGAGGAGGCAAGCAAATATTCTCTTTTATTTTGGGACCAGGTTGCTGTTTGCTGTCCACACCAACCAAATGCACATCCCCCAAACTTTCCAGCACACCACCGCAGCTATTGTGCTTGCTGTGAGCCGGTGTCACAAGATGTGTTGCATGAGAGTAACTATGACTATTGCAACAGCACCAGCGAGCAACTCAGCCTCTCCCACTGCAGCCAACAGCAATGAGGAGCAGCTGCTCCATCCCTGTGCATATGGGTCACTTTCTGATTGGCCAACGGGAGAGATGGCAGCCAGAACAAGCCCATCTCCCAGGCAATATAAAACTAGGGGGTGTGGGGCAATACAGTATTCCCTGATCCTAACCCAGCTGGATGCACGCTGTTCTTGGCGGGGTTCTTACTGCCTTGCTGTGCTCTGAGAAACTCAGGTGAGTAACTTGGTGCTCTCTTCCAGGAAAGCTGCCCATTCAGCCCTCCAGTATAAACCTACCATCCTGCAGCCAACTGCATTGCTAACTATTGGATGTGTCTGTGAATAGAAACAAGAACTAGAGGAGGCTGAGAACACTCATGTTAGTGCTGGAGCCCAGAACATGTGGAAGCCACAGACAGGGTTTCCAATTTGCAGGAGAGACTGAAAGATACCTCAGTGCTTGAGGAGACACCTAATCATAGAACCATAGAATGGCCTGGGTTGAAAAGGACCACAGTGACCATGTGGTTTCAACCCCCTGCTATGTGCAGAGTCACCAACCAGCAGCCCAGGCTGCCCAGAGCCACATCCAGCCTGGCCTTGAATGCCTGCAGGGATGGGGCATCCACAGCCTCCTTGGGCAACCTGTTCCAGCCTAAGATCTTCTGTTCTAGGGTAACAGGGGTTGTTCCCTCTTTTGAGGCAATAGAATATTATTGACACTCATATAACTGCTGGAATTTCATTGGCTGATGACACAAGCATCTCCTGATGTGTAAACTCTGCTCTGACATTTGATTAAGTAGAGACAGAGGAGAGAAAACAAATAATACATCGATGTTACTGCTGATATGTTGTCTGTGCTAGAAGGCGGATCTTGTGTTGCTTTGGTTTCTCCCCTCTGCAGCCCTGTGACAACCCAGGACAGGCGCAAACCATGCGGATCATGTACCTGCTCTTCCCCTTCATCCTCCTTCTGGCTCAGGGTGCTGCAGGTGAGGTGTGAGCTCTGTGGGGTTCTCCATATCCCAGGAAGTGGCTTGTCAGGGATGGGTAATGATTAGGAGGCTTTGATTAGTTGTTTCAGGAGGGAGGGAAGATTTAGGCTGAATGTCAGGGGGAAGTTCTTGACTATGAGAGTGGTGAGGTGCTGGAACAGCTGCCCAGAGAGGCTGTGGATACCCCGTCCATCCCTGGAGGTGTTCAAGGCTTGGATGGGGCCCTGGGCAGCCTGGGCTGGTATTCAATGGGAGGTTGGTGGCCGTGTGTGTGGGAGGGGGTGTTGGAGCTTTGTGATCCTTGAGGTCCATTCCAACCTGGTCTATTCTATGATTCTGTGGTTCAGATGAGTGGCTGGGCTTTTGATTTTGATGCTTTGTGCACATGTTAGGCTGAGATCCGTGGGTCAGCCACTCTAGAAGCACATGCAGTTTTTACAGGTATCCCACACTCATTTTCTTTTGCTCTGTGCAGGATCCTCCCAGACTCTAGGAAAAAGGGAACAGTGTTTACAACGGAGTGGCTTCTGTTCATTTCTGAAGTGCCCTTCCTTCACTCTCATCAGTGGGACATGCTCAAGATTTCACGTTTGCTGCAAAAGGTAAGCTTGGGGATTAGGGATGAAATTGGACCTGCTACTGTGATGGCAGAAATAGCTGTTGTGTTTGATCCCCAAGCCCAGCTACTGGCCTTTGGGCTATATATGATCCAGGGCTGGGGCATGGGGAGGAATGGAGAAGGTGCTAAGATCTGTCCACTAAGGGAGTTGGAGGAACCCCAGATCAGATATCGACCTCCCCATTGCCTTTGGTTACACAGGGCTGCCTGGCCTGTTGGTTCCATGAATACTTCCCCAGGTTGGTTTGGACTGGAGGCTCTCCCCTGGGTAGTGTGAGGCACAGAACACAAAACCTTGGAAACCAAGCTGAAACCAAGCTGTCCGCTATGCAGGTTGGCTAATATCTGCATTGCGTTTAGTGTCAATGTGTTGTTATCCAGGAGGAGTGATACACACTGAGAGACAGAAAAAGAAGGAAAAGCAGGTGACTTCACAGAGTGTTTTCTTTCTGCAGAATATGGAGATGAAGAGCCGGACATCCCAAGCAGGACATCACCCTGGCTTCTCGCTCATGCAAACATCCCCTGCTGACTTCTCCCCTTCCCACCTCTGCAGTCTTCCATGGTGTGACCGTGATAGTAGAAGCTGGAGACATCCCACCGTGGGCCTGCAGTTGTTTGGCCAGATGCTGCTTTTCCCTGCTGAATAAAGGCACGCAGTTTGGCATTGCAGCTGGTGGGAAGTGTGAGTGTGTCCTTGTGCCAGTGGGTGCCCAGGGATGCTCTTCCCTCTCAGCACTGGGGCAGCAGGGACAGAGCTGCCCACCTTGATCCATCCTGGTGGTACCACCACAAAGTTTGATGGGCCTTCCATCTCCCTCATCAGCTGCCAGTCCCACAGCACCCACCCACCCTTCTCCTGGCCTCGCATGCCTGATGGAGGGGCCTGATCCCTTAGACAGCCCACAAGGAGACCTGTGTATTTCTTGGAAAAGAATAGTTCCACCAGTTTGCCTTTCCAGCTCCCTTTTAATGTGAAATCTCCAATGAGACCCATGTACCTTGACCCAGAAACATGTAGGAATTAAAGCAGGATGTCTCTACCTCTCTGCCTGACTAAACTAATTGGGATTGCACTGCTGGGATTCTCCATCATTAAGCAACGACTTCAACCTTTCAGCAAAGGCAGCCCTCAGCCCTGTATAGTTAAATGCATGTGTGTGCATCCATTTGTTCAAATATCTCAGCAATTTGTTACTGAAGCCTTCCCTTTCCTATTAAATAAGTCACTGCTGGTTTTCTTTCTCTGGCTTCCCCTCCTCTGACTTCCCAGTTGGGTGTGCAGCCCTTCCCATGGCCCTGGGGCTGATGCCCGCATTTGCTTCCAGCTGGGTATCCCTGCTGGAGTCAAAGAAATCCCATTTCCTCTGACATCAGTCCCAGTGGGAAGGTTCTAGGAGTGTTTAAGAAGGGAACGATGTCTGAGTGAAGGTCAACTCATCCTATTTAAGGGCTATATTAGGTTCCATGCTGTCTGAATTTGGCATGACAGTCCCTGCCACCACACCTGCCCAACTTCCCTGTGGTCCTCCTCTACACGGGATGGCAACTCCCCTAGGTCCTCACCCTGCTCTTCAGCCTGGGTCACCCTTATTTCCAGCAGGTCCAAGCTGTGCCAACTGCTGCTCTAACACTGGACAGCCCCAGTACTGCCACCAGGATCCCTGTGAAACATAATGGGAAATTAAACAAAAAACAGGAAGGGAATTTCCAGATAGGAAATCACGTCACAGAAGATTAGAAGTAGGATGGGACACCTGAGTATAAGCTTGTTCCCAGAGAAGAAATGCAAACAGGCTTAGGATATAAAAACGTTGTGATTTTCTACCCAGACAGAGCTGTTACCCTCAGTCCATGCATATCATCATAGAATCATTCAGATTGGAAAAGGCCTCTAAGATCCCCAAGCCCAGTCCCAGACCACCCCACCATGCCCATTGTCCACCTCCCTCAGAGCTCCACATCTCCACCTCAGACCCCTCCAAGGATGATGATCCCACCACCTCCCTGGGCAGCTGAGCCACTGCATCACTGCTCTTTATGAGAATAAATACTTCCCAATACCCTAATATACAACAGACACCAGTATAGATGATGTGCAGTGACAATTTATTCAAGAGGAAGAAAGGCAGTGCGGAAGATATTCGTATTTACTCTACAACACAAAACATACTGCATTAAACACGAGAAGGGTCTTCTTGCTGCTGAGGCTTTGCTGTAGAATGAAGGGGATCCAAAGCAGGTTCCTGGATGACATTTTCAAAGCTCTTGGATGGACTCCTGAAGTTTTTATACATTCCATGGCCTGCACAAAGAGAAAAAACCCAACTGATTATTTTTGCATTTACATTCCTTCTCTACTCACTCTTAACCCATGCATGTCTTCCTCTTGGTTTATATACATCTCAAAATACCTAATGTCACGTGCAAGGCGGATTGGGACAGCCTTGTGCAGTCTTATCTGATTGGGAAGAGTGCTTTTCTATCACTGTGAAAAACAGGGAACTGAGCTGGTATCCCATGGTGTTGGGGGGGTGCATTTGATCCCAGTGGCACCAGGTTTTCTTTTGATGCAGTTTCACTTTTTGCACACACTCAACTGCACTCAGGTCTGTGTTCACCCTGCAGTACAACGCTATTGTTCCCCATGCACCCTAACAGCCCAGTTCTGAAAACATGAAACCCTGATGTTTTGCTCTGGAAGAGGAGCTACAAGGGGTCAAAGAGCTGGGACTGTGCATGGCTGGCATCTTTGGCCGTACTTTACCCTTTGTGTCTGGGCACATCATGGCACACATCTCAGCAGCACGTCTCAGGAGAAAGACAACTGTAAAGCTCTGCTAGCAAATCACACCAGGCTGCCCTCGTAATATGTTGTTTCCTTCATAAATCCAGACTGAGCATTCAGCAAAATGCATTTGTCTACTCACGTGATGGATGAACATCAGGGAATGTCAAACTTACCATTTGCAGCAGGAACGGAATCCAAAGCAGTTTCCAACTTTGATTAGATGACTGGGACACCCTCCAAAGTGGCAGGACCCTCTCTTACAGAACAACATGTCCCTCCGTGGTGAAGACAACCCTGCAACAACAGCAACAAAGTTCCCTCTGATTCTGTAAGGCAAGGCGAGTGCAACCCCATTCAATGCTCTGCAGGTTTGGCCATGTTGAAAGATGAGCTCACGAAGCAGGTTTGCAAACCCTTCCCCATAACCCACTTGTTATCCTCCCCGCACATATCCAAGCATTCCGGTGGTAGCACCAGCACCTTTTAACTCCTCTTTCATCTTACCTGGAGAAACCTGGAGTGCCAGGAAGAGGAGAGAGAAAAGCAGGTAAAGAATCCTCATGGCTTCAGATCTACTGGGAAAAGGAAGAAGAAATATGCGTGACAGACAGTCCCTAGAATCTATGGTCCTCTGAGCCATACAGACAAAATGGCATTTATATTACATCTTCTTCAAGCTCAGAAATACCTCCTTGACCTCATGGATGCAGTGCGGGCATTTCTGGGGAAAAGAAAGCAAGGAGCAGCATGGGATATAAACACGTATCTTAGGATTTGTGTTTATTAAACTGTTTTAATTCAGATATCCTCCCACGCTTTGCAAATACCTCTTGGTCGAAACGTAGGTATCACCTTGTGCCTGGTTGAATGTTTTATCTAATTGATAAACCCTGCTGAGCACAACGAGGCAGTTCTACATATCAGGCTTATAAATGACAGAAAGATGCGTTTCTTTTGCAATGCTGAAACTTAGCAAAAGCAATTTGCTCATAATCTTCAGCTTTAGTCTACAGATGATCAATCAGGAATGGAAACTCCAGACTCCAAAAACAACCAAATCTGTTCCCAGCTGACAAGATACATCTGAAAAGCAATCCTGTAATAAAGCCATAGAAAGAGTCAACGACTGACCCAACTAAAGTAAGCAGAGTGTGTTAAGATGTCCCAGCTGAGTTTATGGATAGAAAGGAAATGATTATATATATTATGTACATATACATGTATGTATATGTATATATATGTATTTTTTTTCAAAGACACAGAAGACATTAAAAGAAGGACTGAAAAGAACTGAGAAGTTACCGGATATTAGATGAGCCCAAAAGCCAAACAAGAACACTTCTTGGTCCCTTCCCTCCAGACGGCTTTGACTGTGGGACTGAGACCCTCTTTTATAGCATACTTGCTGTGGGTAGTGATACTTGCTTTCCCTTTCCAGTAAGCCCACATCAAGCCAATCAAAAAGTGACCCATCTTTTTGGTGAGTTCTAACCCAACCAGAATGAAGTTTCTTCTCACTTCCCAGTCAAAAAGCAGTGTTGGTCTCTGAACCTACAAAGACTTTCTACTGGAAAATCCCAGGTTCTTCACGCAATACCTCTTGTGACACACCAGTTTGTGTAAGGTACGTTAAACCACTGTGGTCTGGGCCGCATATTGGGACAGAAGTTGAACTGTTCCTGGGTAGGAGCAATTGAATCCATTGCAATATACACGTTGCATTTTGTGCCTCTTTGTTTTCCCAATCCGTTTCTTTTCTGTTCAATAAATAGAAGAACACAGAGTGGACACAGGAAATTAAAATAAAAGGCCATTAGATTCATAAAATCAGAGAATTTTTAAAGTTGGAAAAGGCCACTAAGATCATCTAGACCAACCACCAGGCCACTGGCTAAGTGCCGAGTCCATCAGCTTAGCATCCAGAAAGGACGCTTGGAGAAAAGACACTTGAAAGGGAGTTTAATTGCTGCTCATAAATATCTAATGGTCATGGTAAAGAAGATGGAGGCACACTCATCTGAGGTTCACAGAGGAAGGATGAGAGGTATCAGGCACAAAGTATAACTGAGGTTCCAATTTGGTATAAGGTAAAAACCTCTTACAGTCATGGTTGTCAAATACTTAAATGGGTTCTCAGTGCATTTATAGGATCTTGTTACTTGTAGACAATTCAAACTCAAAATCCATAAGCCATACAGTATATCTTTGAAACTGGCCCTATTTTCAGGGCACAGCTGCAGTTGCAAACAACCATTCAAACTCACTTTGTATTATGGAACTATTTGGAACCAAAATCCAATCCAAACTCAATCTGCAAATCCATACAGTGAAAATCTGAGGAACATAGCCACAATCTCGGAGATCTGTGAGTCCACTCCAATCTTCCCTTTCACCAAGTCCCTTGCTGACTTTGGCATGCCCAGTAACTACCCAAAGACACCAAGTATTTTTTTTCCATATCCTATTTTACATTATCACAGAAGCACAGAATTACCAAGGTTGGAAAAGACCTACAAGACCATCCAGCCCAACCATCCACCCATCACCAATAGTTCTCACTAGACCATGTCCTTCATCACAACGTCCAAACATTCCTTGAACACCTCCAGGGTCAGTGACTCCACCACCTCCCTGGGCAGCCCATTCCACTGCCTGACCACTCTTTTAGAGAAGTATTTTTCAGTATAAAAGAAGTGATAGATGGATTTCTGGTGAATCCATGAACTTCTGACCACAGTTTAGAAAAATGGAGGGAAACAAAGTGACATAAGATGCAGTTGCCTCACAGTTTGCCAAGAGTTTGTGGTTAGCTTGCCAACTGCTATTATTACTCAATCTGATTCCCCAAGGAAACACAGATGCGCTGTTGACTTTCACCATGTCCAAGGTCCTACATCCAACTAACGCCAAGGAACTAGCTTTAATGCTGGGCAGTCTTGACACTGATAATTACAGATTCTACATGGTCATTCCCACTGTTACAACTGAAATACCTGTGCCAGGAGGATGGAGAAGAAGAGATTTCTAATAGGTTTTTTGGGGGGGTGAAAAAAAATGGCCAGTATTAAAAAGGACCTGTGCAATGTAACTCCTGCTCAAAATGTTACTACATGGAATACCTGTCTGCTGCCTCACCCCTCACCTCCAGAAGACAGTTTGTCCATTGCAATGAACAGCAGTGATGGTTGGTGGCCCAGAAAACCATAGATTGCTTCTCAGTTGTGTGATAATGTAACCCCTTAAGCCATTTCATGTGTATTGGACTAAATTCGAGCCATAAGGCATAACCGATGAGGTGTTTTGATGCTGCCATGGACTGTGCATTAGAGAAATTCAGATTGCTCCAGATAAGTTACAAAAGCTGTTACCAGCTGTTGTATTGTCAAAGTAGATCCACCAAATGGAGGATAGTCTGTGCTCAGATCACTTTCCATATTCATAAGTTCATCAGTAAGGGATATACTGCATTTTAGCTTACAGATAAAGCCTTGAGCTGACTACCAACCATCTCAATCAGTGCTAAATACATACACGGTCATATACTTTGAACAGTACACAAAAGCTACCTAACCAAGCTGGTGACTTTGTCACGTAGTTTTCTTGAGTAACCAGAGAGGAATCATAACGTGAGTTTAAAACTCCCGTGGACAGATCACCTTCCTTCTTGTCTTTGATTTCAGAGATAAATGGATCAGACTGGAACAAAGTCCATCCCTTTGGTGTTACCGGGCAGCAGTAATGACCCTGCTGTGAGAATGTGTTTGCTGGTCTCCTCTTTCCCTCCTTGTGCCTTATTTCTAGTTTGGGCCACTACCAGGGCTCTAAATTCATGTAAAGTGCTGCTGGTTTTCATTCTCATGAGGTCCCCTCAGGTGTGAAATGTCTGGAATGCTTTCAGGGCTATTAAAGGAAGGATGTGGAGTTACCTTCAGCATTTTCTACGCTTCTAGGCAATGATGATAGGGAAAAAGAGGCAGAAAGTATGGAATCTGTCTGACATCTCATTGCAAAAATACCATAGTATGAAAGTACCTTCAAAAATCGGCCTAGAAACTATCAGAATGTGTTCTTGTTTGACACTCTCACCCATCATTGAGAGAACCCTGACAAAGATACCATGGTCAATGCACGAGTATCACAACAAAGGAGCCAATGTGGAGCAGAGGGAAAATGACCTCCCTGTTTCCAGGGAGTGGGGCAAGACACGAGAGATGAGATCATAGAACCAAAGAACAAGCTTTTAGGTTGTAAGTAACATCATCCACTATCCACCATATTTGAAACGTCATGGCAGTCTGGTGAAATACACACTGGTTGGAAAAGGAGAAACATAACTTGCACCTAAGCCAGAGGGGTAGAAACTAGATGTCTAACTATTTTGTCTAAATCCACCCTCTTCCAGTTTATAGCCATTTACCCTCAACCTACCTCTACCTGCCCTTCCAAAAAGTCCCTCCCCAGCTTTCTGTAGGCCCCGTTCAGCTCATGGAAAGTCACTATAAAGTCTCCCTGGTGCCTTTTTCTCACAAACCTGACACCATTTCCTTGTGTCCTATCACTCATCACCTGAGAAAAGAGACCTACCTCCACCTCACTACAACCTCCCATCAGGCAGTTGTAGAGAACCATGAGGTCTCAGCCTGTATTTCGGCAGAAGGCTTAGCTGTATAAGCCACCTGCCCACCGCTGTGTTACTGCCTGTGCTGCAAGAAGTGCAAGGAAAAATGCCCAAATTCCCCAACAAACACTGCCAAAGCACAACCATAGGAATGCCAGTGTTAGTCATTTTATTGAAGCAAGGAAAGAAATATTTTCCATGGTGCTGGTATCTGCTTCAGAGCAAGGGAAGTACTGAAAGCCGTTCTGGTTTTCTTTGCAGGAGGAGGATGTGGTGCCAGCAGGTTGCATTGAGCAGGAGTGCCAGAGAGGCCATTTGGTGAATGCAGGAAGGATTTCGCAGAAGAAGCCAGTGAGTCATCAGGTCCAATTCCTCCTGCATGATAGAAATAGAGCCTTTACTTGCCCACCAGTGGGTATTCTGTGGTGTAACTCATTTGGGTCAGGGTTTATCTGCTGCATTTCATGGCACTGCAACAGAGGCTGCTACAACACATGGGATGTGAACAACCTCTGAAAACCATTTGTGCTAGCAGGGCTGTTATTGGAGAAGTGACACGTGGTGTCAGCAGCTGTGCCTCTCAGCTCTCAGCCATTGCTATGGGGATGCCTTGCACTTCCACATACCTTGCACAGCAAGAGCTTCTTAAACCACATGATCCGATGGGGTAATATGGCCACTGACACTGCCCAAAGATGCAGGTTCCCTTTCGAAGTCGACAACCATGAGCTGTGATAGGAGAGTAAGGCTGTCCTGCACAGTGAACAACAACAGAAACAGAAAAAATAATTGACAGTGCAAGGGACCAAAAGTGGATGCACATTCTCTGTCCTCTCTAATTCCTCTCCCCTAATCAGAGTCAGAAGGACCCCCACTGCTCTCTGCTCCCTGTGCCAAGGCTCCAGCATTGCCAAGCACAACGGTGATGCTGATGGCAGCTACTGGTCTCCAGGCTGTGCCCTGTGCCCCTGGGCTGCCCCGAGCTCCATGGAGCAGAGCCCTGCCCCCTTGCAGCTCCTGTGGAGGTCTATGGTTGTGATGGGACCCCCTGAGCTTCCCCTGCTCTGAACCAAGCAGCCCCAGCTCTCACAGCCTCTCCACCCAGCACAGCTGCTCCAGGTCCTGATGTACCTTGGAGACCCTGTGCTGGGCTCTCACCAGAGAGTCAAGGACTCTCCTGTGATGGGGGTCTCAGAACTGGGCCCAGCACTCCAGGTGAGGCCTTAGCGGAGTTCAATACAAGGAAAAGATCACTTCTCCAGAGTTGCTGCTGAGGCTTTGCCCACTGCAGCCAAGATAACTGCTAGCTCTCTTTGCAGTAAGGGCACATTGCTCACTTGTGCCCAACTTGCTGCTGCCCACAAGGACCCCCAGCTTCTTTCCTGCAGAGCCACTTCCAGCTGGTTTCCCACAGCACTTCTTGGTGCCGGGATTGCCCTTCCCCATGTGCAGGACTCTGCACTCCCCCTTATTGAATTGAATGAGGTTCCTGCCAGCCCTTTTTCCAGCCTGCCCAATCCCATCTTACCAGCAACGCCCTGGAGCACCACAAAGAGGACAGCCAGCAGCAGGTAAAGGATCCTCATGGCCACAGCTGGGATGTGAAATCCTTATCTGCAATGGACAGACACAACAAGACCAAAAGTCATGGAATGCTTGTCTCCCAACTGAGATGAGCAACAGCTTATAACGTGCCCCAAATGACCCACGCCAAATCTTATACAATACAGTGAACTTAAATGAGGTTGCAGATAGTCAAACCATCCCTGAATGTATCTCCAGGCAACCAGGCCCAATCATCTCCTCTTTGACCCAATGCCCCGAATGGTCCAAACCCAAATCTGATGTGATACAATGAACTCAAGTTGCAGATATACAAAATCATCCCTGAATGCATCTGCAGGCAACCAGGCCTCACCATCTGCTCTCTGATGCTCCAAGACTTTTGAGACTAGGAATTCCCTCAGTTCCTTTCAACCCAGTCCTACCAGCGTCCGATCTTTGATTAATGCTGTGAGTACTGGCCTTCTTGCACTGAGAACTTTTATTCCACACCCATAAAGTACAGGCCGCGTTACTTTGAAACCAACACCAACCCATGAATATCAATAAAACGATGAGCTCAAGCTGAAGGTAACTGAAATTTAGGCAAGGTATGGAGGAAGAAACGGTGGTTGGTGGACCAAGTGCTGTCCATTTGCCTGCCTGCCTCTGTAGGAGGCTGGACAGTTCTCAACCACTGGAGACTTCTGTGTCTCCAATGCCCATGGACTGAAGAGGAATGAAAGCAAAAGAAGTGGATAAAGGGAAGAAGCAGAGGGCACCTGTCCAGAAGCAGGCACAGGACGGATTACCTGCTGAGGAGGTGGAGGATCACTGCTGCCTTCTGCCTCTCCAGCACGTTCACCAGCCCCAAATACATCCATTTATGTGAAGTTTGGGGGTTCTGACCCAGCAGTCACGGGCCAATGAAAGAAGACTTTTGCCTCCCAATTGGTTCTGCATTTTGGTGCCTTCCAATGAGGCTGCACTTTGGGACGGCTTTGACCACAGATCCCTGGGTCTTGGTGCAATCCATCTTAGAGCATTCCTCTTTCTGTGAGAGATGTTAGGCCACAGGGCTGTGTGAAATACCTGGCAACAGGCACATGCTGCTGCTTAGCTCCTACTTCTGTCTTCACTATGAAGGTTTGCTGTCAGGCTTGTGACAGCAGCTAGGCTACCATTTGCCTGCGTAATGTTTTGTCCATCTTCTCTTGATGCAGCCCAGGATACGGTTGGTCCATGAGCAAGCGCTCATTGCTGGTGCATGCTGAATTTTTCATCAGTCAACACTCCCAAATCCTTCTCCTCAGGGCTGCTCTCAAGCCATTCTCTGCCCAACCTGTGTCTGTGTTTGGGATTGCCCTGACCCAGGTGCGGGACTTTTCCCTTGGTGTTGTTGAACCTCCTGAGGTTGGCATGGACCCTCCTCTCAAGCCCGTGCAACTCCCTCTGGATGGCATCCATTTTGCTCCAGTTTGTCAACTGTACCACTGGGGGAAAAGGACACCGTTACCTTTGAGACCTCTCGGGAATATTTATTGCACTGGCTATGAAGGAGATGGAGCAGAAGTGCCCATGGCCCTCATTTACAGCAGGACATTTCCTCAATAGGATTTCTTGCTATTCCTGCCAATGGCGGACATGCCATGAGGACAAGTGTTGGGCAATGTCAACAAAGGTCTCTCTTCACTTCCAGTCATTTGCACAAGGACACCAGGAGAAGAGAATGACTAAGAGAAGGTGATGGAACCTCATGGTGAGAATTTGCTGTTGAGATGTTCAAGATCAACTGTTGCCTTACACTAATAATGCCTCTAAACCACATCCCTTGGGGACTGCTCACTATGTCTTTTATATATACACACAGGGATGGGGAATCCACCACTTCCTTGTGCAGCAACATCCATTATCAAAATGCTATTTCCATGAAAAAATTCTTCCTGACGCCCAGTCCGAACCTCCCATGGCACAACCTGACACCAATTCATTGTATCCTATCACTCATCACCTGAGAAAAGAGATCAACACTCACCTCACTACAACCTCCCATCAGGCAGTTGTAGAGAACCATGAGGTCTCAGCCTGTATTTTGGCAGAAGGCTTAGCAGTACAAACCACCTGCCC
Organism: Excalfactoria chinensis; assembly: GCF_039878825.1. Classification (NCBI taxonomy): domain Eukaryota; kingdom Metazoa; phylum Chordata; class Aves; order Galliformes; family Phasianidae; genus Excalfactoria; species Excalfactoria chinensis. The sequence continues at coordinate 3,127,257 of NC_092827.1, forward strand.
ACCTGTGTGTTACTGCCTGTGCTGCAAGGAGTCTGAGATAAAATACCCATCTTCCCCAAAAAACGCAGCCAAAGTTCAACCATAGTAATGCCAGTGTTAGTCATTTTATTGAAGCAAGGAAAGAAATATTTTCCATAGTGCTGGTATCTGCTTCATAACAAGGGAAGTATTGAAAGCCGTTCTGTTGTTCTTTGCAGGAGAATGATGTGGTGCCAGCAGGTTGGATGGAGCAGGAGTGCACAAGAGGCCATTTGGTGAATGCAGGAAGGATTTTGCAGGAGAAGCCAGGGAGTCATCAGGTCCACCTCCTCCTGCATGATAGAAATAGAGCCTTTGCTTGCACACCAGTGGGCATTCTGTGGTGTAACTCATTTGGGTCAGGGTTTATCTGCTGCATTTCATGGCACTGCAACAGAGGTTGCTACAACACATGGGATGTGAACCACCCCTGAGGAGCCTCTGTGCCAGCAGGGCAGTTATTGGAGAAGTGACACATGGTGTCAGCAGCTGTGCCTGTCAGCTCTCAGCCATTGCTATGGGGATGCCTTGCACTTCCACATACCTTACACAGCAAGAGAGGCTTCCAGCACATGATCCGATCCGGTAATATGGCCGCCGACACGGCCCAGAGATGCAGGTTCCCCTTCGAAGTCGACAAGATTGAATAGGGCTAGAAAAGTAGGGCTGTCCTGCACAGTGAACAACAACAGAAAAAGTAATTGACAGTGCAAGGGACCAAAAGTGGATGCACATTCTCTGTCCTCTCTAATTCCTCTCCCCAAATCAGAGTCAGAAGGACCCCCACTGCTCTCTGCTCCTTGTGCCAAGGCTCCAGCATTGCCAAGCACAGCGGTGATGCTGATGGCAGCTCCTGGGCTTCAGGATGTGCCCTGTGCCACTGGGCTACCCCGAGCTCCATGGAGCAGAGCCCAGCCCCCTTGCAGCTCCTGTGGAGGTCTATGGTTGTGATGGGACCCCCTGAGCTTCCCCAGCTCTGAACCAAGCAGCCCCAGCTCTCACAGCCTCTCAACCCAGCACAGCTGCTCCAGGTCCTGATGTAATTTGAAGACCCTGTGCTGGGCTCTCTCCAGAGAGTCAAGGACTCTCCTGTGATGGGGGTCTCAGAGCTGGGCCCAGCACTCTAGGGGAGGCCTCAACAGTGTTGAATACAAGGAAAAGATCACCTCTCCTGGGTTGCTGCTGAGGCTTTGCCCACTGCAGCCAAGATAACTGCTAGCTCTCTTTGCAGTAAGGGCACATTGTTCACTCGTGCCCAACTTGCTGCCCACAATGACCCCCAGCTTCTTTCCTGCAGAGTCTCTTCCAGCTGGTTGCCTGCAGCACTTCGGGGTGCTGGGGTTGTTCTTCCCCATGTGCAGGACTCTGCACTTCCCCTTGTTGAATTGAATAAGGTCCCTGCCAACCATTTTCTCCAGCCTGACCAATCCCATCTTACCTGCAATGCCCTGGAGCACCACAAAGAGAACAGCCAGCAGCAGGTAAAGGATCCTCATGGCCACGGCTGGGACGTGAAATCCTTATCTGCAATGCACAGAAACAACAAGACCAAAAGACATGGAATGCTTGTCTCCCAACTGAGATGAGCAACAGCTTATAACGTGCCCCAAATGACCCACACCAAATCTTATACAATACAGTGAACTCAAATGAGGTTGCAGATAGTCAAATCATCCCTGAATGCATCTGCAGGCAACCAGGCCTCACCATCTGCTCTCTGACCCACCAAGACTTTTGAGACTAGGAATTCCCTCAGATCCTCTCAGCCCAATCCTACCAGCATCCTATCTTTGATTAATGCTGTGAGTACTGGCCTTCTTGCACTGAGAACTTTTATTCCACACCCATAAAGTACAGGCCGCGTTACTTTGAAACCAACACCAACCCATGAATATCAATAAAACGATGAGCTCAAGCTGAAGGTAACTGAAATTTAGGCAAGGTATGGAGAAAGAACGGGAGGTTGGTGCACCAAGTGCTGTCCAGTTGCCTGCCTGCCTCTGTAGGAGGCTGGACAGTTCTCAACCACTGGAGACTTCTGTGTCTCCAATGCCCATGGACTGAAGAGGAATGAAAGCAAAAGAAGTGGATAAAGGGAAGAAGCCGAGGGCACCTGTCCAGAAGCAGGCACAGCACGGATTACCTGCTGAGGAGGTGGAGGATCACTGCTGCCTTCTGCCTCTCTTCTCCAGCACATTCAACAGCCCCAAATACATCCATTTATGTGAAGTCTGGGGGTTCAGACCCAGCAGTCACGGGCCAATGAAAGAAGACTTTTGCCTCCCAATTGGTTCTGCATTTTGGTGCCTTCCAATGAGGCTGCACTTTGGGACAGCTTTGACCACAGATCCCTGGGTCTTGGTGCAATCCATCTTAGAGCATTCCGCTTTCTGTGAGAGACGTTAGGCCACAGGGCTGTGTGAAATACCTGGCAACAGGCACATGCTGCTGCTTAGCTCCTACTTCTGTCTTCAGTATGAAGTTTTGCTGTCAGGCTTGTGACAGCAGTGAGGCTACCATTTCCCTGCGTAATGTTTTGTCCATCTTCTCTTGACGCAGCCCAGGATACGGTTGGTCCATGAGCAAGCGCTCATTGCTTGTGCATGCTGAGTATTTCATCAGTCAACACTCCCAAATCCTTCTCCTCAGGGCTGCTCTCAAGCCATTCTCTGCCCAACCTGTGTCTGTGTTTGGGATTGCCCTGACCCAGGTGCGGGACTTTTCCCTTGGTGTTGTTGAACCTCCTGAGGTTGGCATGGACCCTCCTCTCAAGCCTGTCCAACTCCCTCTGGATGGCATCCATTTTGCTCCAGTTTGTCAACTGTACCACTGGAGGAAAAGGACACCGTTACCTTTGAGACCTCTCGGGAATATTTATTGCACTGGCTATGAAGGAGATGGAGCAGAAGTGCCCATGGCCCTCATTTACAGCAGGACATTTCCTCAATAGGATTGCATGCTGTTCCTGCCAATGGCAGACATGCCATGAGGACAAGTGTTGGGCAGTGTCAACAAAGGTCTCTCTTCACTTCCAGTCCTTTGCACAAGGACGCCAGGAGAAGAGAATGACTAAGAGAAGGTGATGGAACCTAATGGTGAGAATTTGCTGTTGAGATGTTCAAGATTATCACTCGCCTTACACTAATAATGCCACTAAACCACATCCCTTTGGGACACCTCCCTATGTCTTTTATTTACACACAGGGATGGGGAATCCACCATTTCCCTGCGCAACAACATCCATTACCAAAATGTTATTTCCATGAAAAGATTCTTCCTGACGCCCAGTCCAAACCTCCCATGGCACAACCTGACACCAATTCATTGTATCCTATCACTCATCACCTGAGAAAAGAGACCAACACTCACCTCACTACAACCTCCCATCAGGCAGTTGTAGAGAACCATGAGGTCTCAGCCTGTATTTTGGCAGAAGGCTTAGTAGTAAAAACCACCTGCCCACCTGTGTGTCACTGCCTGCTCTGCAAGGAGTCTAAGATAAAATACTCATCTTCCCCAGCAAACATTGCCAAAGCACAACCATACAAATGCCAGTGTTAGCCATTTTATTGAAGCAAGGAATGAAATATTTTCCATGGTGCTGGTATCTGCTTCAGAGCAAGGGAAGTATTGAAAGCCATTCTGGTTTTCTTTGCAGGAGGAGGATGTGGTGCCAGCAGGTAGGATGGAGTTGGAGTGAACAAGAGGCCATTTGGTAGATGCAGGAAGGATTTCGCAGAAGAAGCCTGTGAGTCATCAGTTCCGAGTCCTCCTGCGTGATAGAAATAGAGCTTTTGCTTGCCCACCAGTGGGCATTCTGTGGTGTAACTCATTTGGGTCAGGGTTTATCTGCTATATCTCATGGCACTACGGCAGAGGCTGCTACAACACATGGCATGTGAACCACCCCTGAGGACCCTCTGTGCCAGCAGGGCAGTTATTGGAGAAGTGACACGTGGTGTCAGCAGCTGTGCCTCTCAGCTCTCAGCCATTGCTATGGGGATGCCTTGCACTTCCACATACCTTACGCAGCAAGAGCTTCTTGAACCACATGATCCGATCCGGTAATATGGCCACCGACATGGCCCATAGATGCAGATTCCTCTTTGAAGTCGACAACCAAGAGCTTTGCTAGCAAAGTAGGGCTGTCCTGCACAGTGAACAACAACAGAAACAGAAAATGTAATTGACAGTGCAAGGGACCAAAAGTGGATGCACATTCTCTGTCCTCTCTAATCCCTCTCCCCAAATCAGAGTCAGAAGGACCCCCACTGCTCTCTGCTCCTTGTGCCAAGGCTCCAGCATTGCCAAGCACAGCGCTGCTGCTGATGGCAGCTACTGGTCTCCAGGCTGTGCCCTGTGCCCCTGGGATGCCCAGGCTCCATGGAGCAGAGCCCTGCCCCCTTGAAGCTCCTGTAGAGGTCTATGGTTGTGATGGGACCCCCTGAGCTTCCCCTGCTCTGATCCAAGCAGCCCCAGCTCTCACAGCCTCTCAACCCAGCACAGCTGCTCCAGGTCCTGCTTTACCTTGGAGACCCTGTGCTGGGCTCTCTCCAGAGAGTCAAGGACTCTCCTGTGATGGGGGTCTCAGAGCTGGGCCCAGCACTCCAGGTGAGGCCTCAGCAATGTTGAATACAAGGAAAAGATCACCTCTCCTGGGTTGCTGCTGAGGCTTTGCCCACTGCAGCCAAGATAACTGCTAGCTCTCTTTGCAGTAAGGGCACCTTGCCCACTCGTGCCCAACTTGCTGCCCACAATGACCCCCAGCTTCTTTCCTGCAGAGCCTCTTCCAGCTGGTTGCCTGCAGCACTTCTTGGTGCTGGGGTTGTTCTTCCCCATGTGCAGGACTCTGCACTTCCCCTTGTTGAATTGAATAAGGTCCCTGCCAACCATTTTCTCCAGCCTGACCAATCCCATCTTACCTGCAATGCCCTGGAGCACCACAAAGAGAACAGCCAGCAGCAGGTAAAGGATCCTCATGGCCACGGCTGGGACGTGAAATCCTTATCTGCAATGCACAGATACAACAAGACCAAAAGACATGGAATGCTTGTCTCCCAACTGAGAGGAGCAACAGCTTATAACGTGCCCCAAATGACCCACACCAAATCTTATACAATACAGTGAACTCAAATGAGGATGCAGATAGTCAGATCATCCCTGAATGCATCTGCAGGCAACCAGGCCTCACCATCTGCTCTCTGACCCACCAAGACTTTTGAGACTAGGAATTCCCTCAGTTCCTTTCAACCCAGTCCTACCAGCATCCTATCTTTGATTAATGCTGTGAGTACTGGCGTTCTTGCACTGAGAACTTTTATTCCACACCCATAAAGTATAGGCCGTGTTACTTTGAAACCAATACCCACCCATGAATATCAATAAAAAGATGAGCTCAACCAGAAGGTAACTGAAATTTAGGCAAGGTATGGAGAAAGAACGGGAGGTTGGTGCACCAAGTGCTGTCCAGTTGCAAGCCTGCCTCTGTAGGATGCTGGACAGTTCTCAACCACTGGAGACTTCTGTGTCTCCAATGCCCATGGACTGAAGAGGAATGAAAGCAAAAGAAGTGGATAAAGGGAAGAAGCAGAGGGCACCTGTCCAGAAGCAGGCACAGCACGGATTACCTGCTGAGGAGGTGGAGGATCACTGCTGCCTTCTGCTTCTCTTCTCCGGCACATTCAACAGCCCCAAATTCATCCATTTATGTAAAGTTTGGGGGTTCTGACCCAGCAGTCACGGGCCAATGAAAGAAGACTTTTGCCTCCCAATTGGTTCTGCATTTTGGTGCCTTCCAATGAGGCTGCACTTTGGGACAGCTTTGACCACAGATCCCTGGGTCTTGGTGCAATCCATCTTAGAGCATTCCTCTTTCTGTGAGAGACGTTAGGCCACAGGGCTGTGTGAAATACCTGGCAACAGGCACATGCTGCTGCTTAGCTCCTACTTCTGTCTTCAGTATGAAGTTTTGCTGTCAGGCTTGCGACAGCAGCTAGGCCATCATTTTCCTGCATAATGTTTTGTCCATCTTCTCTTGATGCAGCCCAGGATACGGTTGGTCCATGAGCAAGCGCTCATTGCTGGTGCATGCTGAATTTTTTGTCAGTCAACACTCCCAAATCCTTCTCCTCAGGGCTGCTCTCAAGCCATTCTCTGCCCAACCTGTGTCTGTGTTTGGGATTGCCCTGACCCAGGTGCGGGACTTTTCCCTTGGTGTTGTTGAACCTCCTGAGGTTGGCATGGACCCTCCTCTCAAGCCTGTGCAACTCCCTCTGGATGGCATCCATTTTGCTGCAGTTTGTCAACTGTACCACTAGGGGAAAAGGACACCTTTATCTTTGAGACCTCTTGGGAATATTTATTGCACTGGCTACGTAGGAGAAGGTGCAGAAGTGCCCATGGCCCTCATTTACAGCAGGACATTTCCTCAATAGGATTTCTTGCTATTCCTGCCAATGGCGGACATGCCATGAGAACAAGTGTTGGGCAATGTCAACAAAGGTCTCTCTTCACTTCCAGTCCTTTGCACAAGGATGCCAGGAGAAGAGAATGACTAAGAGAAGGTGATGGAACCTAATGGTGAGAATTTGCTGTTGAGATGTTCAAGATCAACTGTTACCTTACACTAATAATGCCACTAAACCACATCTCTTGGGGACACCTCCCTATGTCTTTTGTATATACACACAGTGATGGGGAATCCACCATTTCCCTGCGCAACAACATCCATTACCAAAATGCTATTTCCATGAAAAGATTCTTCCTGACGCCCAGTCCGAACCTCCCATGGCACAACCTGACACCATTTCCTTGTGTCCTATCACTCATCACCTGAGAAAAGAGATCAACACTCACCTCACTACAACCTCCCATCAGGCAGTTGTAGAGAACCATGAGGTCTCAGCCTGTATTTTGGCAGAAGGCTTAGCAGTTAAAACCACCTGCCCACCTGTGTGTCACTGCCTGTGCTGCAAGGAGTCTGAGATAAAATACTCATCTTCTCCAACAAACATTGCCAAAGCTCAACCATAGGAATGCCAGTGTTAGTCATTTTATTGAAGCAAGGAAAGAAATATTTTCCATGGTGCTGGTATCTGCTTCAGAGCAAGGGAAGTATTGAAAGCCGTTCTGTTGTTCTTTGCAGGAGAATGATGTGGTGCCAGCAGGTTGGATGGAGCTGGAGTGCAAAAGAGGCCATTTGGTGAATGCAGGAAGTATTTCGCAGAAGAAGCCAGTGAGTCATCAGGTCCTCCTGCTCCTGCATGATAGAAATAGAGCCTTTGCTTGCCCACCAGTGGGTATTCTGTGGTGTAACGCATTTGGGTCAGGGTTTATCTGCTGCATTTCATGGCACTACAACAGAGGCTGCTACAACACATGGCAGCATGTGAACCACCCCTGTGGACCCTCTGTGCCAGCAGGGCTGTTACTGGAGAAGTGACACGTGGTGTCAGCAGCTGTGCCTCTCAGCTCTCAGCCATTGCTATGGGGATGCCTTGCACTTCCACATACCTTACACAGCAAGAGCTTCTTCCACCACATGGTCCAACCCGGTAATATGGCCACCGACACGGCCCTGAGAAGCAGGCTCCCCTTCGAAATCGACAAGCATGAATAGGGCTAGAAAAGTAGGGCTGTCCTGCACAGTGAACAACAACAGAAACAGAAAATGTAATTGACAGTGCAAGGGACCAAAAGTGGATACACACGTGGTGGGACCCCCTGAGCTTCCCCTGCTCTGATCCAAGCAGCCCCAGCTCTCACAGCCTCTCAACCCAGCACAGCTGCTCCAGGTCCTGCTGTACCTTGGAGACCCTGTGCTGGGCTCTCTCCAGAGAGTCAAGGACTCTCTTGTGATGGGGGTCTCAGAACTGGGCCCAGTACTCCAGGTGAGGCCTTAGCGGAGTTCAATACAAGGAAGATATCACCTCTCCTGGGTTGCTGCTGAGGCTTTGCCCACTGCAGCCACAATAACTGCTAGCTCTCTTTGCAGTAAGGGCACATTGCTCACTCGTGCCCAATTTGATGCCCACAAGGACCCCCAGCTTCTTTCTCAGAGCATCTTCCAGCTGGTTGCCTGCAGCACTTCTTGGTGCCGGGGTTGTTCTTCCCCAGGTGCAGAACTATGCACTCCCCCTTGTTGAATTGAATTAAGTTCCTTGCCAACCATTTTCTCCAGCCTGCCCAATCCCATCTTACCTGCAGCACCCTGGAGCACCACGAAGAGAACAGCCAGCAGCAGGTAAAGGATCCTCATGGCCACAGCTGGGATGTGAAATCCTTATCTGCAATGGACAGACACAACAAGACCAAAAGACATGGAATGCTTGTCTCCCAACTGAGATGAGCAACAGCTTATAATGTGCCTCAAATGACCCACACTAAATCTTATACAATACAGTGAACTCAAATGAGGTTGCAGATAGTCAAACCATCCCTGAATGTATCTCCAGGCAACCAGGCCCAATCATCTCCTCTTTGACCCAATGCCCCGTATGGTCCAAACCCAAATCTGATGTGATACAATGAACTCAAGTTGCAGATATTCAAAATGTTCCTGAATGCATCTGCAGGCAACCAGGCCTCACCATCTGCTCTCTGACCCTCCAAGACTTTTGAGACTCAAAATTCTCTCAGTTCCCTTCAACCCAGTCCTACCAGCGTCCTATCTTTGATTAATGCTGTGAGTACTGGCCTTCTTGCACTGAGAACTTTTATTCCACACCCATAAAGTATAGGCCGTGTTACTTTGAAACCAGCACCCACCCATGAATATCAATAAAAGGATGAGCGCAACCAGAAGGTAACTGAAATTTAGGCAAGGTATGGAGGAAGAACGGGAGGTTGTTGCACCAAGTGCTGTCCAGTTGCCTGCCTGCCTCTGTAGGAGGCTGGACAGTTCTCAACCACTGGAGACTTCTGTGTCTCCAATGCCCATGGACTGAAGAGGACTGAAAGCAAAAGAAGTGGATAAAGGGAAGAAGCCGAGGGCACCTGTCCAGAAGCAGGCACAGGACGGATTACCTGCTGAGGAGGTGGAGGATCACTGCTACCTTCTGCTTCTCTTCTCCAGCACATTCAACAGCCCCAAATACATCCATTTATGTGAAGTCTGGGGGTTCTGACCCAGCAGTCACGGGCCAATGAAAGAAGACTTTTGCCTCCCAATTGGTTCTGCATTTTGGTGCCTTCCAATGAGGCTGCACTTTGGGACAGCTTTGACCACAGATCCCTGGGTCTTGGTGCAATCCATCTTAGAGCATTCCGCTTTCTGTGAGAGACGTTAGGCCACAGGGCTGTGTGAAATACCTGGCAACAGGCACATGCTGCTGCTTAGCTCCTACTTCTGTCTTCAGTATGAAGGTTTGTTGTCAGGCTTGCGACAGCAGCTAGGCTACCATTTGCCTGCATAATGTTTTGTCCATCTTCTCTTGATGCAGCCCAGGATACGGTTGGTCCATGAGCAAGCGCTCATTGCTGGTGCATGCTGAATTTTTCATCAGTCAACACTCCCAAATCCTTCTCCTCAGGGCTGCTCTCAAGCCATTCTCTGCCCAACCTGTGTCTGTGTTTGGGATTGCCCTGACCCAGGTGCGGGACTTTTCCCTTGGTGTTGTTGAACCTCCTGAGGTTGGCATGGACCCTCCTCTCAAGCCCATGCAACTCCCTCTGGATGGCATCCATTTTGCTCCAGTTTGTCAACTGTACCACTGGAGGAAAAGGACGCCGTTACCTGGTCCCCGATTCTTTGAGTCCTTTCAGGGATATTTATTGTACTGGCTGTGTTGGACATGGAGGAGAGTGCCCAAGGACTTCATTGACAGCAGGACATTTCCCCTATAGGATTTCGTGCTATTCCTGCCAATGGCGGACATGCCATGAGGACAAGTGTTGGGCAATGTCAACAAAGGTCCCTCTTCCCTTCCAGTCATTTGCACAAGGACGCCAGGTGAAGGGAAGGTGATGGAACCTCATGGTGAGAATTTGCTGTTGAGATGTTCAAGATAATCACTCGCCTTACACTACCAATGCCACCACTAAACCACATCCCTTGGGGACACCTCCCTATGTCTTTGATATATACACACAGTGATGGGGAATCCACCACTTCCCTGTGCAGCAACATCCATTACCAAAATGCTATTTCCATGAAAAGATTCTTCCTGACGCCCAGTCCAAACCTCCCATGGCACAACCTGACACCATTTCCTTGTGTCCTATCACTCATCACGAGACCTACCTCCAGGTCACTACAACCTCCCATCAGGCAGTTGTAGAGAACCATGAGGTCTCAGCCTGTATTTTGGCAGAAGGCTTAGCAGTAACAACCACCTGCCCACTTGTGTGTTACTGCCTGTGCTGCAAGGAGTGCAAGGAAAAACGCCCAAGTTCCCCAACAAACATTGCCAAATTTCAACCATAGGAATGCCAGTGTTAGTCATTTTATTGAAGCAAGGAATGAAATATTTTCCATGGTGCTGGTATCTGCTTCAGAGCAAGGGAAGTATTGAAAGCCGTTCTGTTGTTCTTTGCAGGAGGAGGATGTGGTGTCAGCAGGTAGGATGGAGCTGGAGTGCAAAAGAGGCCATTTGGTGAATGCAGGAAGGATTTCCCAGGAGATGTGAAGGAGGTTTCAGTTCCTCCAGCCCCTGCATGATGAAAAGGAGACAGCCTTAGATTGCTCACAAGACTGTTTTCTGTGGTGACATTCATTTAGGGAGGGTTATCTGCTGTATTTCATGGCACTGCAACAGAGGCTGCCATGGGATGTGAACAACCTCTGAAGTACCTTCTGTTCCACCAGGGCTGTCACTGGAGAAGTGACACAAGGTGATGTCGGTAGCCATGACTCATGGCCATAGGAATGCCTTGCACTTCCACATACCTTGCACAGCAAGAGCCTAATCCATTTCTACATGTTCCAATCCAGTAATATGGCCTCCGACATATCCCTGGAAAGCAGATTCCATTTCGAAGCCTACAGTTATCAAGAGGCCTAGGAATGTGGTGCTGACCTGCACAATGAAAAATAATTTAATCATGTACTATGAAGCTGAGCAGAAGTGGATGCACATTCTCTAAAGCTTCTTTCCTGCAGCACTTCCTGGTGCTGGGGTTGCTCTTCCCCAGGTGCAGGACTCTGCACTTCCCCTTGTTGAATTGAATGAGGTCCCCGCCAGCCCATTTATCCAGCTTGCCAAGTCTCATCTTACCTGCAACGCCCTGGAGCACCACGAAGAGGACAGCCAGCAGCAGGTAAAGGATCCTCATGGCCACGGCTGGGATATGAAATCCTTATCTGCAATGGACAAACACAACATGACCTAAAGACATGGAATGCTTGTCTCCCAAATGAGATAAGCAACAGCTTATTACGTGCCCCAAATGACCCACACCAAAATCTTTTACTGTACAGTGAACTTAAATAAAGCTGCAGGTATTCAAATTATCCCTGAATGTATCTCCAGGCCACCAGGCCTCACCATCTCCCCTTCTTTGAGCCCCCAAGACTTCTGAGGCTCCTACAGTCCCTTTCATCCCCTATTGTTCCCAAATACTAACTTTGATTTTTTAAGTATTGGCCTTCTTGCATTGAGAAATTTCATTCTGCTTCTGTATGGTACAGGATTCTTTACTTTTAAAGCAACACTGACACAAGAACCATTGACCTACAGCCTGCCATGGTATTCAGAGACCAAGACAAGTGTCTTTGTTCTCACGGTTGGAGAAGGACACCATTATCTCTTGAACATCATGAAAGCATGGCATCAACCAAAATGTAACTGGTATTTGGGCTAGCTGTGGAGCAAGAAGGCACGTTGGAGCACTGATTGCTGTCCAGATACCTGCCTCTGTAGGAAGGTAGCCAGTTCCAGACTGACTTACTGGAAAGAGCTCTGTCTTGAATGCCCTGGATGGAATAGGAAAGCAAAAGAAGTGGAAGGAGCAGAGGGCACCTGTCCAGAAGCAGGCACAGCACGGATTACCTGCTGAGGAGGTGGAGGATCACTGCTGCCTTCTGTCTCTCTTCTCCAGCACGTTCAACAGCCCCAAATACATCCATTTATGTGAAGTTTGGGGGTTCTGACCCAGCAGTCACGGGCCAATGAAAGAAGACTTTTGCCTCCCAATTGGTTCTGCATTTTGGTGCCTTCCAATGAGGCTGCACTTTGGGATGGCTTTGACCACAAATCCCCGGGTCTTGGTGCAATCCATCTTAGAGCATTCCGCTTTCTGTGAGAGACGTTAGGCCACAGGGCTGTGTGAAATACCTGGCAACAGGCACATGCTGCTGCTTAGCTCCTACTTCTGTCTTCACTATGAAGGTTTGCTGTCAGGCTTGCAACTGCAGCTAGGCTACCATTTGCCTGCGTAATGTTTTGTCCTTCACAGCCTTCTTTCTTTTGTTTTCTTTGTGTCAAGAGAAGAATGAGCATTGCTTGCCTTTCAGCTTCTTAATTATACTGTCGTTAATTTAGTGCCTGGCAGTATATGAAATAATGACATGAACACAATCTTTATTGCCATGTTTTGTAAGAAAAGACATCTCTTTTTCCTCTTGAAGATTACTCTTGATTTTTCTTTTGTTGTTTCAGTGCCCTTTCTGATATCAGCATTCACTTAGTCCAGCACATTTGCCAACCTCATGTTTATTTCCCAGATAGTCATAGAATCAAAGAATCACAGTATAGTTTGTGTTGGAAGGGACCCTTAAGATCACCCAGTTCCAACCCCCTGCTGTAGGTAGGGACACCTCCCTCTAGCCCAGGTTGGAAGCATCAGTTCTCTAGGCCAGGAGAAACGTGGATAGAAAGAGTATACTTAGTGATAACTAGAGACTTAAACAAGAAGGAAAGTGTAAATGCAATCTTGCTACCTTGGGGCGAGGAGCAGGACTAGAATATGTTGTTCCCCTCTGCAAGACTCACATGGATGATGTTCAGAAATCTCAGTTCTGGGAGTGTTATCTTCACAACCAGGTTTCAGCTTTATAATAACTTGAATGGACTGAGGAGGAAGGTGGCTCAGATGCCTTCTGTCCTCCCTGAATGGTGTCCTGGAGGTCTCTGTGTGTGGAAGACTCCATTTGCTGTGAGTGTGCTGTGCCATTGCAGAAAATTGCATTGAAAATACAGGGCAGGAGATATGATTTCCAGGCAGGGATTGACCAAGCCAGGTCTGGGCATGTTTCCATGGGGACAGGCCAAGGCCAGCATTGACAGCAGGATATTTCCCCAGTTGGATTGCATGCTGTTCCTGCTAATTGTGGACCTGCCATGAGGACGAGTGTTGGGTAATGTTACCAAAGGTCTTTCTTTTCATCTGGTCATTTGCACAGAGGACAGAAGGTGAAGAGAATGGCAAAGAGAAGGTGAAGGAAGCTCACAGTGTGAAGTTTGCTGAGAACTACTCATTATCAGTGGTAAGTCAGCTCTTATTTGAAATAAAACCCATCCTACAAACAAGGAAACATACACCTCTTGATATTTGATCATTATGCTCAGTAATGGTGACTTTGGAAGGTCATAATCATTTTATCTGCAAAATGGAATTGGAGTCTGCACAATGAACAGGTGGTGGGGGATGCTTTATTGCTTTTGGCTGCTATTTGTTTTATATGTGCTGTGGAGAGAAGACAATCCCTTATCTTCTTTGTTGTTATTGTTGTTGAGATATTGTTAAGGACTTATTATCACTTTATAAGCAACAAATTTTAATATGACTCAAATAATTCAGGGTTCTGAGCATTCCTTATCCTGTTTTATGTCATCATCTACATATACCTGAAGTAAAATAGGTAATAGTTTAATAGGACGGGCATTTTAGCCTTACATCAGCATGCCATAAACATACAACGCACCACATCATACAGGGTGCCACAAGGCAAATTAACTCCATCCCAATCATGTCCTCTGCAGTTTCTCACAAGAAAAAAGAAGGAAAAAAGGATTAAAAAATAAAATAAAAGATAAAATTCTAAATGGAAGTACTGATGATTTTGTGCTTATGGAAGCATTGCCTATTAGCTACAAAAGAGACCTAGGAAAAAGTTGCTTAAATTATAAGAACTGGATACAACCTGAAGGATATTAACTAATTTTTATTTTCACTCTTATTATATTTTGCTACAATTTAAAAATATAAATAAAATACCTGAAGTTTGCGGGATTTGAATGTGGGAGTCTTCAGTGCAGCTGATGCTGGTTGTTTTTGCATGTAATGGAGAGAAGATCACTATATTTTGAATTCTATAGACATAAAACATATTTTCTTGATCATATCCAATGTGCTTCCCTTAAAAAGTGATATTTCAATAGACGGTTTCTAGCAAATTTACTCTGTCCCATCAATGATGGCTTCAATCTGCAAACTGCAACTTATGAGTCATACATGTGGTTGGGGCCATACATGATGTTGAAGCCATAAATGATGTTGGGACCAATAGTCCATGCAGAGTAAATGCAGGATTATTTTGGTGGCATTTTTTCCCCCCTAGTGGCTGTTGTGTTCTGTGACACTGAATTCAGACATGAAGATCCTTTACCTTCTCTTGGCTGTTCTCCTCATTGTGCTCCAAAGATCTTTAGGTAAGAGCTCCATAAAGAAAAAGGAAACACCAAGGGAATTCTGTGAGTATAAACACAGTAAAATAGAAATGGAAAGGTCTTCCATCTTGGCTACTGCCATAGTAATTTGGTACACAGGGTGTGACTGCTGACCTTCTTGCATTGGAAAATGAGAGAATGCAATGGTGCAGAATACTGGAATATAGCTATCAAACCACAACCCTTGCTCGTACTTCATCTTCTTTGGGAAGGAAAATGAAGAGTCACCATCTTTGCACAGGTTTCATGCGTTTACCTAACGATGAGGCACAATGTGAGCAGGCAGGTGGGATCTGCACCAAGGACCACTGCTTCCATCTTCATTCCAGAGCCTTCGGGCGCTGCCAGCGAGGGGTCCAGTGCTGCCGGGCTGTGGTGAGCTACAGCTGTACAAGGATCAGATGTTTGTTGTGGAATGAGTTTGTTATATACCTTAGCAAATACACTCAGCTGGGTGATCTTGGAGGTGTTTTCCAACACTGGTGATTCTGTGATTCTCTCTTGCAGTACGACTAATATTTGCCAGGACCTCCGACCCGCTAAGCAGTTCTTCTGGTGATGTAAGAGATTCATCAACCTGGAATTTGGGGCTGAAAATACAGATTTAACGTGCACATATGCGTGCACCAAAGGCTGAACAGAAGTGGGAAGAAAAGGAACACTTTGGCAAGCAAATGAATTGACCTGAAGAGACTCTGACGGTGGTCACCGAACCACACAGTGAAGACTGGTGTTCCTTTTCTAAAATAAAACAGTTTCTAGCAAAATTACACTGCATCCCCCATGAGAAGATGCAGAGCAGACTGACCTTCAGATCAGATGCTCGTGTTTTTCTTTTCTACTTAGTATTAACAATTGTTATCCATTAACAATAATGGAATTAACATTGAAAGACAGAACCTCCAGGCTGGATGCACAGCTGAGGTTTTCATACTTTGTAGACCTTTATGCATTTTAATAAGTGTTCTTCAGAAGACTTGTGTCTGATCCTGATACCTGCAAGGAATTGTCTTGGTTTGTGATTTGCTGGAAGTCCTGGCTCCCATCTCACCCAGGGTTAGTGTGACATGATAAAAAACCCAGACTCACATACAGACAAGAATATGTCCAGATCCTCTTTCTTATTACCTTAACTAGCAAAGTCCAACAGCAGCTTGTACAAACCCCCGTGAATGGGTTAGTAGAAGACTGGCACAAAAGGACTGTGTGCATGGCCCGTGGCACTCCAAAACCAGTTCATAGCAGCTCATGGGGAGGAAAGTGTAGGTACCTTTATCCATTGCTCATCTGAGATCTTTTTGTTCTTTGCATTAGCTCTCTAGTGTGCTAAGCACATGGGACAACATGCTATGCCATGCCATGTCATTCCACGCCATGCCAGGCCATGCCATACTATCCCATCTCATCCCATGGCATGCCAAGTCATGCCATCCCATCTCATCCCATCCCATCCCATCCCATCCCATCCCATCCCATCCCATCCCATCCCATCCTATCCCATCCCATCCCATGCCACGCTATCCAATCCCATGCCATGCTATCTCACCCCATCCAATCCCAGAGTGTGTTTGGGGGCTTTTACTCATTTTTCTGCTGCTTTTTTTGAAACATTAGCAAGTTTGTTGGCAACCCTTGGAACAAAATGGGACACTTCTCCTCTTAACAGTGGAGACTCCAGGCTGATGGACACACATCCAAACAGCGCAATGCTGTGACAAATAGCTTACTATTTAGCATTCAGGGAAGCAACACCCCCTGCTGATGTAGACAAAATACAGGCAGTGGGACCAGAATCACATAGATTCCATGAGGTGGTTTCAAGACCTAAAGAACTTGTCCTTCTGCCATGCTGGGTTTCTCTGTGTTGACATTCCCAGCACTTCATGTTGGGTTGGCAGAGGACAGGAGAACAGACCCTACTTTGAACCCCAGCCTGGTGCTCTGGACTATTGGTGCTCTTTGGTGTACTAATGTGTGTTGCCACACAGATTGCTGCAACCCACACGCTTTAAGGATGATTTACTAGGAGTCAATGACACATCCATGTAAATTAACTTAATTTAGTTAAATAAGCTTCATTTACAAGTTGATTTTTTGCAGACAGTATTAACAACAAAACCACCCTGACATACACCAGCGAATGTCAGCAATGTGGTTTCACTTTGAATTGTGTTTATTAGAAATGAAGCTGCAAATCTCTATCAGAGGTACAAGAATTCCTCCTCAGATCTTCTCATGCTCCCAGGAGTCTTCACCCTGGTGGGAAAGGCTATTTGGGTTTGCACCAAAGTTCAAAGATCCATTGATGTCATAAGGCAGGAGATGTCTCAGATTCCCAGGGATCTTGGTCAGTGAGGTCTCAGATTTAGGAGCTGGGTGACCTGCAAAGAGAAATCAGGGGGTGACCTATTTAACCTTTCTCTATCCAGACAAGACCTTCCCATCTCAGGCTGGTGTAGACACCTGGTAACACATGAGGTTGAAGACTACAAAAACAACTGATTTACGTTGTCCAAAAAAAGGGTAGGTATGATACAGCTCATTTGATATGAAATATCATTTGCTGCAGAACTGGATCACGGCATACTACAGCATTGCTCCACATTATGTATCTCCTGTAGATACAGAGGCTTTCTCCTGGTGCTGATGAAAACACGTTTTACTTCCAGAGAGTGGAAGATCTCCTACAGCACTTTGCTCTGATACTTGGCACTCTGCACCTAATAGAACAGCCCAGGTGGAGAATTGCATTCCAGGTATGAGTTCTGACTTGCTTCTAGTTCTGCTATGCTGATACCCCTGGGTTTCTCAGGAGGAACTCCCTTACCATTTGCAGCATTTCAGCTTCCCACCACGGCAGGTCCCAATCTCAACTAAAGGAACATGGCATGCAACAAAAGAGCAGGAGCCATGGCTCTGCCGGCATGCTAAGGTGTCAGGGTCTTCCTGGCTGTAAGCTGCAAGAAATCAAGGGGAAAATGACATTTATTTACCACGGCAGAGCATAAGGAGAGATTCAGCATAAGATTACAAGGCATGCTATGTGATACCCTGACACAGTACTTGGCATGCAGGTTTGTGATTGGGGTATCTTTAAAATTAATCTCATGCCACCCTGAAAAGGCGATGTTATCCAAGTTAGAATGTCTTAACTGGGCTTTTTCAGGCTTTCAGCCCAAATTTCAGCAGATGTAAATTGTATTCAACATTCATTATCTTCTGATTTGAATAGCTTCCTGCATGCTCACAGGGAAGCTGTGTTGCCAAATATAATGTAGTCAGGCTCAAACAGATGGAGTAAAAATCATGGGAGGTAAATCTTAACCACAGCCAAACCCAGGGAATACAACACATTCCACTAGAACTCTTTATACAGCTCTATATATACTTAGAAATTAGGTCAGTGACTGTTGTCACTGGTGTTGTATGTGATTTTAGGTAGCCACTGTGCTGGTTTAACCATGGTTGATATGTTCAGAACTGAAAAACCAAATGCTCATGTGATGTCAAACTGCTCCTCCGTCATCACAGGACAGCTGCCTGGGTTTATCCCATGTGAAATGCTATCCTCAGGTTTGGGTCAGAGGGTTTACAGGTTAAACATTACTCATTCCAACTGAGATGTTCAGCCTGAAATTCAAATGGCATTCTTTGTACATTATTGAAGTGGATCTCCTACAAGCTCCTGCTCATGGGCTAAGTGGCTGTACATCCCTTCACTGAGTAGACAGGCACTTGCTGGGCTAGGGAAGGTAGTACAGATCTAAGTGTACTGTAAACCAAAGCAGCAACGGAGAAAGCTTAAACTTCTCTAAAGCACTTAGGACAGCCTAGAATTAAGCATTTCAAACCCATTTAACACACAGAGACAATGGAAAGTTCAGGCAAAGCCCCATAGTCACAACTACCGATCTGCTGATCTAGGATACACACTCAGGAGGTGTGAGTGTAAATGTGAGAAGAGAAAGCTCTCATATTACAAGACGGTGTCTTAAGTGTCACCCCACAAAGCTGCCTGAATACAGAGGGAGAGCATCTTCTTTCCATCCTTCCAATCACATAACCGGACACAGGGTGCTCAGGGCTAGAATGAGACCACAGGCAAGTCAAGGACCTTGACTCAGTAGGTTAAAGACTATGGCTATGAATAAGGAAAGGCAGTTTAAGTATGACAAGAGTCCAAGAGCATAGAGGCTAGGACTCCTCTGCACAAGTTCCCTTTTAGTCTCCTTCTCACCTATTTTCCATCTTACCTGGAGCAGCCTGGAAAAGGAAGAAGAGAAGAGCAACAAGGAAGAAAAGGATTCTCATGATTGTCCTCTGCTGTGGAATAGCCTTTGCAGCTGTGAAGACACCTGAAGGTGTTCGGAAGCTGAGGTATGAGGCAGAAGCTGGCTGGTCCCTGCTCTTATAAAGGCTGTGGGTCTGGACAGTGCAGACGCTTCAGGGGAGGAGGAGTGGTGAGAGTTCGTTGCCCTATGACTGCAGAGATTGGTGATGTATGAAGATGTTGCAACCCGACGCATTTGAAGACGCTTGACCTGAGCAAGGACCAAATGACGCCCTGTGCTCACATGCCCTGTGACAGCTGATGGGCTGCACCCGGGGAGGACACAGGATTGGAGCAGGAGGGAGGCGGGTTCCTGTTTCCACAGTACTGTAAACCATGCAGGTTTGCTGAGGTCCCGTGGCTCTTGGACATGGTGTTGTCACAGACTGTCCTCTTCCCAGACACGGGATGCTGCAAGCATACCAAGACTGCATGAAACAGGGATGTAACAGATCCTCCTACTTGGATGGAAGAGTGGGGCAGGGCTTTGGTCCTCTCTTGAGTTGGAATTGTGTGGCTGCATGTGAAGGAGTCAGAAGTAAAAGGGCTGTGGACATCCCTACTTCCCCCCATCCCTGTCCATGATATCTGCAACTTGGTGCAATTTCTCCCTGGTGTTCTGGCACTGTTCAAAGCTCAATTGCTATCTGCATCTTTTATTTGAAACCTCAGCCATGACTTCTTAACACACCAGGAAGATGAAGTCATTAGACAGAGAGAACCAGAAGGAACATCTCTGTTGTGAGAGATTGCATCTCAGTTCCCTTTCGGCAACCAACTAAACCCTATCTTGAAGATGCTGAGATTGTGTGCTTCAAGGCTCCTGCCTGCACTGATTTCCTCTACCCCACTCTGATGGCTACAGCCTTAATACTTGTGCTTATCGCTGAGAAATGCCACTCTTAATGCATGTGAAAACTGGATATGTTTTATTGCTATTTCTTTTTGCAAATGGTGGAAGCCAAGAATCATTAATGAAATCAAGTCATGAGGGTGCCTAATTTTTTACTGCTTCTGTGCAAAAATAAATAGTAAGAAGCCATTTAATGCTTGTGCATGGAGGTCATGGTGTTCCATGTCTGGTAAAGCAGTTGAAACAAACTGGGGCAGGTAGGACCATGTATAAGACTGTAGGTTCATGCACTGCCATGGCCTCATGAGCTCCAAGGGAAGCGCAGTGAGCCTCATATCTTCCTGTGATACATGATAGGCACAACACCCAGCAGATGTACGTAGGGTATGCATGTATGTTTCCTTCCCTTTTCACCTCCTGGGCTGACAGTTTTGCATTGATCAGATGTGTTTCTGTGTTGAAGTCTTTATAGGATACCCTGAGTTGAAAGAAACCGATAAGGATCATTGTGTTCAACTCCTGGGGAACACAATGAGAAAACTGAACTCCAAGAAGTGAGACATCAAGGGTGAAGCTGCTTGCTACCAAGTATGCAAAAATAACAGGATTTAATGGAGAAGGAAGATGCACTTGTCTCCTTCTTGCATAACCTTTTCCTGCCTGTCCCAGGGATGTTTGTTTTGGGGAGTGAGGCTGCTGAGCAAACCCTGCTGATATCAGCACGTGGTGCTACACGCTATTCAGTGTTCTTTGGACCCAAACACTGTCGTGAGAGGGAAGGAAGTGGGGAATGGCTCCATCTTCCTCATTTCCCTCCCCAGTCTCCTTCCACTGAAAGATAAACACAGTCCAGGCAATAACAGCACCCACAAAGGTGGCTTGGGAGTAAACAAGTAGGTGTCAGCAAGCAGTGGTGTTGAGTCCCCCTATCCTAAGGTAAAGGGCAAGGAAGGAAAACCAGTGAGAGGCTCTGAATACACAGTGATGGTAACAGTGGGCGGAAGGTGCAGGATGTTCGTTACCCTTGACGGAGCACTTGATAGAGGCTTCTCATGCATGAAACTAGGTTTCAGAGGGAGTTCTCCAGTCTTAGTGCCTGAAGTGATTGTGCAAGGTCAGCCATAGGACAGCCTCCAATCTGGCTTCCTACCTTAGGAGTGAGCTACGAGGGGGAGAAGTCACTGAGCAGCAAGTTGCTGGAAAATCCATATCACAATCACTGTTTAAAAATCTGGTCCATCCTTCAGGTAGTTGGGAAAGAGACTTTCTAAGGTCCTGCATTAGCTTTCAAAGCATTTGGGAGGTCTCTTTTTTCCCCTCTGGTTTGTATCATCTGGTTTGAATCATCACTGAGATGCACTGACAAACAGATTTGGTCCAGTTGCTTTCCTTCAGATCTTCAGGAAAGGAAAAAAAGGATTTCTTACCAGGGACACTCTCAATAGACGTGAGATGAGGGGCAGCTTGAGGGGAACACTCAATAATCAGTGTATGAGAGATTCAAGCCAGCAAAGTGATGCAGGTGGCTTCTGGTTGAAGCAGAAGCCCTTCATGGATGTGAGATGAAGCATCTAGAGACAAGTAGGGACCACCATGCCTGGAGAACTCTATGACTTATACATTGCAGATGTGCTTCACTGGGACAAGGAGGAAATCTGAGTTTAACCAGAGTTAATAACAAAGATTTCCTTTAGGGGGAACTTGAGGGCTGGAAAACAGATGAGCTGTGCCTGCAGTACGAGAATGGGACCAAGTTATGGGAATGAGACATATGGCTGATGGTTAGATGAGGGTCTTCACTGAAGCTTAGGAATGGCTCAACCAGGCATTCCCTGTAAGAGCCATGGCTCAGGGGTTAGCACACATCAGAGACCATCTTGCTATGCACCACAAATGCAGTCATCTGACTTTGGAAAAAGAGAGGTTTTGTAAGCAGTCTTCCACTTTGCCATAAAACTGCTCCCTCACTTTTTAGTCATTGGTATAGATGTGGTTGAGTCTTTATGAACTAAGAGTGCTTCTGCAGGTCACCACACTTCAAGAGGTATAACAGAAAAGGTGCCCCAGCAGCTTATGTCACCTCAAGTATGTAAAGAACTGAGATAAAAAAAAACATTATTAGGCTTTTAGGCATTTAAGGACACTGTAATTTCTTGATGATGTTTTATCTAAAAGTAGAGAACCATCTATCCTGTGAAAAAAATAAGTTATCTGAAGATTGGTCATTCTCCTCTTCCTCCTCTGGGTCTGCACCCGGTGAACTGAACAGGTAGAAGCTGGATCTGTTGTGCTCTTCAGACTAGCAAAATGGGAGAGATTGATGAGGAAACTAAGGCCACAGGAAGGAAATAAAATACCACACCACAGCCTCTGTGTTAATTTCAACTTTTCTGATTTCCGCACTTCCCTTCTGTTTCTGATTGAGATAAATCCTTCTGCCTTCCCACATAAACAAATGTAGATTGATAGGATAGAATCATAGAAGCACAGAATGGCCTGGGTTGAAAAGGACCACAATGACCATCTGATTTCAACCCCTGCTATGTGCAGGGTCACCAACCAGCAGCCCAGGCTGCCCAGAGCCACATCCAGCCTGGCCTTGAATGCCTGCAGGGATGGGGCATCCACAGCCTCCTTGGGCAACCTGTTCCAGTGTGTCACCACCCTCTGGGGGAAAAACTTCCTCCTCATATCCAACCCAAACCTCCTGTCTCAGTTTCAAACCATTCCCCCTTGTCCTGTCACTGTCTACCCTCCTAAACAGCCGTTCCCCCTCCTGTTTATACACTCCCTTCTAATACTGGAAGGCAATAGTGAGTTTTCCTGGAGCCTTCGCATCTCTAAGCTAAATAAGCCCAGTTCATTCAACCTTTCTTCATAGGGGAAATGGAATAGATAAAAGGATGGACATAAGGACAGACAGACAGATAGATATATTGATATATAAAAAGCTCCAGAAGGAGCAGTTTCTGTGGCTGGATATAAATCCAGATTCAGAGATGTGGGAATCATGTCAATTACCTACAAATCGGCTCCTCCGCCATGAGGAAATACCTAGTTTGTTTCTCATGCACCTGGTTGAAATCAGCCTCGTGTTGCCTTAACAACCTTTCAAGATGATAGATGTAAGAAACTGACTCCAAAACCAGACCTTATGCTGCCATGACTAGTTGTGATGGGAGAAAAAAGGTTGATTGCGAGGCTGTAATCATAGGTGGATATGCTGTAAAACATACAGGTTTTGCATTTTAGCACTACAGATTTCTTGGCTATGTCTGTTTCTCCCTCTTTTCTGGGACACAGAGAAGTCATACCCACAATATTTACTAGAAATAGTTTGATTTGTTGTTTTTTTTCTTCATTTTCCTCTTTTTATAAGACACAACGTTTGTATTCTTGTATGAATGCTACTGAATACAGGTCTGATGTTTAGCAACAATTAAGAGATCATAGTTCTTGGCTTAAGAAGACATTTATTTGTGTGTGTGAATAAAATATTATTGTATGTATTATACGTATTGCTTCATATGCTTCAAGAGCTGCATGAACCCGAAGTGACTGAGCATCCAAACATCCCGTGAGGTAGGCTGGAATAGGTGGCCAAAGTGCCAAAGTGGCTTGTGTATTAATTAAAAGCAAAAAAAGGGAGTGACTTCAGAGAGGAAAACCTGGATCTCCAGAAGCAGGGTGCTAACAGGACGTGCCCTCTGGAAGCTTCTTTGAATGGTCATTTCCAGAGGGTTTAGACAGAGGAGGAATCCATCAAAATCAGCTCCTCAAGGCAGTGCGAATGATGCTGGTACGAGGGCACTGACCCAGTGAAAGCCTTTCCTTACTCTGTCGGAACCCTGTAAGGATACAAAGAACCTCATTACTTTGCTGAAGTGGGATGAAGATCCGTTTCTGAAAGACTCGATTACTGCTGGTTACCATTAAGAATAAACTTATATGTTGGGTTTGAGATGCAGTTTGTAAAAACCTCCACGTAGATGCCTACAAAGAAGGGTCTGTATGGGTGCTGTGTGTGTAGGTCCGCACACAACCGGTCTACATGAACTGTGCTCACTGGCAAACCAGTTCTGTTACCACTGGTAGTAAGTCATCGACTCAGCTCTCCTTAGAATAAAGACTGGGGATTTTGTTTCATGATTTAAACACACAAGTTGAGTGCCTTTTGAAGAGCCCTGCAGTAGGTATCCACTTGGCCTCCAGCATTGTTTTCCCATAGGCCATATCAGCCAGACCTATGAATACGGTTTAGATACTCCAAGGCACCTCAAGTGACACTAAGCACCACAGTTTTGTTTATTGAATCAAATCCTTTGTGCCCAGTTTCCTTCCAAGTAGATCGAATTCTCAGTTGGAAAAAGGAGATATTGGACATCAGAATATCGTTTCAGGCCTAGCAGAAGTTCTAAGAGACATTCAGTGCTGAAAATCCGCCATCCGCTGTCACCACTCTATTTAGCAGCTATAGGGCTTGTACAAAGGAGCAGCAGGCAAAGAAAATGCTCTCCTTTCCACCCTGCAGCACTTACTTGGCACAGCAGTTTAACAGCCCCATATGGCACTGTCCAGAGATGGTGAAGGTGGGGGGACATGCCCCAGCACGGCAGAAATTCCCCTGAGACCTGCATGCTATGGTGTCAGGGAAAAGTGAGTCTGCTGAGCCTGTGGGGAGAGGAAGGTGTTAAAATCTCAGTTTTTAGGATAAATATGCAATAAAGGATAAATATGCAATAAAGGATAAATATGCAATAAAGGATAAGTATGCAATAAAGGATAAATGCACAATAAATCATATGCTGTTGATTTTTTTAATCAAGAATAGTCTGCCTGAGAACGGATGTTCTTGGGCTAATCTAGTGCATTGCACCAGCATCATAGATGGCCTCTCAGTTGGCCACAGCTTATTCTCCTCCTAGGCACACAGTTGTGCTTGCATCTCCTTTCGGTGTTCAGGTTTATGTTGTATCTCACCTGGAGCAGCCTGGAAGAGGAAGAGGAAAACAGAGAAGAGAAGGAAGAGGATCTTCATGGCTCAGTTGTGGACCGTGTGCCCCAATTCCTCACAGACCGAAGGAGGATGACGTTTGTTTGAGGAAGAGGGAAGGGAAGGTGCCTGGCATTTATAGGGGTTGTGGGATTGTGAAAGTTTGACGGCTGAGTGCTCTGTCAATAAGTAACTGCACCCAACCTTTTCTCAAGCGGTCGGTTATCCCCCATATCACAGGCTGCAGTGAAGTATCTGGTGAAAATGTTGCAATCTGCAACAGTGAATTTCCACTGACCGTGACGGCCAGTTGTATAATGGGGCTACCGGCCAAGCCCCAAACCTCTGGATTTTGCAGATTTGTTTCCAACATGGGCACGGGCATGGAACATGCAAAGTGCTTGGGAGTCAGCTGTTGGAGCCCAATCCCAGCACTGGTCCAGGCCTTATTGCTTGCTTATGAGTCCTGTAGTGTTTGTCTCCCCATCCCTCCTACTGAGGGAAAGCAATGGGAAACGTTTCAGTCTTGGTGCATTTTTGCTTTGCTGCTTTTAATGCAAGTTCCAGACTACCCTCACCCAGTGCAGAGGGCTGACACAAAGGTCTCTCCCTCCCTTAATTCTCACTCATCCCATCTTGAACACTCTGCATTTTTCACCAGCTTTTGAAATCTACTTTTATTTCCCCTCCTATTGCCCCAAAAGGTTTGAAGAACGGTATGAACCCATAAGAGATTTATGGATTGTATGGGAGGGATCATAAAATCCTAGAATCATTTGGGTTGGAAGACCTTTCAGTGGCTACCTTTAGCCCTGGCAAAGATGAGTTTGCTGTGTGTGACATACAGGCCTGCCACTCCTGAAGTGTTGAGTGTCACAACTTTTGTTCTAAGAATTCTTAGCAAGACGAACACACGACTGATGCTTATGTTTAATCTACATGCTAACTAGCAAGCTTAGGGAGCAGCCAGGTGAGTTACCTGCTAATGCAGTGAATAACAATGAGGTAAACGCTGTTTTTACTCTTTCATCCATAAAATCTAATCACCAGGGACTGCTCAGCACTCCAGAATGTTCTTTTCATACCACTGCCTTGGAAATTATCCTCTGGTGAGGACCCTGCTAACACATGCAGCATTTATAGAATCACAGAACAGCCAAGGTTGGAAAAGACCTACAGGATCACCCAGTCCAACCACCCACCCATCACCAACAGTTCTCATTAAACCTTATCTCTCAACACAACGTCCAAATGTTCCTTGAACACCCCCAGTGTCAGTGACTCCACCGCCTCCCTGGGCAGCCCATTCCACTGCCTGACCACCCTTTTGGAAAAGCAGCATTTCCTAACCTCCAACCTGAATCTCAATTTGAGGCCATTCCCTCTCATCCTATCACTATTTAAACAAGCTCCTCTCGCTTTCAGGGCTGTGCCGGTCCCCACATGCGAAATTAAACTACATCTACTATCAAACAGATAATATCTCACTGGTGCAAATTTCCATGGCGTTCACAGATC
Source organism: Excalfactoria chinensis (assembly GCF_039878825.1). NCBI lineage: Eukaryota > Metazoa > Chordata > Aves > Galliformes > Phasianidae > Excalfactoria > Excalfactoria chinensis. The sequence continues at coordinate 3,153,575 of NC_092827.1, forward strand.
TTGACACAAACACTTAAATCTCAGAGAGGGAGAGCAGCCCTCCAGTAAAGCAAGCAATTTTTTAAGCTCTGCTAGCATGCGTATGGCCTGAAAATATCATTCAGAGCAATAGGAAAATTCCATGACTTTGACTGCTAACAAAAAAACAAAGACAGGTGCAGGCTGGTTGCTTCAAACCAGGACAAACTTGTACAGGATGCCCTGAGAGCAGAGCCATTGGTGTTGCAGTGACCATTGGCTGGAACATGCCGATGTGTGCACGGAGCTGCTCCCATGGCTGCCAGGGCCAGGAAGGAGTTCTGCTGGAGCCTCGGTTGAATGTTGACTTCCAGGCACAATCTGGAAGCTCCGGGAGCTGTAAGGTACCTACCCCAAGAGAATGGAGCTAAGCAAATAGGTTTTAAGGGGTCTCACTGAAAATCTTACTTAGGAATGCTGCAATGTGGATACGACAGAAAGAATTCCTCGGAAATGTTCATAGAATCACAGAATCACCAAGGTTGGAAAAGGCCTACAAGATGATCCAGTCCAACCTTCCACCTATCACCAATAGCTCTCACCAAACCATGTGCCTCAACACAACATCTAAATGTTCCTTGGACGTTCCTTGAACATATTGATAATGAATGAAAGGGACTGTGTGGATATCTCCCTCTTTTCTTCCTCTCTTGATTGACCATCTCCAGCTAAAGGTACTTCATAATGGGTGCCATATGCACTGTTGTTTTCTTTTGTGTCAGTGTTTTCTCAGAGCTCTCCCAAGCACAGCTAAAAAGCTAACGACCAGTAGAACTTGGGGATGAGCTCTTTGTAGGGTCTGAGAACTGTTATGCTTTGAGGAGTGTTTATTGATACAGGTGTACATGTATTTAGGCACAGGTAAGTCTTGATTTTGCCATTTTAACTAGGAATATGCATTTAAAGCTACATAGGCACACGATTATTTAGAAGAACATAAACTTATATACCAGTAACACCATGTTTATCCCGACAGACACTTCAGTATTCTCCTTACATTCCTGATTACGGCACAAATCCTTGCAATACATAGAGAGTGGTTTATATTTGTGGTGCTTCATCTTTCATCGGTCAAAAGCAAAGCAAGCAAATAGAATCTGTCGATACTTTGTTTTTCAGTTGTCTTAAACTTCCAAGATTTAGCAAACCGATAAAAAATGTGGGCTGAAATCTTACATTCCTCTTATAATCAAGTACGTGTAGGGTAATTTAAACAAAAACATACAGGTTTTCCTAAGTGAGAGAATGCCAGTGGATGAGCAAATTCCTAGCATCCTCAAAAAGGCACACAAACCTGAGACAGGCAGGAAAGGAGACTGAAAAGTTCAAGGACACCATATGGCTGGAGTCTGGCTACCTGGTCAATTATTACCTATTGGCAGCTTGGCTACCCTTGGTTGATCTGATCTCCATTGCATTTGTCATCGTGTTGCAATCCATACGGTGAGTCAGTTAAATAAACCTGTGCACGCCGGTGCTAAAACACTACACAGCCAATGCAATGTCCCCTAAACCCTGTGCAAGATGAAGATTCCCCTGTAGAGATGGAGTCTGAAGGAATAACAACCAGTGTTTGTGAGGAAGAGTGTGAGGCCAGAACTGCTGATTGTTATGGGAAGAAGGCAAATTCCTCTCCTGTCTTATCCTAGTATCAATGAATCATAGGATGGCTTGTGTTAAAAGGGACCTTAAAGCCCATCCAGCCACAACCCCTGCCACAGGTTGTTTTCCCTCCACCAGCTCAGGCTTCCCAGGGCCCATCCATGGCCTTGGGCACCTCTAGGCATGGGGCACCCACAGCTCTGGGCAGCAGTGCCAGGGCATCACTACCATCTCAGTGAAAACTTTCCCTCTGACACCCAATCTAAATCTCCCCTCTTATAGTTTGAAGCCATTTCAAATTGTCCTACCAGCCCATGTAAAAAAGTTGTTTTCTCCTGGAGGTGCTGAGCCTTCTATGCAGATGTTATTGTAGGAAACAGCACAAAAAGTTGTAGCTGTAGGTGTCCCTGTTCATTTCAGGGAGTTGGATTAGATAATCTTTAAAGGTCTCTTCCAACACAAACAATACTGTGATTCTATGGGGTCACATATATCAGACAGATCAGTGAGGGATTGATCTTCACCTTCATACACATGATGGTTGGTGTGGATAACAGACAAGTCTGCTGTGTCCAAAATCTCATGCCTGTGGAATTAGAAAAGATGCCCTAAAGTACAATACTTCAAGGAGCAAAGAAAACAGACCATGTGGAAGGCTCCCTTTGAGTAAGGAGATGGTTTCTCCAGTATATGCGACTACTTCATATCTAGCCCTCTGGAGAACAGATTACGTCTCCTGCTTCATGTAATCAAGAAGATAATCAGTTTCCAATGAACAAACCAGTACCTTGTGAAATGTGTTCAGGGGCTGGGTGCTTTCTAACACCCTATGGGCTACATCTGCTGGGGAAAGGAAGGGAAGGAGCAGCACCTGGTTGGGGATCAGGATCTCTGCCCTTGTGTCTTCATCACCACAATGTTTGCTTGTTAGTTACTATCTTGAAACCAGGTATTTTTGTACAAAACTGGAGAGTAGAGTAGAGTAGAGTAGAGTAGAGTAGAGTAGAGTAGAGTAGAGTAGAATAGAATAGAATAGAATAGAATAGAATAGAATAGAATAGAATAGAATAGAATAGAATAGAATAGAATAGAATAGAATAGAATAGAATAGAATAGAATGTAGTAGAGTGGAATAGGATGGAACAGTTTGAGTTGGAAGGGACCTTTAAAGGCCATGTAGCCCAACTCCCTTGCAATGGGTGGGAATATCTGCATCTCAATCAGGTGCTCAGGGATCTGGCTCTGCAGCTAGTTTCAGGTCACTTTCTTGCTGGAACTTTTCATTTGTGGGTTCGAAGGGCCTCAATATAGGACTATGATATTTCTTAGGCATCAGAGACAGGACCTTAAAAATCTCCTTGATACTTCCTCTCTCTATTCCCTTTAATACCTCCTTGATTTTCATCTGCTGAAGTTGACCAAACAGTCAAGGCCATTTGAAGGCATTCATCCCTGTCACCCCAGCACCTAAGAGGGTCACTTCTAGCCTTCAGCATAAAGGTACCTGCAGAGTCACCCGCTGCTAATATCTCCTGCTCCCCTGTGCATGACTTTGCTGAGAAACCAAGCCTGTAACAGCAGCACCTCTCAACCCACGCTTCAGACAGCATTCCAGCTGGGTAATGAGCCCAGACTCCAGCAGGCAATGACCTTTGGAAAGGCCAGGATTTGCTTGCAGCAGGCAGGGCTGCATTTTTCAGGAGTCCCCCGTGTGGTTTGCACGCCCACGTCTCTGTTGGGGGTGTAAAGCATGGTTTCAGCTGCCCTTCACCCTCACCTCTGGTCCTTCAGAGGTGCATTGTGTATAGCTCTGTGGGCGTTGGTACAAAGAGCATGTGTAAATGTTTGGCTTTGGTAAAGAACTATGGAAGTACAGAGAGAAAAAAGAACATGCCAGCCTCCTTCTCACAGCAAAGGAATTATTATTACTTCTTCACAGGCAAGCCCTGTGGATTGCCTCCCTTCAGGAATTACCTACAAGGCAGAATTCCCAGCTGGCTATCCGTATCACCTGGAGTTGATTGTCAACGTGTCCACTTTGCCTTATGATCTAGGTTTTGTTTTATGCCTGACTTCCTCACTGAGCTGGGTCAGAAGGATGCACAGAATGAGGTAATACTGGAGCAGTTTGGGTTGGGATCAGTCTTAAAGAGCCTCAGCCCCAACCCCTGCCATGGGCAGGGACACCTCTGACAGTCCTGGCTGCCCACAGCCCCATCCATGGCCTTGGGCACTGTCAGCAATGGGGCACCCACAGCTCTCTGGGTGGCAGTGCCAGTATCTCATTGCACTCAATATGAAGGACTTCCTCCTTATATCTAACAAAAATCTACCCTCTTTTAGTTTACAGCTATTACTCCTTTCCTATCACTGCATATATATATATTGTCATTCTCATATATGATGAACAGAGACATTCTGGCAAGCCTGAAGTTATTTTGGTATGCCTTACTGATGGAGTCTGGTGTTGTGTGACAGTGGAGATAGTCCAACAGTGTGCTGGATAAAGGTTTCTGAAGATGAGTTGACCATGCAACTAAACATGGCAGGGACCATTCCTAGGGCAGCTGTTGTAACTGGCTGTGTCCATTCATGTTTGAAGCATGCCAGTAACATCAAGGTGCAAGGCCTGCCTTCCTTAGTGAGGGGTCAGCACCTGGAAGGCAAATAGAGACACAGAGAGAAGCAGACAGAGGAGGGGAGAGCAGTCAGGAATCTGCTGAATCTTCCTAGGGCATTACACATGATGCAGTGGTTGCTGAACTTGCCTTGCTGGGTAATTGTGTAACTAACTGCTGCTTCCCACACACTTACTTGGTTTGAGCCAGCCGTGAGTGTGTTATCTGACCTCCCAGTATGCTGTAAGGACTGCTTGATATGATCACACTCTTAGCCTTGTGAGAAGGAGCATGGTGTCCTGATCAGGGCCATGCACTCATGTTCAGTCCTGCCACTTGCATCCTAGGCAGAAATTCACATCATTTCTCCTTTACTGCAAGCATAAGGGATAAGAAACCCACTTCTATCCACTTTCTGTCAACAAAATATACACTGGGATCCCAATAGACTCCTCCATCCCCCTCCATCAATAGTACTGCTCAGACACTGAGGAAAGAAGAGGCTCTAGAACTTGTTACTGGCACCATTCTTTATCCATAAAAACATCCAGAAGTACAAAAATGACCACACCTGGACCACTAACAGGGTAGTCTGACCTTGCCCTCAACTTGAACGTTATACCTTCAGTCAACAGAATGGAGGGAAATGAAAACAAAACTTCAGTTCCAGTGCAGTCATGGGATTATGCGTGAAGTGATCTTGAAGAGTGGCCCAGATGCTTGTATAGGCTTGCGACCCAGATTCTGTAGTATCATTTCCACCAGAGAAAGAAAAACTGTTCCCTTGATTAACACGCAACACCAAACAGCTCTTGCCTAAATTGTGGCTCAGATCACTTTTATATTTGCTTTTGTTTTAAAAAGGAGGCATTAAAAAGTCTTAAAAATTCATCCCAGTGAATGCAGCCGGTTGGTACAATGTTTGGCAAGTAGAGATTCCAGCTGTTGCTGCTTTCCTAATGGCACGGCTGCATTCAGACCATCGGTGCCATCGCATCCGCCTTTCCATGTTTCCCTTGCTGTTTTCCTCTTGGATGAGTTGAGGACATAACACAATGAGGTAGCGACATCTGGAGGCTGGCCACCAAAGCAATCTGTTCATGCAACTCACTGGTGAGTCAATGATAGCTTTTAGGACAGCGAGGGGAAGCCAATAGGCCTAGGCTCCATCAGAGATGTGAGAATGTGAGTCAAAGGAAGGTGTACACTCTAGGTTTTTGGCATAGAGTTAATAAGTGTGGAAACAACTTGCCATCCTAGGTTCATCAGGTTTTCCTTGCCTCTGTCTGTGGATGGGATTCTGAGGCAACATGAGGCTTAGTGCAGCCACAGGGTTCTCTAGAGCTGTGATGCCCAGCTGTGGCCTGGTCTAAGGTTTGTCTGTTTTCCCTTCTGCCTCCACCCTCAGGACACAGAACAGTGTTTGAACAGCATCAAAACCTTCTCTGTTTCTCACTCTGCCTCCTCCAAGATGGACTGGGGGGTGAGGGGGTTCACAAGAGGTTGGGAGGGGACACAACCAGGTAGATGACCTGAAATAACCAAAGGGATATTCCTCATTCCATGGACTTTTCTTCTATTTCCCTTTCACTTACTAATTTTTTTTTTCCTCAATTCACAGATTTCCTTTCTTTTACTCCTTTTCTATTCCTCCATCCCTTCAGGGGTGGTAAAGAGTTCCACTGTTTTAAATTGCATTCGGTGCCAGGCCAGAGAGCACCTGTGCTGCAGTGGATAACATGCCTTGCTAAGGATCAGGAGTCTGCAAGATGGACTTTTTGTAAATGCCCTTATCTGGGAATCAGCTACACTTGCCCTTGTGGGTATCAGGGATGGGAGAAAAAGCACCCAGACATGACACCAGACATTTGCTGCCCTTTGGTGAAGCTTTGGGATCTGGAGCAGGAGAGCAAAAGAGCTGCCCCTTAAGGCCAGCCATCCCATCACACCACCCCCGGAGATGGGAATATGCTGACCCCGGTGTGATTTGAACACACAGCCTTCTGATCTGGAGTCAGACGCGCTACCATTGCGCCACGAGGTCAGAGATGAAGGATGCTCTCTTCATTGCAGAACCCATGCAGATCCGTTCGCATCTCAGCTCTGTCCTGCCCTGAGCTTCCACCCTTCTGTCTGAGCACCATGCTGCACTGACTTGGCCCCTTCTCTCCCAGTGGCGTCCCTGTCCCCTGCACCTCCCATGGCCCTAATGACCACACCTTGACCACTGACAGGGTGGATTGACCTTGCCCTCCACTTGAACATTGTACCTTCAGTCGACAGAATGGAGGGAAATGGAAATGAAACTTCAGCTTCCAGTGCAGTCATGGGATCACGCTAGATGTGAGCATATCCCTGTGATCCAGCAGTGGCCCCAGATGCTGGAATAGACAGAAAAATAAAGATCTTTATTTCCTGACAGTGGAAAACACAACTGGGATCATCAGGCTTCCTTATCTACATCCCACCCAATGCCTTGCAGTGATGGAAGCCCCCAGGACTGATAAGGGACCAGGGCCAGTGGCGCAATGGATAACGCGCCTGACTACGGATCAGGAGATTGCAGGTTCGACTCCTGCCTGGCTCGACACTTTTAACCCACTCAGTGCTCCTACTTGCTCTCCCTCCATAAAGGTCTTCCTGCAGTGCTGTATGGGATTACCCCATCCCAGATGAAGGATGTTACTTTTCCTTTACTGGACTCCAGGTCACTCTGAATGGTGGTTGACACCCCACTGGTGTCATCCGTGGACTCACTTAGGATTTACCCCATCCTATTACTGAGTAATTTAGTGAAGATATTTAATAGAGACAGTGTTAACACTGACCTCTGATGTGTACCTGTCCCCTGTTGCACTTCAATGCAAGAACTGCCCCAGGTAGATCCAGGTTCCCCAGCTTTAGGTGGGTTTGTCAGAAACACCCCCCAAAAGGCAGGCAGACCATCAGAAAAGCAGAGGCAAAAGGGTTGAGTTGAGTTTTGCCCCACGTTTGACCCCGATGTGATTCGAACACATAACCTTCTGATCTGGAGTCAGACGCGCTGCCCTTGCGCCACGAGGTCAGGCTGGTGGGCTGCATCTACCTGGTATGGCCCATGGTCATGGTGGTGCACGTCCCCTCCAAGGTGACCACTGGTAGAGCACCCATGCATCCCTACAGGAAGGTGCTTTTGCCCTCGTGTTTCTGATTGATCTTGTGCTCTCCCCATTGCATCTGAACCTCCATCAGGGCTGGATAGCATCACCTCCATCCTTCCCATTCCCATTCCTTCTTTCTTTCCAAGAGTGTTGTTTCCTGCTGATCCCACCTTTGCTTTGTTGCACTTCCATCTCACCTCACATCATTACACGCTGCTCTGCGTTTGGCTTAGCGTCAAATAATAGTGCCGCGATCCTGTAGCTGTTCTCTGACTGTAGAAGATAGCACTGATAAGCATGAAGCACTGCTGGGCTGGGATCTGCTTTAGGAATGTGCCTAGGAGGAAGCCGCCTACCTGTGCACTAGACAGCAGAGCTCCCACTATCACCATAGTTACCAGATTTTATACAATTACATGTTAGATAGAGTTATATAAAGTTAGAGAGAAGTTCACATTACAGTTATATACTTAACCTAAATGCAGGCAGCTCACTCCCTAGGGCTCAGTGTCAGAAACCAAACATCTCCCCTGCTCTCCGGACTCATTTAAAGCCATCACGTGCCTTCTCTTAAATCAGCAATGCTGCAGATGGAAAACAAGAGGCTTTGCCAGCCTTTCCAACTGAGCCGTTCCCACCAGAGGGAGCCAGGAGCCAGTTTGTGGGCTCACAAGCTGCAGGAGGAGAGTTGTGCTGAGTGAAGGATCAGCCATCCCCAAATCCCTCCACACAGGATTCATGTTTTAGACTCCTGACACAACACAACACTTGGGCCATGATGTGTTTTCAAGAGATGCAGGAGGTATTTTTGTATACTTGACTTCACCATCTTCATCTTTTAAGTAGAACATAGAATCATAGAATCATAGAATTATCCAGGTTGGAAAAGACCTTGAAGATCATCAAGTCCAACCGCAGCCTAACCAGTACCCCATCTCTAAAAAAACATATCAATGTACATGTGATATGGATGTGACAGAGCACCACCCTTTTCAGATTTATCACAAGAATATCCAGTTTCCCACCCAGCACCCCTTAAAAATCCCTTAAGATGTTATAAATAAGGCCACCTTATCAGATACTTTGAGAAGTCCGTGACCAAAATTGCAGCCAAATTCTGCTGATTTACTGCTAGAATGCAAATCTTCATCAGCAGCTGGGGAAAGCAGCTAGTTCTGTGGTGTCCCAGGCTACCTCAGAACTATCCCATGGTCATTGAATGTAAGCTTAAAAATGAATGAGAAATCCTCCCATCTCGTGCTTATTCCCCTCCCTCGCACTGCCAAATGCTGTGGGTGTCTATGGAATAATGTTCACCATACTCTGTGCCTGTTGCTTTTATAAACCTAGCTAATGTGACTGGGAGAGGTAAGCAGGGATGCTGTCTGTGTGGGCTGCTTGTATTGGTGTAGAATGTGAGATGAGCAAGATCAGCTCCACAGCAGAATGATCACTGAAGAGCTTATCTCTGTTCCCCAGATTAAGAAAAAGGAACAACCTTCTTCCAAAACTGCTTATCTCACACAGCTCAGACACATACCTGATGGCTGGGTTGAGGTCTGTTCTGGAAGTCTGTGTCTCTATTGACCCCAAGGAAAACTAGATGATGCTAAATCAGACAGCTGGGCTGAGTTTCGTTGCACCTCTTTTGGAGGCTGACAGTACAGAAGCCTTCATTTGGACCAGCGTTCTGCATTCCCCTTCATAGTTAGTGTAGAGATGCAAGCACTGGGGGTGCGTGTGTGTATGAATTAAACAGAACAGGGCCATTTTATTGCAACTTACGAGCTGAGTTCCTGCTCTAGTCTGATGAAGCACAAAGTTGGGTCTTGTCTGAGAGCTGAGATGTTCCCCTTGGCTTCAGTTGGAGCTTGGGACAGTTGCCATTTACCTGTCAATGCCTTTGCTTCATTCATTTCTCTGGAACGTGTGAAAATGGACACAGACAGCCATGCTTCAGTTTCACGGCTGCCTGGCAGACACAATGGCACCTGCAGATCTGAAAGGAGAAGCCAATAAAGGAACCAGAAAGGCAGAAAACAATGCATATGGGCTAAGGGGAATGTTTGCATTGTTGGCATCGAGATCACTGGGTCGGAACGGCATCAATAAATACCACACAGAGAAACAGGCTCAAATTTAAGTGAGTTTTAATGTATTATTGGCGGAATGACTTGAGCGCTGCAGGGATGGATTCTTGAGAAAGATGTCACGAATCTCTTGTCTTCTGCTCTTTGCACACCTGTGAAACTGAGAGTGCAGCTCACTACGTCTGCAAATGGATGGTCTGCCCCTCCTGTGCCTCCCTGATGCTGCTGTAAGCTCCTGTGATGCAGTGCTGGGTCTCAAGAGAAAGAAATCAGGAGTAGCAGGCATTCCATCTGCAGACAAAGCAAATAAAGGACCCTATTCTATCTTGTGAAAGGTGTTTTGGAAAACAGCTTCCCTACTGTTTGACAACAGAAAAGTAGAATGTGACAGCATGTATTGGAGTACAGTGAGCAAGTTTGTTTCTAGCTTATGGGCATCCCTAAAGTGTTTGGTCCTGTTGAAGAGAACACCATGGGCATAATACAGTTCTGGGAGAGCCGAGTCCCGGTGCCCAGAGCATGAACCAAGCCAGTTAACTGCAGGCTGCTGCAATGCCTTGTTCTTGGGGGAAGGTTCTGCCATTTGAGGACTCTGAGGTACAAGTTCTTCTTGGTACTTTTATATTCTGATGTTCAGATGCTTGCTCTGAGTGACGTACGAGCGGAGGTGGCAATGACCACTGATCCGTGCTGACTTGACCTGAATAAGTTAAATAACCACCTGGATGTTTTCCAAGGTGTCTGAAAGCAAAATGAGCCAGTGCAGGATCCAGGGAATGCAGTCTGTGCCAAGATCTGTGCTTCCAACTGCAGCCTGGAGATCAGTGTCTGAGGTGGGTTTGGCTTGCAAGGTAGGAAGCACATGGTATCCTCCATGAGGGTGGAGAAGCTACGAGGTATGGGATTTGGGCCTGGTTTTGGTGGTATTATATATATTATATATATATAATTTCCTTTGTGTCCAGCATCAGCACAGTGGAGAAATCTTGATGTTAAGAGAAATAAATTATATTCTTTTTTCTCCCAGCAACAAGTTGGGGAAGTCCCAGCTCACTTCAGTCCAAACCAAACCCATGTCTGTTTTCCAGGTTAATGAGTCATTCGGTTTAGCTATGCATGAAACACCCCCTGTGTATTACTTGTATGTTACTTGCAGGCAAACTAGCCACTAACTAACTCATTCATCTGATAACATTTCATGCTTACCCCCTCTCATCAGAGTACACGATGTTTGCTATGTGCAGGCTGCAAGAATGTCTATGATGCTCTCCAGCGTGCACACAGAAGAGGTAGCTGCAGAATCTGCCATAACCAATTAACAATAATATAAGGGGTGCAGGGGCACCATCCTTGGTCTGCTGGTCTGGATACTGAGTGCTCCGGTTGGCAGAGGGTTATTATGGAACAGGATCTCTTGCTACAAGAAGTCCTACATATGTCCTAAGCTTCCAGTGTAGCCAATCATGTAATTTCAGTCCTAAAAGCACTAATTAAACATCTCACTTGTATGTAGACATACCCATTGTAGATGTCCACATCTTGGTGTCTGAGCTTAGCACTGACCACCACCACTGGGCTTTGATCGACTGACCACACAAAGGTGTCCAGGGCCATGTGTTAGCATAGGAATGGCATCCAGTTGCCCCTATAGTCATACCCAGATTGGCCCCAGGGTCATATGTCTCACTTGGTAGTCCTGTAAGATGTCTTGGAAACTCCAGAGAGGCACAGAGGAGTTAGGCCTAAATATTTGGGCAACTGAATAAAGTCCACCATAGAGAACCTGCTTTAGTGGGGGGTTGGACTAGGTGAGGTCCCTTCCAACCCCTGTGATTCTGTGACTTTATCAACCAGCTAATGCTTTCAGAAAGAAATCTGCTTTAGTTTCTTCACACGCCAATAAATGAAGACAGCAAACACTGCAGCAGCACCTTGGGCCCTCCCTTACGCTCAACATCATCAACAACCCAATGTCATTCCCAGATGCTTTCTCCCCCACTCAAACAATGGCTCATTTTCTCCATGCGGCCCATTAGCAATTAACAAATTGAAGTTAACAAACGAGTAACGAGGCTCTTGGGGTGGGTGGGTTTGGAGAAGCAGCCTTCCTGCAGTCATGGTGAGGAGGTATGGTTACCTCTCTGCTGGCTTTTGTGACCCTCTGTCATTGTTCAGGCTTAGCCGTGTGCAGCGGTCAAGCTGTACTTGTTACCATGTGGCCTGCCTTCCACATTCCCTACTGCCAAATTGCCCTGGACAACTTGGTCTGTTCTCAGAGCTCTATAAAAACAAGAGTGCTCCTTGCTCCCCTCTTGCAGTTCTCTGGTGTTATCACCCTGTCCCCACGCTGCGGCTGAGACCTTCTATCATGAAGCTCCTCTCCTGCCTCATGGCTCTGCTCCTCTTCCTCCTCCAGGCTGTTCCAGGTAAGGAGCAACACCTGTGCTGGACTCTGCCTGTATGAAGCAGTGAATCTTGTTGCGTAGGAGGCACAAGTTGTGTAATGGTGCAGACTGCATTTCCCTTTCAGCTCCTTTCATTAGAGGTGATTCCTTAGTCCAGAAACTGAAGTGAAAAATGACCAGCAGTCAAAGCGAAGCATTCCTAGAGATGCCACTACAATGTGCTGGTCCCCTTCAAACTCTGTGGAGATTCTTTATGACATTTTGTGGCACTACTGCAAGAAGGCACCATGGAAATGCTTCTTCATAACCCACAGTCACCAGCCTTTCACTGGGGAACTGTAGCAGAGGAGTAGAGATTCTTCCTTGCATTACTCAAGTTGAACTACCCCAGAGAAGTTTACTTAAGCCCTCTGAATATGCTGACACCCCTTCCCCAGACCTTCAGTTGCATTCATTAACTGATTGATTTGCTTTTAGCCTAATTTTTCTTCATGCCTCATGAAACTCCCCATCTCAGGGTAAGGCTTCCAAAAAAGGAAGAAAACAGATAAATATCTTGTCAGAGGTAACTGGACCAGCTCCCAACCTTTAATGTTGGTTAAGTTATAGGTACTTGTGCTTTGGGGGTCTTTGTGTCACACCCCTAATAGGGGTCCATGGGGTTTCAGCAGGAGGAAGATGGTGAGACGTGGACTGATCCTGCAGCACAACTGGGAATCCCATTCTTCCTGTAGGTCTCGGCTTGCCCAGAGACACCTCACGTTGTGTTGGCTACCACGGGTACTGCATCCGTTCCAAAGTCTGCCCCAAACCATTTGCTGCATTTGGAACTTGCTCTTGGCGTCAGAAAACCTGCTGTGTAGGTACGTGTGGGAACCCTGCCCAGGCAGGCAGTGTATGGAGAGTATTGAAGTCAGCAAAGCAATCTCTTTGTGTCTCCTAATGGTCCAAGACTTCTTCTTTCATCTACACAGACGGATCTGGCTGTGCCTGTGCTAATGGCAGCATGGAGCCCATGAATATAGCTGCCATGTCATGTTAGCATAAAGCCCAGTCTTCTGTTTCCCACAGAACAGCAATTTGGTGAAAGAACACAAAAATGGTGCACCCCACTATTCACTGATATATATTCCCACTATCTTCTGTCTATTGGAGGACTGCTGAGTGCATCCACGATGATATGTTTAACAGGCACCAGTTGACTTCCTTCCTGTAAACCCGTCCAGCCCCTTATGGACCTGCTTCCTTTTGGAGCTCCTCAACAATCAATTAATGTCTGTATGTCTACACATGCTTAATAGCCAGGTGTGCTAATCTGACCCAAAGTTCCTCCAGCATCATGTATCTGACCCTGGCCAGAAGTAGATGCTTCTATACAGTCAGTCTGTGTGTAAGCATTAAGTGGATATCATGAACTCCACAACAACAGTTCTCGGACATTCTCTTGGCTTTCATGAATTGAGGGTGTTTAGATCTAAATCTCCTTGCGTTTAAAAGTGCTCACTGGATTTCTTCCCCCTGAAATCGAGTACATCTTCTCTATGTTTGAAAACCACTTCTCTCATTATCTGATTCTTTGCCTCAGTTGAAATGGATAGCCCTTGTGCAGCCCTCTTCATAACTGTATAAAATCCCTCCTTCAGTCTCCTTTTCAAGGTGATTTGTCACAAATTCCTCTTCTTACACGGTGCTCTGAATAACCCCATTGTCCTTCTTGATGTCTTTGCTTTTGAGGGCTATGAACTAGAACTTCACAGTACTCTCCGTATGGGTGTGCAGCAGTGGTTCAGATGGTGCTGTAATCACGTTTCCTGTTTTAACTTCAATCCTTTTCATTCCAGACACCACATCGAACTTCCATACCTGTCAAGACGAGGGGGGCCATTGCGTATCTCCAAAGATCAGATGTCTGCAAGAACAGATGGGACTCTGCCCTCTAAGAAGATGGAAGTGCTGCAAAGAAATATAACAAAAGACCTTGCAGAATTGCAGAAAGCCACAGAAGTGCACGGGCAAGAAAACAAACAAGCTTTCTTGTTGTGTTGTGCTGTAGAGAAGCTGCCCGACTTTCTCAACATACGAAGTTTGCAATCCATTAGAGGCGACGTGCTTTTTCAATCTATATAGCAAAGGCAATAAACATTAAATAAACAGTCTATCAGTCCCATATATACACAGAGAGAGGCAGAAGGTCTCCTTCATCTTTGTGGAGAGAGCTGTTGTTCAGAAAATTCTGTACATGAGAATTGCTCTAAAGAAGTCTACATAGAGACTGCTTATGGGTGTGGAACATTCAACCCCAGCCCACCCCCATCACACTCACTGCCCACAACCCTCAGTACCACATCTCCACATTGAGTCCCTCCAGGGATGATGACCCCACCACCTCTCTGGGCAGTTGTGCCACTGCAGTACTGCTCTTTATGAGATAAAATCCTTCCTAATGTCCAACCTGACCCTCCCCTGGTGCAGCTTGAGGCCATGTATGTTCACGCTTCCATACATTCTTTGAGCAATTTGAAGATTTCTGAGGGTTTCCTCTGCCAAGCCTATTGCTAGTAGTTGAAGGTGCGTACTGTAGAGGTGTTCCCTGAGATTGTATCACAAATGGAATGCATCTGGAAAGACCAGAACCTTTCCCAGAGTCAGTCTGCAGGTGAGAGGCTCCTCTGAGGTCACTCCACCATTTCACCACAACTGTGTTGGTTGAAGGACATGAACAGGGCAAGATCTGCGTGCAAAGAAGGCAAATTGGCACAGCCAGAAAACCTGAATCATAGAATCATAGAATGGATGGGTTGGAAGGGACCTCAAGCATCATGAAGCTCCACCCCCAGTGCTGCATGCAGGGCCACCAACCTCCACATTTAATACCAGACCAGACTGCCTGGAGTCCCATCCAACCTGGATAGGTCTAAGCACACCAACCTCTATCCAGGCCCAAACCAAAAGCAGTATCTCTAAAAGCTCTGTGCAAGATAATAGTGCCTCATTGACATATGATGGTTTGAGGAAACAGGGCAGTTTTCAGCCAGGAGCCTCCCCACTAACCCACGCATTCAGCCATCCAATGGAATTAGGAATTTAAGCTCCCACACCCATTTTTGGAAAGGATGTTTTAAATTTCCCCTAAGACTGAGGCTGGCAGGCAGGAGATGGTGCAACGAAATGCTTTTTTGTTCATGAGAAATGCTCCTCTGTTGTGGTTTTTGTTGACAGATACACTCATTCGTCTGCCGTTGCTTGTCACTGGTTTCTCTCTGGACTCAATGGTCCATAGCTGCAAGCTGTTCTGCCAGACATTCCTTGCAGGTTTGCCAACCACACAGCCCAGAGGGGGCAAGTCCAAATGCTCACAGTGCAACCAACTGCGAAAAGGTCCCAGGCCAACACCTTGCTCAACACAAATTCAAGTCCTGTGGCACATTCCCACTCCTAAGGGACTAATTCTCACTCCAAGAGGGTCTTGGACCTACTCCTGATGCAGCAGGTGACCAAGAGCAACAGAGTAATCAGTGAACAAGGAAAATGTGAGATTTTTTGAATCATAGAATTGTTTGAGTTGAAAAGGACCATCAAGTCCAACTTCCCACCCAATGAACAGGGACTTCTACAGCTAGAACAGGTTGCTCAGGTTTTGGCACTCGACTGCCTCAGATTAGGACACGTTAGTCCAAATCCCCACTCTTTCAGCTGTCCAGCTCAGGGTGTATTCACAAGAACAATGGTATTAATGCAGTGGAAGTATCACCGTGGATATCAGCCAGGCAAGGGAAGCTGGAATGTCACACACAGATTTTACAGCCCAAGCTACATATCATATCTCTCACATAATTCCCATCGAGTGGCACATTGCTGAGCTAACCAGCCACCTCCTCCATCAGTGCTATGTGGTCATCACGCTCAGGAACGAAACCTCCCAAATTTCTCAGAAGCCAGAGCTTGAATGGCCTTTTTGGCAGGAAAAATCACGCCCAGGTTTCAGTTGGAGCAAATATTCACAGGAGCTCAGATAGAAATGAATCACTCCCAGCCTGCAGCAACTCCAGAGAGAGCCTTTCTTTGCAGGTTGCCATCGCTCAGCCCATCATCTCTCTGGACGCTTTGCTGGTGGAGGACACAGAAACCTCTGCACCTCATTTTTCCTGGCAACCCACCCACCCAAAATACCAGCTGCCAGGTAGAGGAAGCAAAAGTGAAGCAAACCAGCATTGTTTGGAGCTGTGGCACTGGGTCAGAACGACACAGAGGATTGCTGAGCAGTGAAAGTCATCAGGATATAATTAAGTCCTGCCTGCTCCCTCCCTCCTCCAGGATGCCATCCCGCCTGCCAGCACCATGCAGAGGCTTCTGCACAGTCTCACGCTCAGCCCTGCTGCTACCCAGCAGGACCAAAGTGATGGGGAACCTTTGTTTCATGTTCATCTTCATCTCCCTCCTCGCTCACGGTAAGGCTGGGGGTGGTAAGCTGGGGAGGAAGCTTTCCTCACTGTGTAATCATACCATGATGCTATAGGTAGTGATGGGGGAAGGTGTCCTCAGGTTTCTGGGTAGAGTAGTGGGGCACGATTTCATCCCTTGGAGTAATGCTGTATCACCAATCTGGGAGCAGCTTGGTTGGGGAACCTCAGTGCTCTCCTGCTCTGGGGTTGGGATTTAGAGGCTCTAAGAGAAAACTTCCATCTTCCTCCAGCTTGCAGCTTGCATATGGGATGCTGGGGGTGCTCCATGCTGCTGTGTGTACCCAGGCTGCAGGTGCCAAGGAAGCACTGTGCATTTTCACTCACCAGCTCACTCCTCTTTGCAGGAAGCACTCACGGCCCAGACAGCTGTAACCATGATAGGGGCTTGTGCCGAATGGGGAACTGCATCCCTGGGGAATGCCTGGTAAAGTACTGCTTTAAACCCATCATTCTCTGCTGTAAACCTTTATCACCGACACCCACCAAGACCTGAAGGTGCCCGAAATGCAGTGGATGGAGAGCAGCAGCTCCTCTAGCAAGGACCAGCTCGGGAGGACATGCAATACTTTTCTATGGGAGAACTGCTCCAGCTCTCATTGGCTGTGGATTCACTTGTGGACCTTTTCCTTTCACTGTGACTTTTTAAAGCAGAGCCACACAGACTATATATTGTCCCATTTGGCATCCAGCTGCTACCTGTCATGCATAGGTGAGAAACTGCCTTTCTCCTTACCCAGAAACAATAAACCTGAGGTTTAACAGAACAGCAAGTGTTCGTCTGTCACTCCTGCTGACACCCAGCACTCTTCCCATCCCACCCTGCGGAGAAGAGTTGCAATGGGGCAGCCTTCTTCTTCATTGCTTTCAGTGCAGCCTGATTTAACATAAATACAAGTGCATTCTGTGTATTCACTGAATGTGTATTCACATACAAGTGCATTCAAGTGCAACCCCCTGCACTTACCTACTCATTCTTCCCAAGCTGCGCAGGGTTTCTACAGGCAATGGGAAGGGCTGGATGAGAAATACAGCACAGAAAGGGAATGAGGATGCTCCACATGCTTATATGGCCCTTTGACCATTGGCAAAAGCCATAGAAGGAGCAAATGTGCCATCATTAATTCTTTCCCGAGCTCAGTCAGACAGTGCAGGACTGCTGTGGGTTCACTCCTCTTCCACAAAGCAGCAGAAGGAAGGGAGACCCCAGGATTGCTTACTTTAAGTGGAAGGAGGGATCTGAATGTTGTCCATTGTCGCCCTTAGGCTGCATTCTGGTGCTCCTCCTTTTCTCCCAGCAATAACCTCAAAGCAACTGGCAAGTTCACACCTAGCAGCTTTCTATGTACAAGGTGAGGATGGATGGAGCACCTGGTGGAGCTGCTGGTGCCCCTGTTCAATGCAGGGCCATTGGAGCAGGTGGCCTTTAAAGATCCCTTGCAACTCAAATGATTCCATGATTCTGAGCTGCACCAGCCAAACTCCATTTGCTCTCCAGACGCACCCTATGCCCTACTATGTGTCTTCAGCAGGAAATGCTGGTCCCCCCTGCTTTGCCAATGTGCTCTTGATCTCTGATTCCAGGTTAAACCACATCTCTCTGGGTCAATCACTTCTGCAAAGGCAAGAAAACAATGATGTAAAGGCCAAGTTATGCCAATTAGCTGAAGCATTGGCCAGAGCCAGGGAAAAGTCCTCCCTGGGAGATGAAATTCTTGCTCTGGTAAACCAAACAGGAAAATTCCCATTGACCTCACTGTGCTCAGAACCCAGAGCCAGAGGTCTGGCATTGAATCATCTGCTTTGATTCCTGATTCACCAGCAGCCCGGATCTTCTCCCTGGGCCATCACAGCACAATCCAGGCCATTGAGGCACACAGGGAAATGCCAGCCCTCCCCTGGAGATCCCCACAAACAGACAGGAGTGCTTGGGAACCGCTGCTGCAAACAGAGCCCGGAGCCAAATTCCTCCCCACCCCGCAGGCTGCAGCCCGGCTCTGCAGTGCACACAACACAGCGGGCATTTAAATCAAGGCTCTTTTCCAAAGCAAACAGTTTCTTCCTCAGATTCATCCACAAAGTTTGTGATTCACGCCTCTTATCTGAGGGACTGTTAGCCACCATATTTACGGCCTGTTTTCCTATGAAACTATGGCGTATGAGCTCATCAGCTCGTCCCGTAAATCTCCTTGCCAGACGTTGGGCCTTCTGCCCTCTGTATGTTTTGAAGCTGTCAGCCAGCCAGATTTCCATCAGGGTCACCTGGAAATGCTCCTCTTGCAATGTTGTAATGGGGTGGTAGGCACAAGCTGCTGCAACAAGGCACGGTCCCATTCTACCCTATTTGTGTGTTCCGTTGCTTACCGATATAGCTGGAAATCATCCTCAAAACAAGCCCAATCTAACCCAAACCAAAACAAAAATCAACACAAAAGCCAAAAGCCCTTCATCATTTCTGACCAATAAGTGAGATGAACAGACACACAGAGTAGGATGGAGGAAGGATGAAGGTTGCTCTCCAAGGAGGTTGGAGAGCAGCACACTCCAGACCAGCATCCTACACAACCCTTTTCTTAACCCACTCACTTCCTTGGAGCAAAACAGCAGAATAAGCTGCTTTGGTGGGCAGAAACAGTCCGCCCCTCTAAGAAGATGTATTTTAGGTCTTTGCAGCCATTTGGACACCTGCAGCAATACAGACAGCCCAGTCCTCAGCCCTGTTCCTGAATGACTGGAGATATGAGTTCATCAACCATTGGCCTGAGCGTCCCCCTGACTGGAGTTTGTTTGCTGTTCCCAAGCAACAGGCCAGTGTTGGTTTGGCAAAGATAGCCAAGGCTAAAGTGAAATCCAGCTCTTAAATGCCATTGTAAATGCAGCTGCCTAATCTGTACCAGAAGTATTTAGGGAAGGTGAGCTTTGTACAGGTGGGTAAGCCTCTTGCATCCTGGCTGTCCCCTGCATCCCCATGCAAACTAAGGTATTTTCTAACCCTCTGTGTTTGGCTTTCTCCTCCTCCAGCTCTTGTCACATGATTGATAATGCACCACCAACAAGCCATACAAAACCCATCTCCAGGGGCATGGTGACCTCCAGCTGACAAAAGAAAAGGGGACGTAGGTCCAGGATCACACCTACCAGCCAGCATGCATGTCTCAAAAACCTCAGAGCATCCCAAATCGGAACACATTGTATTCAGGCAACTTGAGTTGCCTGACTTCACCACTGACTTCAGTCAGCACTCAGGCATAGAATCATAGAATCATAGAATTACCCAGGTTGGAAAAGACCTTGAAGATCATCAAGTCCAACTGCAGCCTAACCAGTACCCTAACTCTAACAACCCTCCGCTAAATCATATCCCTGAGCACCACTATCTTATGGACCTGAAGATCTATATGTTCTAAAGGATAGGAATGGCTGGTATGACCCACCAGATGTCTGTAAGCCTGACCATGAGTAGGGTTTTGGCATTATTTCCCAAACATCTCTTCTGTCTTGTGGGCCAGGAGGCACAACAGCCTTCTGGACAGAGCTTGCTCCCAGAGCATCCCCTGCAATGCTAGAAGGGTATCAGTTGGCTTAGGAGGGTATGCCGGGAGTCCAGAAGAAGGTGCTGAAGGTGAATGTGGTCTCACTGCTCATGGTCTCATGGTGAAGAATAACTTTAGGGAAAAGAGTGGGAGCTGAATTTAGGGGAAAAAAGAAGAAAAACTGGCTGCAGATCAAGGAAAATCTTTATTGAAGGACATTGCCATGGAAAATTTCTCTCCCTTTGAGAAGACAACAGTCTGGGCTTATGAGAAATCCCACACCTGTGTAGCCAGCAGCATTCTGATGGTTCCAGATAGAGCTCACCCTCTGAGCTGGCCAACTAGAGATAAGTCACAGCTTTTTGCTGCACAACATTGTGCACACCATGCTCACCTGGTAGCCTGGCTCTGCTCTAAACCACACATCCAGAATACCTCCCACTGCCAGCATGCACATCTTCCAGTCCCATCATCAGAGCATGACACATCCAAGAGTTCCACTTCTTTTGGGTTGTAGAATTGTATCACAGAATGGCTTGGGTTGGAAGAGACCTTAAAGCCACCCAGCCCCAATCCCTGCCATGGGCTGGGTGCCCCCCACCAGCTCAAGCAGCCCAGGGCCCATCCATGGCCTTGGGTACCTCCAGGGATGGGGCACCCACAGCTCTGGGCAGCAGTGCCCTCTGGGTAAAGGATCCCTTCCTAACACCTTACCTAAATCTCCCCTCTTTTAGTTTAAAGCCTGATGAGCCGCCCTACTACCAGTATGCAGAGTACTAAGACTTCCAGAGTCTACACACACCCATACAACCACCCCTCCTGCACACAGACCCACTGCCTTTCTCCAGGCTGTGTGTGGCCAGCTTATAGGACACCCAGTTTAAATACACAGTGTCCCATGACCCAAAGTCCAACCGGTGAAGGGCCCCTTATCTGCTCTGTTTGATGAAGGTGATCCCTGTACTGTTCAAGAAGCCCAAAGGCCACATCACGTCCCGCTACATTACAGTGCTTGTACATTTTCCAGCACTGGCTGGTGCCCAGCCTGTGAATAAAAGGCCATCAAGGTGACTTACAGAGGGAAAATGAAAGACTTAGTGATGCCCTCTGCTGCTTCATTGCTGTAAAAAATACCTTTATAACGTCCCTATGCTTTCTCTTCATTTTTTGTGTTGTTTGGAGGAGATTTCTCTTTGCTGTTTGCTTTGCGTTGTTTGCCAAAGTTGAAATTCAGGTCCCACGTCTGCTGATTTCCTGGAACTGATCCGGAGAACTAAAACAAACCAGCATCAAGCTGCAAAACACGCTCTTCTCCTAAAGATCCTGCTAATTATGGGGACATATCCCAGCTTTCCTATGTAACGAATTCATAAAGGAATATGTTGAATTGCCATTTTTTCTTGGCAACTGCAAACAAAAGTTTGGCACATCATCTCTTGGCAGACCAGAAGTTGGGAAACGTGAGCAGACCTTTGGTTTTTAAGGATCCCATGCTTTCCAAGCCAACTTAGCACTGCTGGGGAGCACTGAGGAGCAGGAGACTCTGGGTTTTGTCACACTGGACTTTGTCAAACGTGTACAGAGACTGGGAGCTGGAACTGAGAGAAAAAAAAAGAGACAAAACACTTTGATCCTGCAAACACTTGGATGGGTTTCCAACGTCACATGCTGGAGTCGACATACGCACCAACAGCCAGGCTGGGTCAGCCCCAACATCCTGTCTCCAGCAGCAACCAGGAGCAGACTCCCCAGTGCTCGCTGCAGTTTGTTGACAGAAACCTGCTGCTATTTTTTCCTTTCTTTTCTTTTGGCTTTTTTTTTTGTGTGCGTGTTTTCCTCCCCTTGAACGTGAGGTGTCCGAGAGCGGGCAGTTCCCAGAGCAACTGTTTGCTGTCATGTTGAAATGCATCTGAGATTGACAAAGTTCCCTCCACTCCTGGAGCGTTACACAACTCTCAGCCTTATAAATCCAGGATTTCCCTCTTCTCTATCTCCCTGCGGCCCTCCTGGTGGTGGGAAGCCCACCCACGTTCAGCCATGAGGATCTTCCAGCTGCTCTTTGCCATCGTTGTCATTCTCCTCCTCCAGGATGCTCCTGGTAAGGACCAAATATTTGCAGAGGTTTATGTAATGCTGTGGAGAGATGAGAGACAGGATTCAATCGCCAGGTAGAGGCAGCCAAGATAGAGCAGTCAAGTCAAGTCAAGTCAAGTCAAGTCAAGTCAAGTCAAGTCAAGTCAAGTCAAGTCAAGTCAAGTCAAGTCAGGTCAAGTCAAGTCAAGTTACGTCTGACCTGACTCTTGCTTCCAAGGAACAAATCTGCTCTCTACAAAGCAGGGAGAACACAGTGACAAACAGAAGGCAAGTTTCTTGAGAAAGAAAGTGTGGAGAAAGACTGAAAGGTCATTTTTGTTTGTTTGTTTGTTTCATTTCTTCTGGGATTCTGCTTTAATAGGGAAGTCTTCCTTAGCTGTGCTCTTTGACTGGTTGCTTGTATATAGAGCCATTGAGTTGTTTGAGTTGGAAGGGACCCTTCAAGGCCATCTGCTCCGACCCCCTGCACTGAACAGGGACACCCACAGCTCCATCAATGCTCAGAGCCCATCCAGCCTGACCTTGGCTGTCTGCAGGGATGGGGCACCATCACTTCTCTGGGCAAATGCACATGTTAGGAATTCAGGGCTCACCCTGCCATAGGGTCAATGCAGTGCTACGGGGACTGTGATGGTGTAACTTCCATAGAAACCAACTCAGATAATTAAGAAGAGGAGATTTATCGACTTGATGTGTTTACATTCTCATTTAGTTAACTTAAGCCCTAAAGATAAAAAGAGAGAGAAGGACTTGCCCACTCCCCTGATGTTTCATACCCATCAGTGTATATCTCTCCAGAATCTCTAAGTCTGGTGTTCTTGATGTGTATAAAGGTGTTGCCCAAGGGATCCACCTCACCTGACACAGCCAACCCACAGCTGCCCTTCTTGCCTAGGTTTAGCTGTTGTGTACTGTGTTTGATGTTCAGATCCCAAGCACTAACCATGAAGCCCCCTGTTCCAACTGCAGGTGTTGGTTGCTCACCCAGTATCACCAGTGGGGTTCTGTGTGAGTTCCCAACCTCCTAAGCAGCTCAGCCATGCCCTTTCCCTCCACAGCAAAAGGTTTATCAGACAGCCAGCTATGCAGGACCAACCATGGCCACTGCCGGAGGCTCTGCTTCCACATGGAGACCTGGTCTGGGAGCTGCCTGAATGGCCGCCTGCGCTGCTGCAGGTGACAGGGACTGCACTGGGATGGGACTGCAACCAGGACCATAAGTAGGAGCTGCTCTTGGACACCAACATCTACATCTGGTTTTGTCTGCCACCAATAAAACACTGAGTTTTCAATGTCCTTCTGCACCTGGACCTTCCTTCATGATGCTTGGGGTTTGGTTTGTTTGTCCACGCAGGGGCACTTGAGGATGCTTGGGATGCACCCAAACGATCTGTGCTGTGGGTGTCTCTGCTTGGACAAGGCTTGGACCTGAGGTTCCTTCCCACCTCAAGCTTTCCATGATTCTCTGGTTCAATGATTCTATGATGCTGTGTCTGCACGGAGCCACACTCATGTGAAATCTTGCTCACACAGTGGGAGAGTTGAATAAAAAGGGAAGCTCCCCATGCAGCTGGTGATAAAAACAAGAGGAGTTCTTCCGGCCTCATTTGCTGGCAGGGAATTCCCCAGGATGCGTGTGTTTGTGAGTATGAGGTAGAAGAAGGGGGCTGAAGCCACCAACCGGACTTTGGATGGGCTCTGGGTGCTGACATGTGCAAAGCACTTGATGTGGGGGATGAATAAATAGATGAAACGATGCCGTTTGATTAGGAGGAAAAAAACTCCAGTTATGTTAGGCTTGGTGACAGCAGGTGGCAGTCCCAGCCTGCTGCTCTGCTTCTGCTGCAGAAGGAAAGGGAAAGAGAGGAAGAGAGGGGAAGGGGAAAGGAAGGGGAAGGGAAGGGAAGGGAAGGGAAGGGAAGGGAAGGGAAGGGAAGGGAAGGGAAGGGAAGGGAAGGGAAGGGAAGGGAAGGGAAGGGAAGGGAAGGGAAGGGAAGGGAAGGGAAGGGAAGGGAAGGGAAGGGAAGGGAAGGGAAGGGGAAATAGCTCTCTTCCTTTTCCATCTCTAAACACGATGCCTGGATGGAAGCTGCCTGGTGGTCTGTGCGGAGCCCTGAGCCACGGCTGAGGAGGGGCAGCTGGCATAGACAAGAGGCCTTGGAGTTTTTTGGGGGTGAAAAAAAAGAAATTCCTGTATTTCATATTCTAACACGACATGAGGGGTATTTCTGCCTCATACACTGATCTGGTGAGTGGAAGTATAAATGGGAAGGGGACAGATATATTTACAGCAGGGAGAAAATCTGATCAGCTGTTGATGCAGAAAGAAGTAGAGCTTCTCACCACGAAGTGCTCTGCAGCAGGACTCGAGGGAGTAGAGCATCACTTAGGAGAGGAATTAAATCAATGCATGACAGGGCACCCATACGCTCTGGGGCTGGGAATACCCCAACCTTATTCCCCTTGATGGCTGCAAATAGGATGCCCTTATGCCTTCGCAGTAAGGGTAGTGAGGCACTGGCACAGGTTTCCCAGAGACGTGGTTGATGCCCCGACCATGGAGACTTTCAAGGTGAGGCTGGATCAGGCCCTGGGCAACCTGAAGTAGCTGTGATGTCCCTGTTCATTGCAGGGCATTTGGACTAGATGGCCTTCAGAGGTCCCTTCCAGCTCAAAGGATTCTATGATTCTTTATGCCTTCTGGACTCAGGATGCTTCTCCTCTGAATGACCGTGCAGCTCCTTGGGGAGCTGGGATAGCTCAGCCAGAGGTTAGCAGCCACTCTGGCTCATCCAAGCCCCATGGAGCAGATAAGGCTCCCCTCGATAACAAGACCTGCCAGCAGCAAGCTTCCAGTTTTCCACCTTTTTGAAGTCTGCCTGGTGAGGTTGTGCAGAACTTTGTCCGCTTGCCAAAGTAACCAACCTCCAGCTCCAGCCTTCTTCTTCCCTCTTTTCCCCGCTCTTCCTCCTCACTCCTCCATGCACACGCTGTTCCACGAGGCCGACAGGGATTCTAGGGGGGGAGTGAGGGGCTGATGTCATCTGTTTTTGGCTCTGTAGAGGAGAAGGCACTGCTGGAGGAGGTGAGGGTCAACACGTCTGCCTCTACCCAGCCTGGCGCCGGGAGCAACTGGGAGCCTTCCTCCTGCAGCCGCCTCCACTCCTTATCAAGGCAGGATGACATCTCAGGGACCCGAGTGGGGAAGAAGGTGGGAGAGCTGAATGGGAGCCTTGTGAGAAGTGTGTGTGTATGTGTGTGTGTGTGTGTGTGCTGGAAACAGCTCCTGGCAGGAGCCAAGGGGGGAAATAGCTCGCAGCAGGATGGAGCCTGCTATCAGCTGTGTGCTGGAGTCAATGAGGCTCCTGCTGAGGTTAACCTCTCCCATCCTGGGGCAGGCAAGCTGGAAAATTCTATGTGGTCATCTCCGAAGGGTTAAAAAACCCCCTGTGAAATCCAAGGAGCCCTATGGGCAGAGGGAGGGAGGTGACGACCTCCACTCCTTGCTCATAGAGTGGGGTACACATAGAGGGCTGGCTGTGACTGTACTGGGAAGATGGGAACTGTTGTGAACTCCCACTCTTTTCTTCCCTCCCTTAGAAATAAGGTTTGATCATAGAATCTTAGAATATTAGAATCGTCAAATAAATGAATAATTGAATCACTGAATCACTGAATCATCAAGTCATAGAATCACAGAATGGCTTGGCTTGGAAGAGACCTTAAGGCCCATCCAGTTCCAACCCCATTGTCATGGGCAGAGTTGCCACCCAGTGGATTCTGCTGCCCAGGACCCCATACAGAAAAGATCAGAAAAGAATGAAGTGCTTTTAGATAAACCCAGAACCAAACTGTGCCTCCTCTCTTCTACAACACAGCCTCAGGGAGGGAAAAGCCTGGTGGGAGGTGGGAGATGCAGCCCAAGGAGGGAGACAGGTCCATAGAGCCATGACCTCCTAACATTTTTGACTGTGTCAGAGAAAAGCATGTCACTTGGTCACAGCTGATGTCTCAGAGTGTAATAAAGTACATTTTCCAGGCATAAATAAATGACTTCATCCTCCTGGCAAGGTGCTCTGGGCCATGTGGAGGAAAAACAGTGCAGGAGCAAATGCAGCTCCCTGAGGATGGAACTGGTGGGACAACTCCAAGGCAAACATCACAGGCAGCTTCCAGGCTGCAAAGCTGGGATTTGGCTTCCAGGATGATGCTCAAACTTGTGGCTCTTGGTCTGGATATACCCTGGGGTGAAAGGCAGAGCTGAACTTGGGGAAAGTGCAGACGTGAGATGGTAGGTGAGCCCTTCCTCCTCTCCATCTTCCTATTCCTAGGGTCTCCACCAAACAGCCCTTTTCTAACCCTAAGCTTTCAATACTGCTCACAGCAGAACAGGACCCTTCCCCAAGCCTGGGAGGGCCGTGAAAGCTGTCAGGAGGCTTTATTGTCCAGATCTTCGGGCTGCTATCGGCGACTCCCACACACTGGAAATGAGATATGTGTGACAACATTTTTTCCGTTGGCAAGCTTATCATTGCTGAGAAGAGGGGAAGGGACTGGGGAGGGCAATGGAGAGGAGGGGGGAAAGGAAGGGAGGTGGAAGGGTATGAATGCCCACTCTCTCCATCCTTTGTTCACCCCATGCTCCCCAGGCCTAAGAAAGGAGAGGAAAGCATCTTTTTGGAGGAGCACATTGGCAAACAGAGTGATGTCAGACCTACAGCCTGATGGCCCAGTAGGGATTATACTAAATTCCTTGGGTAAGATCCTAAAACTCTCTTCCTGAAAACGTATCTCTTAATTCATATGGGTATACGTAGAAACGGAAAGACTTTCTGGAAGGATATTGGCTGGGCTAGCAAGACCTCATGGGGTGTGTTCCCAGTTGTCAACTGCATGTTGCGTCTCATCGTGTTTTTGCAGTGACCGGATTGTCAGGCTCTGGGAAGGAAGGGTCTTGGCCCACAGTCTTGTTTTGCAGAGCAGAGCCTGAAACCCAGCTCTCCCAATCTTTGAAGAAGGAAAAGAAAACAACACAACAAAATCCACAGCAGTAAACGCTCGATGCCACAGCTTTAGGAAAGTACGACGTTTGTCAAGCTTTGCGATAGAAGTCTCCAGCTGGCAATACTTGTGATGGCAACACATCTTGGTCTGTAGGATAAGAAGCTGAGTGAGGCTATAGGTGGGATTTTGGGGGGTCGGACACTGAACACACATGGGAAACACGAGGTGGAGAGAAAACATGCATGTTTTTTTGTCCAGTGAAATGACTCTGGATGCCAGGCAGAATCATCTCACTGGCTGTTTCCAGCCCCTGGGCCATCCTGAGATAAAAATGAACCTCAGAACATGTGGGGAGCCCTTCTGTGTCTCAAGCATGGGAGAAAAAAGTGGGTTTGGGTGGATAGATGAGTGTGAGACAGATGAGTTTGCGGCAGTAATGCTCTCATGAAGGCAGTGCTCATCTTTTGCCCAACTTTTTACATGGGCAGCTACTGACAGGAGAAGGGAAGGTGAATTTAAACTAAAGGAGAGGAGATTTAGACTAGCTACTAAGAGGAAATCCTGTGGTGAGGCACTGGATCAGGTAACCCAGAGAAGCTGTGGGTGTCCCATCTCTGAAGGGGATGGCAGGAGTTGGAACAGAATGGGCTTTAAGGACCCTTCCAACTCAAGCCATCCTATGATCCATGGTTCTATGAAATGAAGCAGCGGTGTTATAAAGCCAGCTGGGTACTGTAAAGAGAAAACAGTCACTCATAGTTTTTTTGGAAATTCATATCTAAAACAAATACAACACGACTGTATCCACGCTGTGTAGCTTCTCTGGACACGAAGACCTGCCAGCTTGTCCTTTCACTGTCCAGGCAAGTGCAGAGTAGAAGAGTTTCCCTTTGGGCCCCAGAAGGTTTTCCAAACTTGCCCATCCAGAAGATAAGCAGCACAGCTGGACTGCAGAAGTTTGGCAGAGTCCAGAGACACCTCCAGTTGCTTCCTTGCCCAAATGCTTCTTATTCTTCACTATTTTCTCTCTTGAGGGTCACCAAAGTGGGGGGACCTGCTCTGAGGGGTGGTATCTGCACCAGGGAAGCATGATGTGCTAATGGTACAGGTGTAAGAGTTCAGCTTCTGGGGTCATGGAAAGGATAATGCAAGTGGAACTTCAACCAGCTTGGATGGACCAACGCACAACTGCACCAGAGTTAGAAACAGGACAGAAATATATTGGCAAAAAATACGTAGGGTAACATTTGCTGAGCGTGATGGTGGTTCTGGAGGCAGACTGATCCCAAATTAGCATTCAGCCATGAATGGATTAGTTCTGGGAATCACTTGTATGAGCCGTGGGGAGAAGGGAGAGGAGGTTCCCCCAATGGCTCATTGTCCTTGAGAAATCTTAAAGCAAAGCTTTTCACAGAATCACAGAATTATCAAGGTTGGAAAAGACCTAAAAGATCATCCATTCCAACCACCACCAATACTTCTCAGCTAAATCATATCCCTCAACACAACATCCAAACATTTCTTGAACTCCCCCATGGTCGGTGACTCCACCACCTCCCTGGGCAGTGCATTCCAATGCCTGACTACCCTTTCCAAGAAGTAGTACTTCCTAATGTCCAGCCTGATTTTGACTCAATTTAGCCACGCCGTCAGTAAGTACATGCAGGAAAACTTTCAAGAGGGTTCTGTGCCAGCCCAGAAGTATCTCTGGTGCTGATCCATCTTCCAGGCAGTGAAATAAATGCTGAATCAAAAAAAAAAAAAAAACAGTATTTTTTTTCTTGGCCATGTCTGCCTGAGCCCGTATCCCAGCAAACGAGAGGTCAATAAAGGGTCGACAAGGGAAAGTTCCTTATTTAAGGTCTGGCACTTGTTCAGCTACAGCATTTGTTCTATCACGTGGTGGGCTGGTTTCTGTTCCTGCCTCTGAATGGCTCTTCGAGTCTTCCAGCCTCAGTTTACCCATTTGGAAATGGAGGCAAAGGTAATGCAGTGTCCCAAAGATGAATGCTTATGAAGATACAGAGCAATGAGACTGGAGGGGACCTCACGTGTCTCTGATCCACCTTAGCTCCAGCCAGGGTAACCTAGATCACCTGGGATCTGACAGAGATGCCCAGGGTGTCAGACACCATGTATTAGAAATGTGTTATAGTCTTTATTGTGTCTTTACAATAATAGCGGCTATCTTGGGGCACAGATTGCTATTGAAGAACCACTTTCTTTCCTACTCGAACAGAATTAATCCTCCCACAGAAACATCCTGTGGCTCCGATGTATTTACTTTTTTTCCCTTGAGCAAACTGAAAAGCAAAAGCATTCTGCAAACCCCTCCTGTGGAAAAAAAAATAATAGAAAAGAAAGTCTAAGTCTAAGAAAAGTGATTTCAATCTCCTACCATGCAACTTTCCCTCCTGGGAGGGATGCGAACCCATTTCCCTCCCCCACTACAATGAAAACAAATGCAGGGGTCCACCTCGACTGGTCCCCAGGGTGCCCATCCGTGCCTGCCGAGGCCGTGGGAGTTTGGCTACTGTTATCCGGCTCTTATCAGTGCTCATGTGCAGCCTGTCACCGATCCCACTTAGCTCAATGACCCCGGGCCGAGCCCCGTCTCCAGAGGACCCCGCTATCTCCGGACTGGCGGAGACCTTGGCTGGAATTGGCGTCTTCTGACGACAGAGGAGCTGCCCCAACTCCCCACCCTCTCCTGTTGCTTCTCCTGGCTCCTTTCTCCAGGGTCTGGCAAGGGTTTGCCTGCTTCTTGCTGACCAAAATAGCAGCAGAGATAACAACCCCAAGCAAGGACATGGTGGCGAATTTCCATTCACAAATGCAGACTCCCCACCCCCTAGGAGAGGACAAACTGGCCGCCACCACCCCCTGCTCCCCACCTTCTCTTCTCCCTCTGTAAGGAAGAAGAAAAGCCACTGCAAGGAGCAGACCGTGTCTCAGGGTTGTCTTCTGCTCTCTTTGGATGAACCCATTCCCAAACCCAGCAGTTCCCAGAGCGTGGTACAGCATCTGCCTTAGCTGTAGAGATTTCTGTCCTCATGTTTTCAGGCTTTCTTTTCACAGGTATTTTACCACCTGAAAGGCTAAAAAGGGATCTCACCCTTGCCCATCCTAGCCAACACCACCTCATACTCTACCATCTATGTCACACCCACAGTGGGACCACGTGTCCACATCCAGACCCACCAGACTAGGATGCACGATACCCACTCCAGCACACACCCAGAGATACCCAAAGCAGCAGTGGGATGCTGAGGGACCACACAGACCCTGGAGTTCCCCATTCTCATGGCTTCCCATGCCATGCCTGGAAATGCTAGGAGACTTTGGCTCCCGTAACCCAGATATTACCATCATGTCATGTCCCACCCTGTGCCAGAAAGATGGGGATCCTAGAGGAAGCACAAGGAGAGGAATTACAATGACATGGTCATGGCAACCCCATGACACAGCACTGCCAGGAACAGCCCCTGAAGCAGGTTGGCAGGGCAGTCCTGGTGTGCCCATCTGCCTGCCCCATCTCATTGCTCTGTAGGATTAACCTTTTCACTTCGTACACCAGATCTGCTGGTCAAGTTACATTGACGGGACCCCCATGATTTCTCTTACCAAAAAAGGAATTAAACAAGAGTCTTTTTTCTGCTGTCTGTAAAGACAAAGTCCTTGCTTTCAACCCCATCTATATAGCACTGAGCTGAGCAAGCCTTGAACACAGATTGGCCATCAATACATACCAGGGATCACACCAAAAAGTCTTTCCTGGAGTGAAGAGGTTTTAGACCTGACACACTTCCAGCATCCCAAGGACTAAGAAACAATTCTGAAGGATCACTGTGCTACGTGTCCCTCATCACACCTATCTGTGCTCTGGGGAGGCCTGCAGCAAAGGGGACAGTTGTGATCAGGATGGAAGATAGATGGTAAGAACACATAGAAACGGACTCGTGTTGTGCTAGGGGAGGTTTAGATTGGAAATCAGGAAGAATTTTGTCACATATTGGGTTGCTGGGCATTGGAATGGGCTGCTCAGAGAGGTGCTGAAGTCCCATTCCCTGGAGCTATTGGGGAGATGTGCAGATGTGGTGCTTACTGCCATGGTTTGGTGATGGATTTGGTACTGTTGGTTGATGGCTGGATTTGATGATAGCATCACTCACTTTTAATCCAACAGTTGTGTGATTTTATGATTCTAATCTGGATTATGGTTTTAACTTGGAAAAACTGTGCAAAAGGACAAGATTGCCATGTAGGATGAGCAAGAGAAGTCTGCTCAAAGGTGATGCTCAGAGAATAGGTCTGAGGGGCCAGCAGGAAAGTGGTGCTGTCCATAGAAATCAATAGGAAAACATGGTTGATCTGTTCTAGCATGACTAGCATACATGCAAAGGGAACCCTGAGGCTGGACAGACCAGGTACGTGGGCACAAGTCTTTGCTATGTAACGTCATGTGATGCTTCATTCAAAACTGTGGGTTCCCACCAAGCCCTGTCCCATAGACCACCCCCTCAACTGGGCTGTCTATCCCAAGAGCAGTGCCTTGGGATATGGCCATGCCTCGATGGAAGCGTGTCCCTAACAGATCACCCAGCAGGATTTCACAACAGGCTAATGAACAGTTTTACACATGGATTCAGCCAGCCAAGAACAACCCCACATGCAGACCTGCAGGATCCCCAGCCATCACCCCACACTGAGCTTTGGGGGCCATTTTCTTAATGCAATGACAGACTTCTCTGGACCACTTTTGTCTTGGTGGCTTCCTCTTGCAGCATGATATCTGCTGTAGGAGAAGCCAGAATTTCAATTTCCATGCTTTCCTCCATGATTCCTCTGTATTTCTCTTCCAGGTTCTTCTCCTTATCTACCACCACCTTCCTGTTTTTCTTCCTTGCCCGGCACCCTCCAGCCTCCCTGGCTCCTGCACCATTGGCTCCTGTCAAAACACTTCCTCCTCTGGTCGATGTCCTCCTGCAGATAGCCCCAGACATCCCAGGGACCATGGGCAACCCAGGATCTTCAATGGGAGACTGGTGGCTCTGACCCTGCACTGAAGGAAATAGCATTAGACGGAAACAACAGCACCAGGATCCCAGAATAACTCTGCTATGGGCTACCCCAGGGATGCAGAGGTAAGCAGAAATAAGCCTCCTTTGGAGGTCAGGGTAGTTCATCTGAGATGTTTGTGCATCTTCTGGCATAAACACTGCTCCTGGCTTTTTCAGAGGGTGCTCATATCCTTTTTGGTGTGGGGCAGTTGTTTGTTCACCTTGGGATGCACAGCCCAGCACTGCAGTAGGGAGGATGATGGGGATGATGTTAGGAGGGCCAAGCCCTGACACAGCAGTTCTCAGCAGGAGGCCCCCACTTATGTGGTGCTTATTCCCTTGGGTGTTTACCAGCTCAGGTCTAGGACATCACTTTACTTGATGCTGGAATGACTCAGGACCATCAGATGGGGCCACCTCTTGCAACACAGTTGAGACCTCATTGGACACTTGGTAGACACATAGGGCCAGGATGACACAGCCCATTCTGTGACCTCTCGCTGTTTAGATTTAGATTGGATAGAAGGAAGAAGTTTTTTTGCTGTAAGGGTGATGAGGCTCTGGCACAGGTTGCACAGAGAGGCAGTGGCTGCCCCATCCCTGGAGATATCCAAGATTTGGGTGGATGGGGCTCTGAGCACTGATGGAGCTGAGGGTGTTCACTGCAGGGAATTGGATTAGATGAACATTAAAGGTCCCTTCCAACTCAAACAGTTGTATGATGATTCAAAGCCAGGCTGGATGGGGCTGTGAGCAACCTAGTCTAGAGAGAGGTGTCCCTGTCTAGAGCAGGGGGCTGGAACTGGATGATCCTAAGGGTTCCTTCCAACCCAAACCATTCTATGAACCTATGATTTCATGTTGATGATGGCTAGCATCCATCATTACAACTCTCCATTGCAGGAACTTCCTGCACCACTGTGATGTCCCAGGATGAAGGCCCAGGGTCAGACAGGGCTGAAGTCCCCACCATGCAGACACACCTGGAGATACCAACAGCTCCATGAACAAGGGCTGTCCAAGCCATATGCTGGGACACCTACTCCCTTTCTCTACATTAAAAAGGCCACCTCATAGGAAAACTTCTCATAAAGAGTGGTGATACGGTAGCACAGATGCCCATGGAGGTGGTCGGGTCACTGTCCATGGAGGGGTTCAAGAACCATAGAGATGTGGCACTGAGGGACGTTGGCAGTGCTCATGGTAGGGATGGGCCAGAGTCGGGCTTGATAATCTTAGAGATCTTTCCCAACCTATACTATGATAAAAAAGACTCATTTCAACTTAGCCAACATGCTACCCAATCAGCCAGCAATCAACTCAACTATCGACTTTCCTCCTAAAAAACAAGACTTCTTCAGAGCTCCAGAATACCACAATTTTACACGTTCACTGCTCCCATCAACTCACTACCTTCCTCCTCCTGTATATATTTAGCTGGTAGGAAAATGCCTTGGGAGGCAGCGGGGGTGGTGAGACCTTGGAAAGGAGCCCTGGGAGAAACCTGACTGCTCTGTCCCAGCACGGCAGTCACGAGATGCTCCCATCTCTCCCCCAGATAATCCAGCTGTGAAGCTGTGAGGCTGTTTCTCATTAGCTCGTGCTCTGCGTATCATTGTTAGGTCTTTAGCACCTCTGGGCTTGCTGTGCGAGGAGGCTTCCCAAACCTATGCAATCTTCATCTCCAGCTGGAGTTTTCCAGGATTCTTCCCCATTTCCATTGCCAGGAGATGATCTGGAGCAAATCTTCATTCCCCCCGTTCCTCCTTACAATCCCTTGGACACAGCAAAGGGACTCCCAGCCTAAGATGGGAATGGAAACTTTTGCTGGTGAAAGCAAGACTGGTGCACTTATGTACCTAAAGTCTTCTGCCACCTCCACAGCATCATTTCACAGCGAGAACAGAGATGAATAACACACAAACCTTTCCAAAACCCCATTTTCTCCTCACTTATTTGCATCCCTTGGCAAGCCCTGTTCCCAGCTGGAAGCCTTGTTGCCCCAGCCAGGAGCTATTTGCTCAGACCTCTGCAGCTGCAAAGTATGAGCAAGCTTCACAAACATGCGGGCTCCTGTTAGGCAGTAGCAGAGGTTTGATCCTCTTGCCACTGAGATCTTCAGGTGCTCGGCTTCCTCTGTTCATTTCTGATGCACACTCTTCTGGCATTTTGGTCTTGGAGGTGTTTTGTTCTGTGATGGCCAAGCTCCTTGTTTAGCTGCCAACTGGCCTCTGTAATGCTCCCTTCAGTTTCTGCATGGGTCAATACTTGCTAAGAGCTATGACACAGAGTCACAGGACTGGGACTTGATTCAATCTCTCTTGCAAGCATAGATAAGGATTCCACACCTCCAGCAACACATCTCCTCCTGGTTTTCCTCTCCTTTGAAGGGGATTCGCCTTTGCTTCATTTCAGGAGGGGTAGAAAGAGGTGAGGATCACCTGAGTCCTCTCAGAGGGACAGAAGCAATGGCCACACATGTGTAGGGCTGGGGTGAAGGTGAGATGAACCCCAACCTGCCCATCTCTGCTCACTGCTGGAGAATGGACCTTCACCTCAGGAGGTAAAAATGGGATGGGATGAGAAATAGCAAAATGCCCCGGCTTCATAGGGGAGCCGTCCTCAAAGGGCTATGGAATGGGATGATGGAAATCGCCTGCAAGGAATGGGACTTGCCCAAAGCTGTGGCCAAGGGCAGCTTTCGCCGTGACCGGAGAAGGTGCAGCAGGAGCTGGGCAGCTTTCAGCTCGTTGCAAAGCCTTCCTTGACCACGAGATGGCATGAAGAACCACCAAAACCCCAAGCAGAATGGTTACTTTCTAAATACAGGCCAATTAAATCATCCATACAGCTCCAGGCTGGCTGGTAGGCAGCCATCTCTGTCTGTGGTCCCAGCTCCTTAGGAGTGACCCCAGTTTCCAGTCCTACCAATCCTCTTCCTATTTCCACTTCCACCCTCGGGGCTCATGTATAAATAAAGCCGAGAGCAAGGAGTAGGGTTACAGGGACAGAATGGGTCCCTGGAGGCCAGCAGTGCACTAAGGGTGCAGCACACGTCATTGAGTACCTGGCACGGTGCCTGCTGAGATAACCTTTCCCAAGTGCAGCACAAACACCCATTTCTGAAGAGTACTGGGACGTTTCCCTTCTTGCAGGGAGGCAGCAAGCCTTCCCCAGCACTGCAGGTAGAAGGAGGGAGGCTGCCCAGCAAAGTGGCTGTAGCTCAGTCCCAAAGACCAAGGATGCTGCTTTCTCCATCCGGGTTCTGTTGGATTCTGCCTTCTGTAACGGGGAAGCTGATTGAATCACAAGATGGTTTGGTTTGGAAGGGCCATTAAAGCCTACCCAGCCCCAACCCCACCATAGGCAGGGACACCTCCCATAGACCAGGCTGCCCGCAGCCCCATCCATGGCCTTGGGCACTGCAGGGATGGGGCACCCATAGCCCTCTGGGCAGCAGGCCACTGCCTCATTGCCCTCACCATGCAACATTTCTTCCTTATAACCAATCTAAACCTACCTTTTTTCAGTTTAAAACCATTGCTCCTTGGTTGATGATGGCTCTGCAAAGGAGCTGGTGTGTCTCTGGTGATGCACTGGAACAGGTTGCCCAAGGAAGCTGTGGATTCCCCATCCCTGCAGGCATTCAAGGCCAGGCTGGATGTGGCTCTGGGCAGCCTGGGCTGCTGGTTGGTGACCCTGCACACAGCAGGGGGTTGGAACTGGATGGTCATTGTGGTCCTTTTCAACCCAGGCCATTCTACAACACAATTCTGTGACACAGCTTCTATCCCTTATATCATCTCCCCATGCCAAACACAGGTCAAGCATGTTAACCTAAGAGTCTTCCCAAAATATGTGTTTCGTGTAATGAGACAGAGATAACTTCAATGACAGTGATAAGATTCCAGACACTGCTCTCAGCCATAGGGTTTGGGAGGTGTTGTGTGAGCCAGGGGTTGGACTCTGCCCATGTCTCAAGAACCCACATAAAATGCTTTGCATGCAGATATTCACAGTGTGAGTCTGAGCCCTGATTGCTCTCCAACTTCTTCTTTTCAGTGGATTTCCTCCCCCAGGGCCAGCTGGAGGTTTCTATCAGAAGCACAAGATCAGTCCCACATCAGTTCCTCTTATGCAAACCCATCATCTGAGCAGGGGGAAACCACAGGAGGGACAGCCGGCTTTCACTTTCCATCACAAGCCAGGGCAGAGATGGCAGTCAGGTGTCCCCAACCTGCAAGCTTAGCAAGCAATAAAGGGAGGAGGTCACAGAAAGGGGCTGAGATAGAATCATAGGTTCATAGAATGCTTTGGGATGGAAGGAACCCTTAAGATCATCCAGTTCCAACCTTCTGCTTTAGGTAGGGTCACCTCCCTCCAGACCAGGTTACTCAGCCTCATCCAGCCTGGCTTTGAATCATCCTAGTACTGTTTGAGTTGGAAGGCCCAACCAAAAAGCTGGGGCAGGAGCCCCTCTAGAACAGATGGAAACCTTGCCCATGGATTCAAAAACCACCCAAAGTCATGAAGGTAAAAACCACCCTGGGTTGCTAACCATGAGGCTCACCAATGGCTCCACCAGAGCCAAACACTGCTGGGAGAGCTGGCCAAGGTGCCTGGCCAAATGTAATAACTGAGGAGGGTGGTTCTCATCCAGATGCTTTAAAGGTCTCTCTGAAAGCTGATGTAGGACAAATTTTACTCATAATCCCTTACATGTCGGGCTTGCAGAAAGACCTTTGGATGAGAGAAGTTTGGCACTCACTTGAGCGCATTGTAGATGTAATATGGTCAACTGCTTGAAGTCAAAGGAAGATGGACATCAGGGAGAGGCGATGATGCAAAGGAACCGAGACAAACCTCCTGTTACAAAACATGGAAAATCATGGGGTTATAGAATGGCCTGGGTTGAAAAGGACCACAGTGACCATCTGGTTCCAACCCCCTGCTATGTGCCAGGTCACCAACCAGCAGCCCAGGCTGCCCAGAGCCACATCCAGCCTGGCCTTGAATGCCTGCAGGGATGGGGCATCCACAGCCTCCTTGGGCAACCTGTTCCAGTGTGAAAATGCTATTTGTGTTTAATTTTGAGAAGGCTTTTGCCTTGCCTTAGGGCCAAGATTTACCTGTACCCCCTTTTCCCAAAGCAAAGTTGGGATGCACAGGGAATAGAGGTCCTGAGTGGCTTCCCTTTCATCCTCCTCCATGCCCATAGCGAGATACACATTTCCAAGCAACAAACAATATTCCTGCTTTTATCTTCCCACATTGTGTGTGATCCTACTCTCATCATCTCTCAGCTGGGGATTCACTCAGATCCGGACTCGGTGCCTTCCAGCCACAGTGAAGCTTTTTGCTTATGTCACCCATTCCTGAGTCACCCGCTTCCTCGTGAGCGCACTGAGTCAGCAGGGCTTGCACAACCGGAGTTCCCTGTCTGCAAGGAGCTGCTGGGAACAAGGGGGAAGATGTTGTTGCATGGGTCCAGTGTGATAAATAACACCAGAAGGGACTTTCAGCCTCACAGGGAGCTGTAAAGCAGAAGGGGGGTTTGATAAGAACCATCTAATGATGCCCATCTTTACCTTGGGGGAGACGTTCTGTTGCAAACACATGCAGGGCAGGATGGGGAGAGGGGGTGAACCATCAGCAGAAGATGCTCCAGGAGGGCTGCACTGCTACAAAGCTCTGGGCAGCCTGTTCTGCTGGTTGGCAGCCCTACACAAGAGCTTGAAACTACATGATCTCTGAGGTCCTTTTCAACCCAGCCCATTCTATGATTCTATGTAGGAACGAGGAGAGGGAGAGAACATTAAAAGACCTTCAAAAGAATGTATCACGGTGCTGTTTTGGCAGTCAAATCACAGTGCTTACAAGCTGCCAATTAGGGTGAATTAGGCAAAATGTGGAGGCATGCATCCAACAAGAACCTGCAGCACAGGCTTTGGGTTCAGGGAGAAGCACGCCGGTCTCCTATTCCAAACCAAACCAAGGTTTTTGCTTAGAAAAAGCTGCATTCCATACCCTGATCCTGAGCAATAATTGCTGAGCCTTTACTGTGTTCTTTGACATCTCAGATCTGTTTTTGCAAGGACTGTGAGCATCGCGGGTCATCCTAAGAGATGGTTTCACATCCCATTCCAGACCCTGAAATCACTAAAGCTTCTCTTTAGAGAATGACCAGGCACTTTTCTTCCCCTTTTCCCCATCTACTTGTCTACGTGCGTTATGGGAAGGGTTTTACATTCAACTCATTCAAAAGGCTTTGCAAGGCAGAGCAATGGCAGTCCTTATATCTGCAAACTGAAGATTTCACTGCTTGGATGCACTGTGGGCAATGGCCTTTGGATCAGTAACTGCCTTTCGATATAATCTTTAACCAGCAAAGAGTAAAACACTTTGCCATGCTTTTCTTTATGCTTTGGGAATGAAAACCATAATCCCAAAGCAAACACATCCCTTGCAAAGTGCCCAGCCCAGCTGAGATGCTGACTCACACAGGAACCCTTCGCTGTGCTCTTTCCTGTTTGCTTTTGCAGCTATCCATGCTGTCTGAGATCATGCTGACCAAAATCACCTGCAGGAGAACTGACGGGCAACCTGACCTTTGCACGGCGTAGCTCAGGGCCGTGATGCTTGTTTTCCTGATGTCCAAAGAGTTTGCTTTTTTCCTCTCTTCTCTTTAAGCTGTGCATCAGCATCTCTAA
Source organism: Excalfactoria chinensis (assembly GCF_039878825.1). Classification (NCBI taxonomy): domain Eukaryota; kingdom Metazoa; phylum Chordata; class Aves; order Galliformes; family Phasianidae; genus Excalfactoria; species Excalfactoria chinensis. Next base: position 3,192,309 of record NC_092827.1, read on the forward strand.
AACCCCGCTTGTGTGGCCACATAGAATCCTAGAATGGCCTGGGTTGAAAAGGACCACAAGGACCATCTGGTTTCAACCCCCTGCTATGTGCAGGGTCACCAACCAGCAGCCCAGGCTGCCCAGAGCCACATCCAGCCTGGCCTTGAATGCCTGCAGGGATGGGTACCCCAGTACAAAAACGACAGGGATCTCCTAAAAGGAGTCCAGCAGAGGGCCACAAAGATGATGAACGGCCTGGACAATCTCCGTATGAGGAAAGGCTGAGTAACCTGGCTCTGCGATGGGACAAGGAGCAACAGCCACTGCAGCGCTGTGATTGTGCCACACCGGGTCTCAGCGGGATGCAAGCAGACCGCAGCCAGCAAGCACACAGCCGGCAGTGACTTAGGAAAGCACAGCCCTATGGGTAGAGCGGGGGAGGGCTGGAAGAACAGCGAGCAGACGCTGTTACGTCGGGGCGGTCCCTGCCGTGCCGCTGCCCGAGCCCTCCCCTTCTCTTACCCTCCCCTTCTTTTACCCTCCCCTCTGTTTTTCCTCCCCCCCTTCTCCTCCGGCTGCAGCCGCAGTGGGGCCGGGCGCGGTGCGGAGCGGTGCAGCGGGGCAGGTAAGGAGCGGGGCTCGGTGGGGATAAGAGGGGGGTGGGTTCACCCCGTCCAACGCTGGGAATATGAGGGCAGAGCTCTTGTGTCCTTCCGTTTCCAGCCGCGTTTGCTGCTTTTGGTTTGGGCTGAGGTTGAGGGCGAGCTTTGTCTCAAAGGTAACAGCGCCCCAAAAACAAGCACCGTAACCCTGCGAGGGAGAAGGGAGGGGAGAGGAAGCCTTGTTTTCCCAATGGATGGAGAGGAAACCTCGCTTTCCGAGCGCTGCTTGAAAGGAGATCAGCTGGCACCAAGGGGATGGTGTTGGCGGCCGCTGGGGCCGTCCCGTGATGCTCATCCCCCCCCCCCCCCCCATCCATGGTGCTCATCCCCCCCATCCATGGTGCTCATCCCCCCCATCCATGGTGCTCATCCCCCCCATCCATGGTGCTCACCCCCCCCCATCCATGTTGCTCATCCTCCCCCATCCATGGTGCCCATCCCCCCCCCCCATCCATGGTGCCCATCCCCCCCCCATCCATGGTGCTCACCCCCCCCCATCCATGGTGCTCACCCCCCCCCATCCATGGTGCTCACACCCCCCCCCCCATCCATGGTGCCCATCCCCCCCCCATCCATGGTGCTCATCCCCCCCCATCCATGGTGCTCATCCCCCCCCATCCATGGTGCTCATCCCCCCCCATCCATGGTGCTCATCCCCCCCATCCATGGTGCTCATCCCCCCCATCCATGGTGCTCACCCCCCCCCATCCATGTTGCTCATCCTCCCCCATCCATGGTGCCCATCCCCCCCCCCATCCATGGTGCCCATCCCCCCCCCATCCATGGTGCTCACCCCCCCCCATCCATGGTGCTCACCCCCCCCCCATCCATGGTGCTCACACCCCCCCCCCATCCATGGTGCCCATCCCCCCCCCATCCATGGTGCTCATCCCCCCCCATCCATGGTGCTCATCCCCCCCCATCCATGGTGCTCATCCCCCCCCATCCATGGTGCTCATCCCCCCCCATCCATGGTGCTCATCCCCCCCCATCCATGGTGCTCATCCCCCCCCATCCATGGTGCTCATCCCCCCCCATCCATGGTGCTCATCCCCCCCCATCCATGGTGCTCATCCCCCCCCATCCATGGTGCTCATCCCCCCCCATCCATGGTGCTCATCCCCCCCCATCCATGGTGCTCACCCCCCCCCATCCATGGTGCTCACCCCCCCCCATCCATGGTGCTCATCCCCCCCCATCCATGGTGCTCACCCCCCCCCATCCAAGGTGCCCATCCCCCCCGTGGTTCTCCCTCCTGCATGCTCTCTATGGTGCAGCACAGCACTGCAGCATTCACCCTCCAGCTTGGGGCTGTTAGCTTTGGGGGGGATGGGGGGGCAAGGTGAGGATCCTGGGCAGTGCTTGGCTGTATAGTTTATAGGAAAAGGAAGAGAGAAATCAGTGTGGCTGCATTTGGGAGCAGCTCTGTGCATGGGAGCACACATGAGCATTGCGTCATAGGGTTGCCTGTGTTGGAGGGGACCTTTCAAGGCCGTCTGGTGCAGTTCCCCCTGCAGTGAACACCTACAGCTCCATCAGGGTTCAGAGCCTGCAGCAAACATGAGCACCGGGAACCTTCCTTTTGCCAGACGTGTGCTGGCTTTCCTGGCAACGAATGGGTGTAGAAAGAAGAAAGGCCTGCTTAAAAAAATCCCCTGTCATGCAGTTTGCAGGCTGTGGGTTTCTGTGCGTGCCCCAAAGCCAGCAAGCCAAGTGGGTTGGCCAGCTGGACTGGCTCACTGCTTGCACGCTGCCTTGTGGCTCAGTCATACACAAACACTGGAGCCAGAACAAAGGACAAAGCTCCTTTCTGGGGCCCAGAGCTCCTGCAGGAGGAGGACACATGACTTGGGTGCCCTGGAGGGGCTGGTGATGGGTTAGATGTTGTCTTCCCTAGACGCTTTGGGATGGGTGTGGGGGTGCTTCCCTGCATGCCTGGAGGGCTCTGGGCCCTATGCTGAGAGTGCTTCAGTGCTCTGCTTTATCTCCCAGCCTGAGAGTGGGTCATGTGAGCTGCTCTGCTTATTTTGGTGTGGTTTCTTTTTTGCCTGTGCAAACCCAGGGAGAAGACCTCTGAGGTGGGGTTTGCAGTGGAAAGCTTTGCTCAGCTGCTGCTGCAGAGCAAGCTGCAATGGGAGGAGGCTGAGCATCTCTGGGCTGTGTGTTCATAGGTCTGGCTGTGAAAAGAGGGCAGGGGAACCTCTGACTTTAGCAAGGATGGAGAGGGGCGATGCCTCCTTGCAGGCAGATCTCACTGCTGCAGCTGCTTAGAGTGCTATCAAGCTGTATGCTCCGACAACCCAAGAGTGGGTTTCTGCAGGCGCTGTGGTTGGTGCCTGCTTAGTGCTAGTGCTGCTCTCAAGGCTGGTGTGCAGCATCTGAAATGGCTGCACAGCTCCAGGGGTGGAAGGGGGTTGGAGGGTGAGAATGGTGCATGATAACACTGCTGGGGAGCTGCTGAACTGTCGTGCTCGGCCTTATCTGCAAGCACAGAGATATGGTGGCAGAGCTGCACGTGACTTCACCCAGGCGGAAATGCAGCCTGGGCTCTTCTATAGATAGATATGCTGCACGGGGCTCTCTCTTGCTAAATCCATGGGGGCGGGGAGGGAGGAATCACATGAGAGCAGGGCTTTCCCCTTCCGTCTTCACCCCAACCCTACATGGAGTCACGGGGTGCTCGGCCTCATCCAGCTGGCAGCACCAAACCCCCCCCTCCCCATGTCCCTGCAAGCACAGCTTGCAGCAGGTTGAGGAGGAGCTGCTTGCTTGCTGCAGTGACTCTGGAGGTTGCCGTGGCTGTGAGCCACGTTTCGGGGATGTGAGCAAACCGTGCTGCATGAAATGCAAGCGCTGCTCAAAGGGGAAAGTGCCTGGAAAGGAGCGGTGTCTCCTTTCGGTTTGGCTGCAGCTCTGGAGTGTGCAGCTCGCCTGGGCTGTCCGTCACCCGTCACATTTGTGAGCACCCTGATGCAAACAGACAGGGATCAGGTGGCTGCTCCTGTCTGTGCTCTGCTCCAGGAAATCCAAGCTTGGCTGCAGGGAGGGTGGAGGAGGGGGGTATTTATAGCCTTGGAGCAGGGACCCGTCCTCTAGCATTGGGTCTGTGCTCTGGGAGAAACCTCTATGTGAGCAAACTCGTTATAGGAGTGATATTTGAGGTGGGAGAACCTGGCTGGCAACCCTGCCCATGGCGGGGGGGGTTGGAAGTAGATGAGGTTGTTTGCAAGCCAGGCCATTCTATGATGGTGTGAGCCATGCAGTGCTGCTGAAAGCATCGAGAGGCTGCGGGATGGGGGGGAAGAGTCAATAAATAGTGGGGAAAATGAAATAAAGCAAAGAGCTCCTTTATACGGTTGGCTGCAGCCATCTGGGTTTGCTGCTGGTGGAAAGTAGGGCACTCCTGCTGGGCTTGCTTCTCTGGAAGGGCTGAACTTGGCTGCAAGTGGGTGGAGGCGGCTTGCATGGGGTTCTGTATGTGTGTCCCTATCTCTTCTTGCAGCTGCGGGGCTGCTTTGGCCTGTTGGGCCAGAAGGGCTTAAACCTGGGCTTGCAAGAGGGAAGAGTGGGGATAATGGGCATGGCCCTGAGCTGGTGGAGCTCAGGGAGTGCTGGGACACCGCTCTCAGCCATAGGGATGGAGTTTGGGGGTGCTGTGTGGGGGACAGAGGCTGGGCTCAATGATCCCTGTGGGTCCCATCCGACTGGAGGATGTTCCAGTGAGTTTGTGGCTTCTAATACCCTCTAAGTTCAATCCCTTGGATCTGCTTCGAAAGGGACTTTCCTGCTGCTGCTAATCCTGCAGGGTTGCCGTGTCTGATCGCTTCTGAGCAGCAGGGAGGGAGTTATTAGCGTGCTCCTGTGTCCTCCCTGACCTTTCCTCCCACATGGTGCCCTGTCGACCAGAGCTCAGGTGGGGACATCTCCCAACGATACCCCAATCTGGGTGCAGGTGCAGTGTCCCATTCAGCAGCCAAGATGTGGCCGTCCGTGTCCATCCTGTGTGTCCTGGTGGCCTTCGCCAATGCCCGCAGCATTCCTTACTACCCACCCCTCTCCAGTGACCTGGTCAACCACATCAACAAGCTCAACACCACCTGGAAGGTGAGTGCTGGTGTGGGTTTGGGGGTACATAGAGGGGACAACCTGGGTTGAGATGTGAGCTGGGAGTCTCACCACAATGGCTGTGTCTCTTATCCAGGCAGGGCACAACTTCCCCAACGCTGACATGAGCTATGTGAAGAAGCTCTGTGGCACCTTCCTGGGTGGGCCCAAGCTTCCTGAAAGGTGAGTGATGGGAGAGAGCATGGGGAACCTTGTAGGAGCTGCTATGGGTGCTCCTGGAGTGACTGTAGGTGTTGGGAAGGGTCTTTCCCTACAGGCTGTGAGTGAGGTTCCTCTGGGTACGGCTTGCTGATGGGTGTCTTGCATGGGGTTCGGCACAGGAACATAGAATCAGAGTCACTGAAGTTGGAAAAGACCTTCAGGATCATCCAGTCCAACCATCCACCTACCACCAATATTTCCCCACTCAACCCCTTAGCACATCATCTGAATGTTTCTTGGACACCTCCAGGGATGGTGACTCCACCACCTCCCAATGGGTCGCTCCACCATAGAAGGAGATCGGGTTGGTCAAGCAGGACCTGCCTTTTATGAACCCGTGCTGGCTGGGCCTGATCCCCTGGTTGGCCCACACATGCCGTGTGATCTCACTCAAGATGATCTGCTCCATAAGCTTTCCTGGCACTGAGGTCGTTACAGCCCTTCATAGAATCATAGAATGGCCTGGGTTGAAAAGAACGACAGTGACCATCTAATTTCAACCCCCCTGCTGTGTGCAGGGTCACCAACCAGCAGCCCAGGCTGCCCAGAGCCACATCCAACCTGGCCTTGAATGCCTGCAGGGATGGGGCATCCACAGCCTCCTTGGGCAACCTGTTCCATTGCATCACCACCCTGTGTGTGGGTGCGTCCTGCCAGCTACTTGAGTGACCATGTAAAGTTGTAATCCTTGAAACTCAAAGCACTGGAGGAGCTGCTGACCCGGCCTGAAGACTTCAGAAGTGTTTGTTCTCCTTCAGTAGGCAAATAATAAGAGCAATCCTCTTCCAGGTCACCTTCAGAGGTTGTAACAAACCTTCCTTCTTTCTCCCTTGCAGGGTAGACTTTGCTGCAGATATGGATTTGCCGGATACCTTTGACTCAAGGAAGCAGTGGCCCAACTGTCCCACCATCAGCGAGATCAGAGACCAGGGCTCCTGTGGCTCTTGCTGGGTAAGGACATGATGGCTTCGGGCCATGTTGGTACAGAGTTTGGTGGACCAAAAGCATCGGTGGGGTTTGTCCCAGTCAGGCTCGTGCTTGCTATACCTAAAAGGGGACAGAATTCTGCCTGGTTTCTCTTCCCATGGATGGCTCTAATGTCCTTCCCTTGTTTTTTGGGGGCTATCCACAGGCTTTTGGTGCTGTGGAAGCCATTTCGGATAGAATCTGTGTTCACACCAATGCCAAGGTGAGCGTGGAGGTGTCGGCGGAGGACTTGCTGTCGTGCTGTGGCTTCGAGTGCGGCATGGGGTGAGCTGTTCTGGCACTTGTTTGCTTCGAGGGTGGGTGGGAGGAGCAGGGACACAACTCAGAGGTGCCTAATATTGATGCATCTCATCTTGCCCCATCCCTGATCACCTTATGTAGAGAGGGCAAGCATATCAGGGTAGCTGGCCAAAAGATATTCTGCTAACCACAAAGGCTTGGTTTTCAGGCACTAGCCCTTCATCTGTGGCTTTTTGTGGTCTTTGGGAGCAGGGCTGGGAGTCATGTTTATCAAGCAATGGTGGCAGAAGGTGATCAGGGAGATGGTGAGGAGGCTCCAGGCACTGCAGCCTTGGGATTTGGAGGCATAGGTTCTCTTAGCTTCTTGCTGTGAGGCTTTAAAGGATAGTTGTGCAGAATGCTTCCCTCTTATTTGTCCCAGACTGGCTCAGTTCCTCCCTCAGAAGGGAATGGCTTTGGCTCCGAGCAGGCCGGAGCTCATACTGCTCTCTCTTTCTGCAGGTGCAATGGTGGTTACCCCTCTGGTGCATGGAGGTACTGGACAGAGAGGGGCCTTGTGTCTGGGGGTCTCTACGACTCCCATGTGGGTAAGTCCTGGTGCATTCACTGGTGAAAGTAAAGAGGAGCATCTCTGCTTGCTTATAGGATCGTGTCCTTGGGGCATGCTGGTTTGCATCCTAGCAGCTGCTCCTTCCTTCAGGGCTGAGCCTTGACCCCATCTGGTTCTTGCTGTTGGGAATGGGGGGCGCTGGGGGGACAGTCAGTTCATGGCATCTCTGCCCTTGCCAGGCTGCCGGCCCTACACCATCCCACCCTGTGAGCACCACGTCAATGGCTCCCGGCCGCCCTGCACTGGGGAGGGAGGAGAAACCCCCAGGTGCAGCCGGCACTGCGAACCTGGCTACTCACCTTCCTACAAGGAGGACAAGCACTACGGTAAGGGATGTGGCCTCCAATGCTGCTCAGGAACTCAAGCCCTCAGGATGGGTGGTTCTTGGGTTAGCAGATAAACCTATCAGATGTAGTCGGTATGAACTGAGATGGAGGAACTGGTGTGGGTTCTGTACAAGAGGTACAGAAGTAGGACTTGGAGTTAAATGGTTCCTTCTGGAAGTGGGCTGGAGCCCACTTTCCCTGCTGGGTTGTGTGATGGTCTCCAGAGTAGGAGAAACCATCTTGGTATGAGCTCACGGTGCAGCCATCCTAAGGTCTGCTGGGCTCGTTTGCGCTGTGCTGATAGTAGGACTTCTTTTACCTTGCTAGGCATCACATCCTACGGCGTCCCTCGCAGCGAGAAGGAAATCATGGCTGAGATCTACAAGAATGGCCCAGTGGAAGGAGCCTTTATTGTCTACGAGGACTTCTTGATGTACAAATCTGGTGAGCATCAGCACCAAGGCTTTGGGGTTCTGTGTAGAATCCCTTGGAAGCCGTGGGTGCTGTACAACAGAAGGCCATTGATGTGTTGCCTTGCAGGGGTGTACCAGCACGTGTCAGGGGAGCAGGTTGGAGGCCACGCTATCCGGATCCTGGGCTGGGGAGTCGACAATGGGACCCCGTACTGGTTGGCTGCCAACTCTTGGAACACCGACTGGGGGGATAACGGTGAGGATCACAGAGCTGTTGGTGCTGGAAGGTCTCCTTGGGTGTTTGGTATAGAGGTATAGTCTTCTCTCCATGATAATCCTTCCAGGCTTCTTCAAGATCCTTCGTGGAGAGGACCACTGTGGCATTGAGTCTGAGATCGTGGCTGGCGTCCCCAGGACGGAGCAATACTGGACAAGGGTGTAACCATCCTCCTGATGAGTTGATGAGTTGATCACACCACACAAATAATCCCAAGTCCCTTGACGCTTTTAACTGATAGCGGGTTGGGCGCAGAGCCCTCCCCACCCCCCCACTTTTAAGAGACTATAGTTGAGGTTCCTTTAATTAAAAGCTTTTTATCTTTTTATTTTGTTCTGGTTTTAGTTGTACGGTGGAGCTGGAGGTGGCAGGACCCTTATTGGTGTGAGCTGCTGTCTGCAAGCCCTCTGCTCCTGGTGGGTCACAGCATGAGGGCATTCCCTGCTCAGAGGACTGCTGGAGGGCTCTCTGGCCCCATGTGCTGTGGTTTTGGGGTAACTCGGAGCCCTTCCAGTCTGGTGTATTACTGGGAGTGTGGGAAGCATTGTGCTGGGAATAGGGACTTGGTGGGGCAGCAGAGATAGGACATGCAGGCTGCATCCATGCATGGCTTGTGCATCTGTGGCTGGGCTGGTCCAGCTGTTGGTACCCAAAAGGAGCAGGGTGTGCAAGAGTGTCTGTGCCTTGCTGGGTAGGTGAGGGATTTGTAAGGACAAGGAACTGAAGAACCTGATGTGGGGCTGGCTGTGGCTGCACAGAGCCCCTCCTGCCTGTGATAAATCCTCTTGCGCACTGCTCCATTATTTTGGCTGCTTTTTAAACCACTCCTTTTCTTTTTTAACTCTTTTTTTTTTCCCTCCTTCCTGCTGTAGTCTGGGGTTATTGATCCTGGGGAAAGGCCTGGCCTGAGCTCCACGAGCCTCTGATCAAATGTCCTGCAGCACTTGGGAGCATGCTGGAAAGGGAGAGCTGCTTCTATCCAAGGCAGCTTGGTTGTGCTTTGGGTCGTGCCTTGGCAAGGGTGCTGCTTTTAGCAAGTCACTGTGATGCTTTGGGTCTGCAAGATGCTGAATGTTGGGTACAAATGAGGGCTGTTCCCCAGCTCTGTTGCAGGGAGCTCGTGCAGAATGCCTGCAGGTATCTTGCTAATTTGCACACCACTAAAGCTTTCTTTGAGCCACAGGTGTCAAGGAAGAAATAACCTTATGGGTTTGTTTTTTTTACTTAGGGGGGGGGTGGGAGGTGTAATAACTGTAGGAGGAATCGTGTGATCTGCCAATGCTAACGTAATGAAAGAGCTTTGTATTTCCTCTTGAAGCACAGAGCATATTGCTGAGCTAATGCCACAGGGCTGACAGTGAGTGAAGCAGCCTCTCTCCCCTTGTACTGTCAAATAGCCCCATATCTCTGCTTACTCAAACAGAACTTTGGTGTGTCTGAATAAAACGACTGTGCCAATAAATGATTTCTCCAACACTTTGTGGTCACTTTTGCTTCATGAGCTGAAACAGCATCAAACCGCACATAGCTTTGGGGGGGGGGGGGGGGTTAAACTTGATGATCATTAGGGCCCTTTTCAACCCAGGCCCTTCTATGATTCTTCTCATTGCTTTGCTATCGTGGAAGCCAGGTGTGACCCTTTGATGTATGTCTTCATGTGAGTGCAGGCTGCTCTGTGTTGGCCATGCTGAGGCCAAGCATCCACACTAAGCTGAGCTGAAGGCTACAGTTTGTGGTAATAGCAAGGAGAACTGCTATCACAATATGAGAAATAACCAGCTCGAAACACGTTTTTCTTTCCAAAGAAAACTTTTAATTTCAACAAGACAGGAAGCTGCACAAAGGGAGCTACCACAAGTTCTTTTGAACAACAGCTTAAAACTATCTACATCAGTCCTTGTGGAGTAGTGGGGGGGTCCTTCCTCCAAGTAACGGTCTGGTTTGGCCTTGCAAAGGCCACTGAACTACCTGGTAGGTTTTGCTCTGTCCTGTACCAGGCTGTCCCCCCATCACACAAAGCAGCAGTGGTGGATTAGGGACACTGAAAACAATTGCACCCCAGCAAAATGGGACTTGAAATCGATGTCTCTTCTTCTTCCCAGCCCTGGTTGTTGGCATTAGAAACACGGCCCACTCGAAGTCCAGGCTGATGTGTTTTCAAAGGAGCAGCAGCAGAGAACTCTTCCAGTTCACGTGTCAACTGAACCCCTCGGCATCCCCAGCTGCAGCCAAGTGAGGAAACCTGCCCATCCCACCCATCCCCTTGGGATGAAGAAGTGCAGAGCCCAGACTTTGCAGCAGAGGGGTGGATGGCACCTCCTTCCCTTTCACCACCCCTCAGCTGCTAAAATACAAAGCTCTACACCTCCACAGCGCTCCAAGGAGATGCAATAGACGGCTTTCAGCAGGATGCACGTTAACACCTGCAACGTACTTTACTTAGCAACAAAATGGCTTGTTTCAAGCCTAGCAGCCTCTTCCAGTACAACAGAAAAGTGAAGATTGCCCCTGCCCATTTCCAGGCTGCAGGATGGCACCCAGCCTAGGTTGGTGGCCAGAAGATGGCCAGACCTTTCACTTAGCTAAGACTTGACTTGTCCTTCCTTGCTGAAGCCAGAGCACTCCATATGCTTCCAGTGTTGAAATGATGGGGAAAGGGTTATGTAAGGGAGGCAAAACCCAAAGGCTGCCATCCCAGTTCGGAGCTGGAAAGGGGTCTCAAATCTCAAGCAAGAAAAGAGGCAAATGGAATTTCTATTTAAACCATCCTAACCAAAACAAGAATAATGATCATCAGGTAAACTGCCCAACAGGAAAGGAGGAAAACAAATTCAACCCCAAACAGTTAAGACTCCAACTGGCATTTGTAGTCATCTTGTGCAGACTAAAGGAGAGGGGACGAGCAGGGTCTGATGATGCCACACCATCACCCTGGTGTTTCAACCCACCAGCATCCCATCCTCATCACTGCCCGTGGACCCGGTGGCACCCAGCCATCCCCACCACCAGGGGACAAGGAGCCTTTGCTGCCCATCTGCTGACCTTCTCACTCCCACCGCCCACCCACTCTTCAGTTCTCACCCGCCTGGACATACTCTTCGGCAGCCTTGGAGACGGTGCTGAGGTACTGCCAGCTCAGGGCAGCCAAGAGCATGGCACAGGACAGGTAGATGGGGGAATAGTGATGGCGGGAGGCCATGGGGCCATTGGGCAGGCTCATGGCACGGATGGAGGCGATGATCTGCTGCGTCTTGTTGGAAGAAGGGTCGGTGCTGGGGATCTTCTGGTAGATCTGGGGAAGGGGAAAAGAAGGAGCGTGGTTTATAAACATGGTTGAGGAAATAAATGGGATTTCTGTGTGCAAGAGGGATCACGAGCATCACGTCCTCAAGAATAACCTCACGGTGGATGGCTCAGCTGCTGCATGGGGCCCAAAGCCCATTTCCCTTGAGAAGTGCATTAAGCCAGGCAGCCTCTTGAGGGCACCCCATGATGGGAGATGGACTACCAGGCCTCTGACACAACCATCAGCCACAAAGCGGTGCTCTGGGGCAAGTAGCTCTGACCCAGCAAGCCTCACTCACCGCTGCTGGGCTGCAGCTCAGCCCAAACCAGCAAGGACACCCCAGGGTGATCAGCAGCTGGTGTGACTGCAGACAGTCACCTCAACTGGAAAACACCATGATCTTGGGGTTGGCCTGCCTCAAAAGGGAGCTCCAACAGCCCACGGTTTGGGGTCTCCTTGATGCATGACATCTTTCTATTAAACACTCCTCACTGAATCTATGAATCCATCGAATCCCCATGAATCCATTCACTGGCTGTTCTCTGTTAACTTTTAACACTCACTGTACCTTGAAGCCAAGAGTCCCGCTGCTTTAAATACCTGCAAAGAGCCAGCCTTAGCTAATGCTGGCCAGGAAGTGCAAACACAAACTGCACCACATTAGCTGCAACTATGGACACGGTGAAAACAAGAGCACCAGCTGCAGAGCTGTCTCTGGGGAGATGATGCAACCTGTTTAGAAGAAAAGTGCTGCTGGAACAGTCCTCTTGCCTGGTCAGATGGGAAGCTCTGGTGCTCTGAAAGCTGACTCATCTTGCTCTCAATCAGAATGAAGACAAGATGTTGGCCTGTGCCTCTTTGCACAGGCACAGACCAAGGCGATATTGAAAGGACTAAGCAGCCAGTTTGGTCCATGCAAAAAAACTATGTCAGGTGCCGTGTCACTAACTTAGATTCATGGATCTGCAAGGGACAGCCAATTCCACGCTAGGGAACACAATAGCCAGAAATGACTCCAAGCAAGATGTTCAACCTACCTCTTCTACATACTGGTACATGATGGCTTTGACAGACTGCATGTTCGTGGCATCCATCATCAGAGTGACAGCTTGTCCCTTCCGGATCTTCACTACCCCTCTGAACACCTGCTTGTTGTTATAGCAGGCAGCAAGAGTGGCAATAGCCATCACCTAAGGAGAAACACAAAGAGCCCTTGTTACAAGGAGATCGCAAAGGAAATCGAATCATAGAATGGCCTGGGTTGAAAATGACCACAATGCTCATCCAGTTTCAACCCCCCTGTTGTGTGCAGGGTCACCAACCAGCAGCCCAGGCTGCCCAGAGCCACATCCAGCCTGGCCTTGAATGCCTGCAGGGATGGGGCATCCACAGCCTCCTTGGGCAATCACCTACAGCAGAAATGGCAGGTACCAGCATAATGCAGGCTATTACATGCTACATAACCCTCCCACCTCCAACTTCAGATCATCTGGGCTGCAGGTGATGAATAACCACTTGTACGTAATAACCTACCTGGGGGATAGCACAGAAGTTGAAGACACTTTGGTTTTTCAGGCGAGACAAGTAAGTGAGGACATCAGGGACATGGCGGAGAGCATTGGTGATGAGCTCATTCAGACACTGGACGGCCATATCTATGTTCTCTGGTTTGGTAAGGTCAGAGAGCTTCTTCGTGTATCTGCTCCAAACCTAAACACCAAGATAAGGACTCAGAAGTTGGATGGTACATTCATATCATAAAGGAGACATCAATAACATGCGAGAGGTCAGGGGAACCAACAATAATCACCAGAGCCTTGAAGGACTGGGAGTTACTAGGCTAAAGGAAACACAGCAGTGACCTTCATATAGATAGGGACATTCACATTGATGGGGAATGGTTTTAAACTGAGGCAGGGGAGGTTTAGGTTGGATCTTAGGAGGAAGTTTTTCACCCAGAGGGTGGTGATGCACTGAACAGGTTGCCCAAGGAGGCTGTGGATGCCCCATCCCTGCAGGCATTCAAGGCCAGGCTGGATGTGGCTCTGGGCAGCCTGGGCTGCTGGTTGGTGACCCTGCACCTTCAAGTCTTCTCTAGGTAGGGCAAAGAAATACAGCTCGTGTGCCAGGCTGGTATCACAAAATGCTCTATCAGACAGACCTGCAGACTGTCAAACCTTTCCCATTAGCTTTGATTTAAAGAGACACAAAGGGATGCTATAATTGTAGCAGTGCACCTTTAACTATGCACCCAGCAGAGCATTTGTGAGACACGTGCCTCGTTGGCTACACCCACAACAGATCTTGGACAGAAGTACAAAAGATTATAAAGGGACAGGAACAAAATTATCAGTGATGGAAAAAATCCCAACCATGGGGATTTCCAAGACGATTCTAGAAGGAACTCTTACAAGGAGAAGCTGCAGTTCACTATCAGAGCAGCGACAAAAGTACCTCCAGTCTTTTCTAGCATAGCACAAGCACAGCAGACATGCTCACCCAAAAGCAATGTTTCCCCTTACCTCTTTGGGCCAGAACTCCCTTCCTTCCATCTGATCCTCCAAATAGTCACGTATGATGTTGGTTTTTTGCAGGAAGAGGCCCATGGAGTTTGCCAGCTCTGTGTCCTGTCCTACAATAGGATCTTCTAGCTCTGATGCAGAGAAGAGTCGGGACAGGCCTATCCCCACCAGCCCAGCAACGTAGTGGCAATACTGCGAGGCACCAGGAAGGGGAAAAAGAAACAAGATACAAGGAGCAGTTACAAAGAGCTGCTTATTTAGCACAGCAAGGTAATTCACACTACGTTTTCTGCAAGTTTCCATGGCCCTCCTTGCTCCATCTCAGCCTTTTCATGCTCAGCAAACACTTGACCAAGGATGTTCTCAGCTACATCAGTGACTGCTGGTGCTACTCTGCTTACAGCACCGAACGAGCTGCCCACAAGGGAACAGTTTTGGGTCATCCAAAACAGGTGCTGGTGGGTTACACCAGACATCCATGCCCTCTTGTTACCCATAGTATCAGCAGCTCCACTATCTCCAAGTCCACACAGCCTCCCTCCCCCTGCTGAACCCACTCTGCACAGGAATGCCCTTTCCCTAGAGACACGAACATGAAAGATGCTGGATTTCAGAAGGCACCTGGATGTGAATATCATTTAAGGAGAGATGCAATGCCCAGCCCTGCTCCTCAAAGGTAACTGAAGTCTTGTCTTCCTGGGGTCTCCTACTGACTCACTGAACTCCTGCTATCATTCAATGTGTCCAGATAGACTTACCCGATCCCACTCACTCTGAGAATCCACCTTCTTTTCCAAGAACTCCGCCATCCCAACACCCATCTTGTGACAGATATCAGAGATCACATCCTGGTAGACCTTTGCCAGGTTCCTAAACTCCATGGAGATCTGTATCGTGTACAAAGAGGAAATAAAGAAGACAGCGTGAAGAACAAACAAAAGAAAACACATCAGAGTTCACCTTTTATTAGAAGATGAGAGTTAAGACTTGTTTACCAGGCTCTCATCCCTGGCTACAGATCTAGCACAACTCCCACAAGGAGAAGCTGTTTCAAGGCCCTCAAAGCACAGGCTCAGTCTGTTCTCAATCTCAACGTTACAATCTCTGGCAGCAGATCAGACACAACAAGATCTTTGGGAAGGCTCCGTGGCCTTGGACTGGTACCATCTGGGAGTTACAGGACCAAACAAGCTACATTTGGCACACGAGATTTCTTCTAATTTACGAGAGCACCATGTTGTGCTGACCATGGGGAAGGAAAGAAGTTCATAGAATGGCCTGGGTTGAAAAGGACCACAATGATCATCCAGTTCCAACCCCCTGCTGTGTATAGGGACATCAACCAGCAGCCCAGGCTGCCCAGAGCCACATCCAGCCTGGCCTTGAATGCCTGCAGGGATGGGGCATCCACAGCCTCCTTGGGCAACCTGTTCCAATGCGTCACCAACCTCTGGGTGAAAAACTTCCTGCTGCTCAGTTCTCCTCCTCCCTAAGAGCTACAGAACCACATGCAACATGGAGATGACTGCACACGAGGCAACCCAGGCAGCTGAAAGAGGAGGTGGGTGTCTTACTGTTGGGAAGTCCTCCAGCACCTGCCGGTGCTTCTCCTTGCTCTCCATGTATTTCCATTCTGGTTGATAGAGATAAGAGTGAAACTCGATCAGCATCGGGACCTTGACATCCAAGCTGATGGTCATGTCATCCTCTATGGTGTCCAGGGCACGGAGAACTAGGTAGAATATACAGACAGCATGCCTGTGGGGAGAGAAAAAACAATCACCTCCAGCACTGATGCAAGGACAGTGCTTATCTTGGGCCAATTGGGAAGGTAAGGATAAAATGCCTTAGAATGAGCTGCTCAAATCTCAGGGCAATAAGAGCCGGTTAAAGTTGAAAAGCATGGCTTCATAGAATGGCCTGGGTTGAAAAGGACTACAATGATCATCCAGTTCCAACCCCCTGCTGTGTGCAGGGTCACCAACCACCAGCCCAGGCTGCCCAGAGCCACATCCAGCCTGGCCTTGAATGCCTGCAGGGATGGGGCATCCACAGCCTCCTTGGGGGGGGGGATGTACTCATTAATTGGTTGACAAATGGAAATGAGCTGGTTTCGCTTAAGCACTCATTACTAGGTGAAAGCACGGCTCTCCTGGGATGACAAAAGGCAAGCAGGCAGGGACAATGAGCAAATAAACACCGTTAAATTTGGCATTTTTTTTTCCCCTTAATTAACAGCTATTTAACGAAGTGCAACCTGGGACATAGCATGAGCTGAATGGCACTTGGAACACAAGGTGCCTCCATCACACACTGCACTCAAGTAATTCAATCCCTCTTCCTCATCCCAACCTCAGATCATAGGAGGATGATTCTTCTAGGCCAGTTAGCAGTACCTGAGCCTGCAGGAGATCACTCCAAGGATGTAACTCAGCTATCAGCTGGCTTTACTCCTGTTATGACAGCACTCCTCTGAGCTGAGCTAGCAAAATCAATTCCTTGGCTAGGAATTGCTGTTCCAACCAGGCTCAAGCCCCATAAATCGCAGCCTTCCTATTTTCCCCTCTCTTGCCTCAAAACACTTGAATTGAAACTACTGTCCCTTGATAATTGATTTCTATGGGTCTTGTACAGAGCCAGCTGCAATTCGGCAGCAATCCCTGCATGGAGGTTGCATATAACTGGCAACAACATCTTTACGATGCCAGGCATGGAGTTTGTGAGCCCTCAGGACAAGGAGACTTCGTGATCCCAATAAGCTACAACACAAGGATTAAGGAGCAGGAAGATAGACAAGATAACAGTGGGATGACAGAGGCAAGCACACCGCATAGAGACACAGGGAACAGGTTGCAAGATGTGTTATTGCTTGTCATCTTAATACCTGCATTAGCAGATAGAGCAAGCGAGGAGAAAAAGAAGTTCAGCTCCTGGCTCTGCTCGTACCTTTCCATGCAGATCTGAGCCAAACCGCTGGGTTTCATTGCCTTCCTGCAAAACAGCCTGCAGACACTTCACAAATGCTGGCTACAACTACAGGGCAGTGTCCAAAATACCAGCCCAGGGTTGGGAAACCCACAGCCAGCACAGTGTTAGGGCTAGCAATGTGCAAAGCTGCACGGCTGCAAGCAAGCACAGAGTGAAACCTACAGCAACCTCAAGCTTTAACTACTAACCTGGCTTGGGATTAAAAAGATCTGTACCGAAAAGGGCCGTTTTGCTAAGAATATAGGGAAATAGGGAAAGTGTGAGCACAAGAATTTCAAGGGAAGCTGAGTCTTGCATCATCTGTTAATATTACCACGTGAAGCTTTGCTGCACAGGTTATCAAAACTTGTAAAGCAAAAGTGAGCACAGAGCAAACCTCTGAGGAAGCCTCAGATGAAGCTTTGGAGGCAGGTGATCCCACACGCACCCTTCCTGCAGGGTTCAGACCCCATGTTTTGTTGGCTGTTTCCCCACTGTGCCTCTCCACCCCTCCCAGCCAGCCAGGCACCCAAAGGCAGCTCTGAAGCTGCCAGGACACACATTCCCAGGGTGTCACAAACAGCACGCTGCCCAGTGCTGCATTTAACCATCTGCTGGCTGACAGCTTGCAATGCTCAGGCTGAGGAACACAAGAGATCTGCTGCTGGTAGGGAGCAAAACGGAGGCATCGTGCTTGAGCAGCTCTGCTGGGATAACATGCATGCTTTGCTGTGCATGCTTTGCTGCACGTAGCAGGGCAGCGCCGAGCACCTCCTGGAAAGCTTTGCTCAATGTGGTAGAGCACTTCCCAGTGGCCCAGTGTAGCATGGACACCTCCCACCCAATTCAGTCAACTAGTCCTGGTGTCCGAGACGCTTGCATGGACACCCCTGGCCATCCCACGCCAGCAGCATGAACACCTGCTGGCAATGCATGGACTCCACACGCCTTGCTCAGCCCAACCGTGCATCCCCAGTATTCAAAGCCATTGCACGGACCCTCAAGCAGCTCAAACAAGGAGCCTTGGTGCTTGGGGATATTGCATAGCCACCTCCAGCCATACAAATCAAGCAGTCACAGCACAGGGAGGAGCACTGTACAAACTCCACAGCTATCCCAACCCAACATCTCCAGCACTATTACATGACCCAAACTTGCTGCTATCCCAACCCAACATCTCCAGCACTATTACATGACCCAAACTTGCTGCTATCCCAACCCAACATCTCCAGCACTATTACATGACCCAAACTTGCTGCTATCCCAACCCAACATCTCCAGCACTATTACATGACCCAAACTTGCTGCTATCCCAACCCAACACCCCCAACGCATGCAGACGCAACACAGACACCCGGATCTGCTCAGCCACGCCGCCAAAGAACCCGGGGGCACCGCATAGAGCACTCCTAATATCACAACCCCAGTGTGTAGTACAAACCACCCCCCAACCCCACTCACCGCAGCTCTCCATCCAGAGCTTGGATAACGGCGGCGAAGCTACGGCTGGTCTGATTGAGGTAGCGGTAACAGGTGCGAAGTCCGAGTCCCAGCGAGTCCTGCGGGCACAACGGGGGGTACAAGGCGGGGGGCTGAAGGCGAGCGGCCGGGGGGAGCCCGGGGGAGGCGGCAGCGCTGCGTTGTCCCCTCCGTCCTCCGCCCCGCAGCCTCCCCAACGCCGTCCGGGGTGCGCCCCGAGGGGGGGACAGAGCCAACGTGCGCTTCAGCAGAGCCGTGGCCTTGCTGCTGGCCGCCATGGGCACGGCGGGGGGGGCGAGGGGGGGGTATAGGGGCCGGCTAAAGGGAGGGGGCTCCGCCCCGAGACCGGCCCCTAAGAGCGGCGCGCCCCCTGCCAGCACCGCCATGCGTGCAAAGCATCGCGGCCGGGCAATGCACGGGGAGCACGGAGCCCCGGGGGAAGCTGCACGCTGCTGCAAAGCGGTGCGGTGTACCCGTGTGTCAGGGCTGATACAGCACAAGGGATGCTGCTGAAAGGCACCCCGGCCGTGCGATGCTCTCAGAAGCTGTGATACATGCAAAGCATCCCGGCTGTGCAGCGCTCCCAGCAGCTGCTATACATGCAAAGCAAGCTGGCTATGCGATGCTCCCAGCAGATGTGATGCACGCAAAGCACCCCGGCCGTGCAATGCTCCCAGCAGCTGTGATAGATGCAAATCACCCCGGCTATGCGATGCTCCCAGCAGCTGCTATACATGCAAAGCAACCTGGCTATGCGATGCTCCCAGCAGCTGTGATGCACGCACAGCCAGAAGCAGGAAGCTGCTGCAAAGCACCGCGGCTGCATGCCGTCCCAAATTGCTGCGATGCACTGAAGCCGTGCGATGCTCCTTAGCAATGCGATGCTCACAGCTCGTGCAATGCAAGGGAAAACCCGATCCGGGGCAAGGCACGGCAGCAGGAAGCTGATGATGCTCACAGCAACCGACCCCCCCCCGGCCACTCACCGGGTCCATGCGCGGCATGACGGCCCGGTATCCGCCCATCTTGAAGCGCAGCAGGTGGTAGATGTCCTCGGGGTGCCCCAGCCATTTCTTCAGCAGCTCCATGACGGCCGCACCGCCACCACGCGCGCTCCCGCTCCCCCCGCGCGCTCCCGACCCCCTCCCTCCACCCACCACCTCAAACCCCCGCTTAACAGCCGGTTGGCGGGGCCGCTCCGCCCCCTCCGCCAATCAGCTCGCTCGCCGCATGGCTCGGTGAGCGTGAGGCGAGCCCATTGGGAGACGTGCGCTCGCACCAGCCTTGCGCCAGCCAATAGGAGTGAGGCGAAGCTGGTGTGACGGCCGGCGGAAGGAACTGATTGGACGACGGCGTCCACCGGCACTCGCGTGGCCGCCCTGAGCGGTGCTGAGAGGCGGAGCTTTATAATGGATGCATTATAATGGAGCATCCTCGCTGCCATCCCGGGGACACGGGATGCCCCCAGGCCCTTCTTCGTGCACTCCGTATCACACATTGACACCCCCCCCATAGAGCTGCCGTGCTTCTGATTGGGTGACTTAACGACGGGTTTGAATGAGCCACCGCCATCCCTGCCAATGGGCCACGCAGGTCAGAGGTGGGCAGGGAGGAGCAGCACAGAGCACGGCTGAGGTTTGTTTGCATCCTAAGAGCTGATGGAGGGAACGACCATTCAATTGTAATCACACCTTGTTGCCGTATAACGCACACCTTGTTGCCGTATAACGCACACCTTGTTGCCGTATAACGCACACCTTGTTGCCGTATAACGCACACCTTGTTGCCGTATAACGCACACCTTGTTGCCGTATAACGCACACCTTGTTGCCGTATAACGCACACCTTGTTGCCGTATAACGCACACCTTGTTGCCGTATAACGCACACCTTGTTGCCGTATAACGCACACCTTGTTGCCGTATAACGCACACCTTGTTGCCGTATAACGCACACCTTGTTGCCGTATAACGCACACCTTGTTGCCGTATAACGCACACCTTGTTGCCGTATAACGCACACCTTGTTGCCGTATAACGCACACCTTGTTGCCGTATAACGCACACCTTGTTGCCGTATAACGCACACCTTGTTGCCGTATAACGCACACCTTGTTGCCGTATAACGCACACCTTGTTGCCGTATAACGCACACCTTGTTGCCGTATAACGCACACCTTGTTGCCGTATAACGCACACCTTGTTGCCGTATAACGCACACCTTGTTGCCGTATAACGCACACCCAGCTCTAAGCAGCCTCTCATCTCACACTGACCTACACAAGCTATCCAGGAGTCCTTAGAGGGGGAAAAAAAGGAACACAGAGCCACGTCACTCAGCACCCACAGCCTGATCCCCACCCTCTGACAGCACTGCAGGTTGGCACTCAGGACACCACCATGTAAGTCTTTTCCAGCCACCTGGGGCTCTTAGAGCTGCTTTCATCACCGCGTGCCCAAGAGGACACTGTTCCTTCTGATAGATGTGCAGGTGCAGCCCTTTGCCTTGCAGCTTGCTCTGCAGCCAGTCGGAGGTGAACCTGATGGCACAATCAAGCAGGTGTTCCAGATCTGATAGAGCCAAGAGAGATCCTCGTGTTAAAGGATGGATCTTAGCCAGGTACAGGACTTCGTTCTTAATGATGTTCCCTGCAAAGGGTTCAGAAATAAGGAGATGGTAAGGATGTTTCTATTCAACATGATGCGATTTCAGCCTGAAGGACCACACCTTGCAATGCCATTCCTTGTATCAGAGGTGGCTTGCAAGAAGTAAACTTGCAGCTGGGAATAGATTGGAGGATAGTCTCTTCCCATCAGGCTTCAAGTGGACCTTCCACAAGGTATCAACCACCCATGCTAAGACAGTTCACTGCATACACAGGCTGCACTCAGGTATCTGAAGCCTGCAGCTAAAGATTGCAAGCCCTCTCCTCGCCAATAGGACCGTATACCCGCTCAGCTGGATCAACCCAACATCCTAATGTTAAGGATTAAAAGCTCTAACACGCAGATCTGGGTGTAGGCATCCCACCCTCCCTCTTCCTTGCTCTGCCACGGTGCTCTGGAACTCACCCAGCCCTGAAAAGTATCTCTGGTCCAAGAGGGTGTAGCAGACGGGATGGGATGTGCGGAGGGCATCCAGTGCTCGGCCACGGTGGAACTCTGCAGACAGGATGTCAGAAGTGGGATCAGCTGCTGGAGATGAGCACCAGTGCATTCGGCAGTTGTAGAAAGCAAGGAAGCCTCCACTCTCAAAATACAGCACCAGCCTGGGAGAAGCAGAGAAGATGAGATCTCTAAACGCATCCCCGATCCATTTGTTTGTACTCAGTTCTCTTCAGGCTTGCAGAGAAAGCAGTTTAGCTTTTAAGGTTCTAAGTCTGCACAACTCATGGATAGCCATCCCTCCTGCTGCCCTGGAGGCTCTGAAGACAGCAGCAGGAAGAGAGAAGATCCCTACAGCCAGTTGCATGGGAAGACATACAAGTAGGTTTTGAGACTCCACGACCTCAAATTAAACAGCTCATAAGAGCTGGACCCACACTGTCCTTCAGTATTTACCCCTTGTTAATCCATTTCCAGTGCCTCCTAATACACCACCTGTGATTTGGGCTCCTACAAATGGTCTTCTCACTGCTGTCTCAAATACCTTTGATGCACGTCATTAATCTCACTAAGGGTACAACACACAACGCCAAGACAATGAAGCATGCCCAAAGCAAACCAGCCAGTGCTGACTCCCTACTTGATCACAGCTCACATCTACTCAATACACACAATGTCACCACTTTTAACACCGAGGGGAAAGAATGAGGGGATTGAAAGCATCTCCACAGCAATATAGCCTGAAACAAAACAGTGCCTCTCCACAATGATATAGGAACGTTTGTAAGAGGACTCTGCCAAGTACCTGGGCGTAGGATCCTTCCAGTCCCCCCTCTTATTGGCTCTGCTTGCTCTTGAGAACTCATTTGCCCGAATGCTGCCAAACATGCCAAAGTGGAAGCGCAGCCAACTGCCTCCCAGCTCCCCTGCTGCACTTGGAGCACCAGCTCTGGAGTTCTGCAGGTCCTGCAGCTCTTCTTCCTGGGGAGGAATCAATGGAGCACAAACCTGCTCTTGCTTTCCCTGCACAAGGGAACTGGATGCTGCAACAGCGTGTTTTTGCTGCGCTGTCTCTTCCATGCTTGGTCCTAAGGGAGAACTGGCTGCCACAAATGCTAGGAATAAGTTCTTCCCATGGGCCTGGAGGGAGAAAATAAAGAGATAGATAGAAGTGGGAGGTACTGATGCCATTCTCAGGCCATGCACCTTCATGCACAGATGCAGGACAACTGTGGCTTCCCTCTCAGACCAGCCCACAGTTTGATATGGTCAGGCTCAGCACAGCTCACCTGGGAATCCTGGAGCCTCAAAGCATTCAGGTCATTCACATTAATCTTCTTGCTGCTTCCCCCCACCTTGGTCACCACTTGCCCCACAAAACGTGAGGTCAGCAGCTGGAACTTCCTCACTGACGGGCCCTCTGGCATCTCTAACTGGCTCTTCTCACACTTGCTGCCCTAGAGCTGAAGGGAAACTTGCAGCTGTGAAAAAGAGCAAGAAAACACTCAAGGAAGCAACAGCCCACGCTCACATCAGCTCACAGCAACTGAAACCAGAGCCTTCAGTGGGGCTTGCTTTTGCCCCAGCCCTCCAACCCATCTTCTGCTTGAACAAAGACACATCCTCACCCACTGGAGCTCTCAGCCCATAAGAAGCAGAAGCCAGCAGCCACCTACCTACAGGGCTGTGAGCTGCAGTGGGGTGTGGATGTACCCTCAGTAGGGCTGGGCAAGGCAGCACAGCTAAAAAGCCTTCACGTGCTGCAGCGAGCCAAAGCCTTTTAGTATGTCAGAAAACATTATCTGGATCTAAGACATGAAATCAAAAGGTATTAACTGGTTATACAAACACGATTGCTTTAGCAGCAATAGAAGACTTGAGCTTAATCCCTGCACTTCCTAGGGCATGAAGTAATCAAATCACACCTTAGCTCCATTTAGCTACATACCACGTTCAGACTGCAGGCAAAAGCCAGTAACAGGTCAAGAGCCACCTAGGAGACATTCCTGCTTCTAAAGGTGCCAGCTGCAATCCAAATCCTTGGGATCAGCTCTTGACACAAAGAGCTCTGCCTATTTCCTTCAGGTCTTTACCCCGATTATCCAGGCACTGGATTTGCATCGAGCAGCACAATACAGGGAAGTCACCCAACACCTTCACACACACACACTGCAGACCCTCCCCCCCAAAGCAAGCACTCACTGCACATTCCCCTGCCCCAAATGCTACACCCAGCCCCCAAACCATCACCCTGCATGCAACAGACTGAGCAACCTCCTCTCCTCTTCCCTATTCCATTGCCAGCTTTTTCTACCTCATGCCCTTGAACCACTCCCCTGCCTTCAGTCACTTCACCAACACTCTCACACCCCCCACCAGCACTGCCCTCTTTCCCATCCTTTACACCCAAAAAACCCCTTCTTACACTGCCACAAAGAAGGCCCTTCCACCCACTAACACATACACGGCAAGAGAGCTCCTCCACTGGCTGGTTAGAGAGCAATGAGAGAGGTTTCAAGTGCTGGCCTCACCCACCCCACCAATTACACCAGGACCCAGAGTCTGGTTGAACTGGGAGGGCTCTGAATACCCCATCAGGCATAGGAGATCATTGTATGAGGGTTGTGAGTGCTTTCAGCTTATGGGTGGCATCTGTGGGCTCAGCTGAAAGCAATTAGGCTGAATCAGCAATGTGCTCCACAAACCCATGGCTGTGAAACGAGCAAAAAGACCAATTACGATGGCATTGAGGTGCCCTCCAAGCATAGGAACACATCCTTTTCCCTCTGTGATCAAGGTGGAAAACATCTTGGGGTGTTTTTCTCCCTTATGCATTAAAATAAGCATTGCTTTTCCAGGTGTGCTAAATCCATGTTCAATTACCCCCAGTCCTCCCCTGGAAGCCCACCAGGAAAGTCAAGATTCAGGTAGCAGCCTTTTGGTTTTATTATTATTGTTTTATTTCCATTAGTTCTAAAGGTGTAGACGTTACGTGGATTGGTAGCCATTACTACTTAATAACATAGATATTTTTTACATCTTTAAATAATTACAGCTTGTTCAGTTGGTTGCTTTCCCTCTTTCCCCCCCCTTACAAATCAGTGTCTGTTTCCATGGGACTTCCCCAGCTGACATGGGAATCTTCCAACTTGATGCATGAGAAAAGAACAAACCAACTACCCAAACCAACAAACAAAACCGAACGCCACCCCTGGCACAGTCACAGCTTCAGTCATATTAACTGCTGTCATATTCAGTTACATTGAGAGTTGTTGATTGGTTTCAAAAGCTCCCTTGCAATACTCCTGAGCTCCTCCTGATCGGAGAAGGTCTGATCAGCTCGTGTAATTGCAAGTGAAATACGGATCTCTTTGGATTAATTTATGAAACAAACAAAAAAGAACACCAATGCAATTCAAGATATTGCACTTTCACAAGGAGGAAAGACATTTAAAAGTGATAAATGACCTTTCTACCCTTTCCTCTCTCTCCATCCCGGTTCTCATCTTCCCATCTCGCCGTGGAGCCGTAGCAATGGTCTGGTTTGGCACAACCCAGTTTGTGTGCTGCAAACCCTCAGGCATCCCGGTTTATGTGTCTGATTAATGCTGAGCTTTAAGGGAACGACTCCTGCAAAGACGTTGGTAGATGTGCTCAAGTGTTTTGCAGGACCAGGCGCTTTGCTCTTCAGGGAAGAGATGGTTCTCAGCTCTGTACTTTGTGTGTGTGTGTGAATACACAAATTCAGGCCTATCATTGTGTGGTTGACGCTAGAAGGGATCTCTGGAAGTTATCTGGTTGGTGGTCCTCAGCCAGACATCCAGACATGCTGCAATGGAATACATTGTAGCAATAATAATAGCAACACTTGTTTTGCTATGTAAGTCTCTAATAGTTGTATTTGAATTCATGAACAAAGCGGGTTCTCCGTGCCTCTCCTATCATTTGAAGGCAAGCAGAGCTCAAATGTAACCCCAAATTTTCAGGGTTGCCCCTCTTCTAGGTTGAGCTGAACCTCTTGGTAGGACTGCCATTCTCATGTCCTCTAAGTATCCCTTCATGCATCATTTCTGCTGTTGGCATGCTTTGTTGGCAATCCGAGGCGCATCTGAGCTTCAACTACTTGTAAAAGGAGTGGCAAAAGAGCTCAGTTCTACCCCGAAAGGGCTGAGCTGTCCTTGCAGCCCATAGAGCCTCATGAAAGCAGATGTCTTGTTATCAGGGTCCTTGTAAATGCTCCTCAGGGTTCAGTTTCTAAGGCTGTGTGGGAAGCAGAAAACCAGTTAGCCAAACTCTTGTCATTTAGGTAACCTAAGGGGATGTGAGCCAGGGAATCACCAGACTTAACGTCTCGCAGGGTTTTTCTGCTTGGCATTGCAAGCAGACTCCTTTATGGCACTTAGGAGTGTGTTTTATGGACAGGAGAGAACTTCAGCCAGGAATTTTGGCTTTGAAGGCAACACAAGGAGTAAAAGGGCAAGGCAGAAAAAGCCTTTGGGAGCATAAGCACAGAGGGAGAAATGCTGCACGTTTGGTCTGGACCTTTGTTCCTCTCCAGGAGGCTGCCTGTTTCCCTCCTCCTCAGGCTGACCAGGTTAGCTTTAAGCATCTGAAATGTGTGCATGAGCCAAGAGGCATCTCTGGGGTGTGTTCTTCTGTCACAGACAAGATCACAGCTGCATCCCAAGAGATCTCGGCTGCCGAGTGCAAAGCAATGCAGCGCAAGGAGGAGACTGACTAATGAATGACCTGTGTGCTCTTGGAGAAACACCTTCGTGTTTTCTTTCTTAGGTGTTATTTCTGGCCTCTTCTCTGCAGGCTTCTGGGCTTCAACAGAATCACAAGATTTCAGGGTAATGTTTTATTGGTGTTTCATTGAACGTCTCTTCCTTGTCTGTAGTTAATAAGCTAATGAGTTTGGACCTTACATTTAGCTCTGAAGGACAGGGTGCAAATTCTGTGGTTATCTTGCAAGTGGCAGATGGAAAAACTTCCCAGGTCAGGAGTTTCATTCCCATAAGCCAGCTGAAAGGCACCCCTTGTCAATGGGAAGACCACACTTCTTATGGGGATGCTCAGTGAGGAGACTCAAGGTGCAAACACCTTCCAGACATCCCCATGGCTTCACTTATCCAGGTAGCTCAGAGTCTCTGTCACCCCTACAAAGCCCTGCAAATCTGAGTTACTGAGCAGAGCAGGGGCGTTGTGGAGGGGTCCAGCTCCCTGCTGTGCTCCATTTCAACTCTCTGTCACGATCAGTCCAGTTGAATCCTTCTCCTTAAAGAAACTTTTCAGCCATCAGGAGGAAAATAGAGAGCTCAAACGCAGATAATACAAGGTCTTGGTTTTGCTTCAACCATAGTTGTGGCTTTCGTCTTCACCAAGCCATGTATCTTGGTATTTCATCGGAAACACTCTTTGTGGGAATGGTGAAGAGTGAGTGTAAGATGGAGGGTGGCACCTTCTATCCTTCAGCACGTTCTGCAGGGATGCACCATCCCTCTTCTGGTATCACCTGGTAGTTCCATAGTCAAGTTCTGGATGCAGGGAAGAAAAGAAGGAGCTGGGAAGGCAAGAAGGAGGGTAACGGAGTTTGGGAGCAGACAGAAACAAGACTGGAGAATCTTGTAGGATGAGGTGTCCCAGAAATCCTCTACCTGTACAGACAAAGCTGTCCCTCCTTGGCAATACTGATGCAAACATCCTGGCAAGCATCTGTAGAAGCATTTAGACGGCACAGAGGAGCTGTAGCGTATGCATTGCTGGATTTTGTGAAGCACATGCTAGACAAAGAGCAACTAAAGGTAAGTTTGGTAGGACTGATCCCTCTTGGACAAGGGAATGAGTCTGTGATCTCTTAGCATCACTTTCAACTCAATTTTCCAGAGTTCTTTCTCGCTAAAAGGCTTATGGTTAAACAAACACATGAGTTTTGTTTAGTACTCGTGTATGAATGGAGTTGAGCTTCTCTTGCAGGCAAGCAAGTCTATGCACGTGCTTAGTAAAGAAGATGGCCCCTGCCTGCACCCATTAGAGGCTGAGGACTTGTCTTGTTGTGAAAGGTGAAATCCTTAAGGGTTAGACATGGCAAACGGTCATGAGCCAGCTGCTAGGGGGACAGTGGACACTCACAGTACAGTGAGAAATAAACGACAATCAGATTTCATCAGTGACAACGAAGACAACAGAACAGTATGGAAAATAATTAAATTAACTGTCTCAAAAGCAACAGCGCAGCAGTGTTAAAGAGCAACTTTTCACTTGCTGTGCTCTACGATAATCTCTAAGCCTGGCTTGTAGCTATTTGTAAGGGAAAAGCCCAACAGTTTCATCCAGGATTTGATGACCAAGGTGGGTTTCCTCTACCCGCTTCCAGAAAGTTTCTCCTTCTAAAATCCCCCTTTGATTTCAGACAGACTTTCTCCAGGCTCAGCCAACCATCTTTTAGAAACTCAGTCCCATGATTCTGTAGCGATAAATAGGAAAGGAGTCACTATTAAATACAGACATTCGTTAGGTTTTCAGACCATCGAGGGGAAATGAAGGAAATGCTCTAGATGCGTGAGCTGAGGATGAGGATGTGGGTCTCTCTTTTTTCTCTGCCCTAGGTCGTATCAAATCCACTAAAGCCACCACAGCGTGTCTCATGAAGTCTGTTCAACAAACTGCTCTGAAACTGGCTCCGTTTGGTGGAAGATCGCTGAATTGGGGTAATGATGATGGCATTCCCTCTGGTCAGGAATCAAATGGATGATGACAGGAGAAAAAGATGCATCTGTGCCACCATTGTCTAAGTCTCAAATGGCAAATGTTTTTAAATAGACAACCCCACCTTCCCCCCCAATATATATATATATATGTCCATCTTTGTGTTTCTGGCTATTTCTTAGAAGGTAGTGGCAATCAAATACAAGGAAACTTGCTTGAAGGGAGGAAAAGGGTTTCAAATCCATGAGTTACTCTGAGATTTAAGTCTTCTTGGTTTGCTTTGTAAGAGCTCTCCTACACTTAAGTCCTCTTTACCTCTTTGTTGGAACATCTCACCATGGCAGGAGAGCAGGGGAGGAGGGAAACAACATTGACATGATTATTAAGTGGCATCTTCTTCATCTCTCCAGTGGATCAGCCTCAAGTCTATGGGAGGAAGACCAGTTTATGCAGTTATGATGTCCCCATGGTTTTCAGCTAAGACCAGGCTGTTCCAGGAGTCCTGTTTGGAGCTGGCTTGTGGAGATTGGCTGATGGCTGACTGGTAAGCCTGCGGGGAAAGCTTCAGGGCTGAAATTGCAGGATGAATTGAAGATCCATGTCCAGACATGGCAGAGACCGAGAATGCCTGCAGAAGGAGGAAAATCTCGTAAAAAAGAAGCTTCAAAGTATAATATATAATCTATATAATACCCAAGGCTTGGGGATTCATTGGCCTTGGGTATTCCTAGTTCACAAATGCCCTCCTGTGGACTGCAGGAGAAATAACCTTGCTGCAGAGGGTTGCAGGTGTAATTATTAAACCCACAGAAGCTCACTGAGATCGGCTTCCAGATCTGGGTATTGCTCAGCAGGAGGCTCACCATGCATGGATGCAGTGCTGCTCCTAAGACATCTAGTGGTGGAGAAGGTGCAGAGCATCCACTGTACCCTACAGCTCTGCCATTCCGCTGCCTTGATTTACCTTTGCTGGGACTGGGTTAGGTGAGGGCTATGTGAGTATGCTTCTTATATAGCTCAATGCACATCCAGCCAGTGCAGATAGACTAGAGTCCTACTGCCAAGCTTTTCTTGCTCAGAGCAAATCAAGTCATACAAAGAAAATGGATTCTTCTAGCTGTCCAGTTGCCCATTAAGAACTTCTATATATCATTAAGCATCCACACCATGCTCTAAACGTGGTGACAAGAATGTGTAGTTCTGCCCCATCCCAGATTTCCCATGCGAACTTCTAGATCCCAGCACTGAAAAGAGGCAACTTCTTCCTACAGAGAAGGTTTTTAAGATGTTCTTCTCCCCTTATCTACCACTCTCATTCCCGTCTCCGTCCCACTGCCCTCTGTACCTGAGAAATTGGGCTGGGGTGCCCATAATGAGATGAGAGCCCTGGTTCTGTTTTTATGGGGCGCATTTCCTCAGTGGTCGTGGCACTGCTGCTGCTACTCGTAGAGCTCGTGGTTGGGGTAAGACTCTCACTGCTGGATGGACCTGCGGGAAAGCAGATGGTAAATCGGGCTCCTCCCAAGGGCCTTTTGTTTCAAAGCGCTCAACGTTATTGGAGGTTAAATAGGTTTTGTTACTGCTGAAAGACATTCCAGCATTCCCCATTTTTGAAGAACCAGCCCATTGTGTCGTTGGGTGTCTGGATCATGCAGCATAAATCCAAGTGGCCAGAAACATGACTGCAGGCGTATGCACACACAGTTAGCTCTCCTTTTTAATGCTTACCTGCTGGTGTCTTTGTTTTGTTCAGGTTCTTCGGCTTACGCTTCCTTGTCTGAATGCCCTCTTTTCTCATTGCTAATGGCCTTGGAACCTGTGGACCCAGATATAGAAGTGCATTGGTTTCTGTATGTCCGTATGGTCAATTAGGATATAACTCCAGCTCTACCTCATCATCTCCACAAAACCCATCAGATTTAATTGAAAGTGGCAACAAAATGGAGCCCAAAGTCACCGGTCAGCATTGCTGTGCAGAGAGATATGTCAAAGCTACCAAGTGTGCTTCTGAATGGGAATAGATGGGCTTTTTTACAGCATAGATATTGAGCGATTGTTTACTTTCCTGTTGAACTTGGAGATGAAGATGTCTTTCTGGCCAATGTCTATTTATGGAAAGCAACCCAATCTGTATGGGGAGTTCCCACTAGCAGAAAGAGCCTGTTTGGGCACCTGTGTAAGAGAAGTCATCTATGTTCCCTTGTCAAGAGTACAGCCAGGTGATGGCTGGGGCCTGATGCCCCACAAGGAAGGACCCAGCCCTTGTTTATGCTTAGGAGGCAGGCATTTCACTGAAGTGAAATGAAGGTAGGGAAGAATCTGGGCCTAATTTGTGGGTCGCCTTTGTGCTGTGGGCACCCTCCTCATAAGAGTTAAAAGGAAAAAAGGCTTTACCCCATGGAGCTTCATGTAGAGCCCACAGGCGTTGCAGACGGGCTCTCCCTCGGCGTTCCTGCGCCAGAGTGTGGTTGTGGTCGTGTGGCAGTTGGCACAAGAGAGGCCAACACGACGAGAAGCCGACTGTGAGAGAAAACAGAGGGGGAAAAAAAACACATCAGTCCTTCAGTAGCATCTCAGATCCCTGTGAGTTTGATCCAGGTCACAGAATCATATAACACCCGGTGCTGGAAGGGCACTACCTATTGGGATCATCCATTCCAACTCGCCACCAGCTTGGCTCAGCCCATGGCTGGAAGGGCTTTTCACCAGAGGGCGCTGGGTGGCCGTGGCTGGTGGCTGTGCTCAAAACCACAAGTGTCTTTTCAGGCACTTGCAGGGAATGGTTGGGTTTGAGCAGAGTCAGCTTTGTGCTATGCAAAGTGCAGGGCAGGCTTAGGATGAAGCCACGTGGAAGATGAGTCCCTGAAGGAAGGCTTGCTGGCTCCTTGCTGCCTAGGGGCCATGACAGCCCCCATGTCCTGGGGCATAGACACACAGCCCTTCCCAAAACTCCCCTCCAGAGCAGGTTGGGATGGGCAGAATATCAATACCAAGATATTCCCATTCCCCATGAATGTCCCATCCTAACCCCTCGGCCTTTGGGATGATCACCTGTCCTGGAAGTTCTGCTTTAGCTTGTCCAATTGCAGCAGCAAACAGGGTATCCATAAAAGGTTTCTGACCACCGTGAAGTGAGAACACTATTAGTTTGGACAGTACAATATCGTAGAGTTAATCAGTTTTGCTGAGTCTGGAAATCTGGACCAAACCCACCTGTGTTGGGCACATAGAGACCACAGAATAGAAATATCCCTGACATCACCATCTAGCTGTCACCTTTTAGTCATAGAATCATTTGAGTTGGAAGGGACCCTTCAAGGCCATCTGTCCCACTGCCTGCACTGAACAGGGACACCCACAGCTCCATCAGTGCTCACAGCCCCATCCAGCCTGACCTTGGCTGTCTTCACCCTTGCACACAGCCTTACCCCACATATGCCCTGTGCTGCTGACTTACCAGCCTCCGCTGAGGTTTGAACAAGGGCCGGTTGATGCCGTTCATCTTGTGGTAGAGCCCACAGGCGTTGCAGAGGTAGTGCCCTGTGCCATCTCTCCTCCAGAGCGGGGTGGACATGGCCCCGCAGTTGACACATTCTCGCCCCTCTGAATAATCATCAAAGAATTCTGCTGCCATGATGGGAGAGAAAGGAAAATGCTTGGTTAGTTAAGTGACTCTACGTGAATTTTTTTGGCTCTGGTTCTCAGTGTTTGAACCCAGCAGTGATGGTTACAGAAATCACCAGCAATCAGAGTTGATAAAGTGCAAGAAACAGCTTTTCTTCCACAAGGAAGCCAATGTAATTATTGGGAAGAGAAACCCCTTTCCCTGTCATACAGTGTTGGCTGGAAGGTTTCTGTGGCAGCAGGGATGTGCTGGGACACAGATACAAGGAGACAGAAATAGAAACCTTCCCTTCTGCTCTGACGTTATCCAATTTTCAAAACTGGACATAGCCAGGGCAAACAGATTGGGGCAGGCAAACGCCTGTGCTTACAGTCCAGACAAATTGCCTTTGACCATGGAAAAACACAAGCCCGGACTCACAGAGCAGAACTGCTCAGGCTTCCCTCATTGGAGATCAAGAAACTGTGGATAGAGAGAATCTTGTCTGTGCTCCCTACAGCTCTGCTCCTTATTCAGCCCCTCTGCAGAATTGCTGCAGAGAGCCAAGTAGAAGAGATATTCTCATTCCTTTGCCTTATTAGAGTGAGAAGCAGCTCCCGAACAGAGATGTCACAGCTTTGGATGCAAATCTCCATCCTGGTGCATTCACTCACCACAGTCCAGGTTCACCCTCCACTGTGGCTCAGTTGTGGCTGTGACATGATAGTAAGGGTGAGTGTGCGAGGCTGGGGCAGCCCCATCCTTCTGGCTGCAACCAGTCCCTGTCATCTGCATCTCGACAACATCACCACTTGGAAAGGCAGCTCACCTTCAGATACAAAGCCCTCTAGAAGCTCAATCAGCCCAATACACTTCACCTAATAAAAGACAAGCACCAGCTACTGGCCTGTTTGAGATGTGAATGTAGCTACATGCAGTTGGCAAGGCCCTTGAAAATGCATGTTGCTGCTGGTGATCCCACCTGAAGAATATCAGCTGTTGAGGTCAGGCTGGGGAGAGTATTTATTCTGGGAAACGGGGTTACAAACCCATTTCTGCCTCTTGGTTTCCCTTCCACCCAGACACGGTAATCAAGGCACGCACTTGTTCTGCTACCAGCAGCAAAAAGGAAGGCTAGATAAGAAATTCATTGGAGAGAAGAAGAACAAATAGCATCAAAAGGCTCCACCACTTGGCGTAGACTGGGAGTAAACCAGGCTGCTGAAAAAGCATGATCCCCAGTATGATGCATCACATGGGAGACTTTTGGAGGATGGCAAAAGCTTTGCACTGAGACCTTCAACCTCTGCATACCAGTATAGTGTTAACTCACAGCATGCTGGTACCAACGCTGCTATACCTGCCCACTTGCTGCCTGTACAAGAATCTCAGCTTTCTGCTCTAAGTCAGTTCCCCAAACAGCAAACCAACAGAACTGGATGTCTTGCATGTCTGTATCTCAGTTGCATGTGGATTCTCTGCTATCTTGTAAGGGTTACATTCAAACATCAGCCTTGTTTTCTCTCTTCTCCTGCTCTACGGACTGCTTTTGGAAAATCAGGAGAAAACTTTGTGTCTATAAAGAATCACAGAACCACAGAATGGCCTGGGTTGAAAAGGACCACAATGACCATCTGGTTTCAACCCCCTGCTATGTGCAGGGTCACCAACCAGCAGACCAGGCTGCCCAGAGCCACATCCAGCCTGGCCTTGAATGCCTGCAGGGATGGGGCATCCACAGCCTCCTTGGGCAACCAAAGGTTTAAAAAATGGCTGAGGTGGGTGAGTTGCTAGAAAACAGGAAATGAGTGCACCCAAGGGCTCAGAAGCCTGAAGAGGAATCTGGTACTTCTCAGCTGCTTATGGAAACCTCATTACCTTTGAGCAGTGCTGGTGGTTGAGGAAAGATGGGAATCCCTCCAGGTGATTTTTGTACATGTGGACACAGTGATGCTACAACTATAATCCCTCGTGTTCCCCTTTAAAATCATCACTGAGTCACAGCCAAAATCCAGATCAAATGAACTTCCTTTGAAAAGAGGAGGAATTGGAAGAGTTGGTCAGGAAGGAACTCATTTCCTTGAAAAATCTCAAGAAAGGAAAACATTTCACCATTATTCTTTTTTCATCTTAGAAAGTGCTGAGGTTTTGGATTAATCATTTCCCCCTCCAAAAAAAGAAAGCGACTTTATTTTCAGAGTAATTTTCATCTGGTGAGAAAATCCTTTCCTCTTTGAAACTAGGTTAGCTCAGAGTCATTGACGCAATAAGGGGAGAGCTGGGCATAGCAGGGGTGGTCCAGAGACAGCAGTTAAAACCCTTGGCTGATTTCAAAGTATCATCTTTGCTGGAGAATTTTATGCCAGAAAACCAAAATCTGAAGGTTTTTAATCAAAGTAAGAAAAAGGCAAAAGCTTTGGAAATGTCAAGGGCTGGACTAGCCCTTGGTTAGGGTAGAGTAAATACGACTTCCCACTCTCAGCTGCAGACAAAGTTGAGCCTTGTGAAACTCTAATAAATAGGAATAACCAGAGATGGAGAAGGAGCAGACTTTGTTCCCGGGTCATGCTGAGGCTCCACGCAATGGGTGGCTCTCCCTAATGACAGCTTCGTGGGGAGATAGCAGATGGGTGCGTCCCCTGCATGCACTACACAGCTGTGAGTCAGAAGATGACGTCTGTAGAGTGCAAGCACATTAAAGCCATTCGTAGAGTCGTGTCGGGGCTCTTTGACTTCAACAAGTCTCACCTGGAGGAGAAATAGCCTCTCTTTCTTCAAGGTGTGCTTGGTGATGGCAAGTTCCTCTCAGTAGGGATGTTCTCTAGAAGGATGTGTCTTGGAAACTACTCAAGATTGGCTCAGAGAAGACAATGCAGGCTTACTGAGCACCTTTCAGTGAATAAAAGGGTGACTTGTTTTGGAACCAGTAGAGAAAAGGCAAGAGACTAGATTGCTTCCTAAAAGAGGTGCTCTAATTTCACAGCGTCACTAAATTCAGGGCTGAAGTTGTGAACGGAAGCCTTCTGAAATGGTCTTACGTGTGGGTCTATAACATAATAAGATCACCTTAACAGCAGTAACCCACCAAGTTTGACATGGCCAGATGTCCAAGACATAGGAAACCCAAACACTCAAAATAGCTGCTCATTTGTGAAGGTATGGGCAATGATCTTTGCCTCCCTCCCTCCCCCAGGGGCATAACTTGGAGGAAGGACCCCTTCCCATGCATGGGTTCTAATGAGAAGGGCACAGCATCTCCAAGGTCCTCACTGAGACAAGGCCATTCCTAGTGCTCTGAGCCCACAGTAACAGGAGGCATCTTCATAGGCCTCCTGTGGACCCTCTAATATAGTTACGTCCTTCTTATATTGTGTCACGCAAATCTGCACCCAGTTTGGGGCACGCTTGCTGATTGCTCTATTTGCCCTTTGTTATAAATAGCAGGGCTTAAGGCATGGCAGACTGGAGGCTCCCCATGAGAAGCAGCAATGTGTTTTCTTGGCTGCTGTGTTGGGGCTGGAGCTCTAAATCCTGGCATTATGAGATCCCCTGACACTTATTCGTTCCCTCACCTTGTACTAACAGCCGGGAAAGGAAATGGTTATTCAGGCAGCAAATTGCCCAAACGGCTCCCAGAGGGACCTGAACAATGGACTGGAAGGAAAGGCTCCCCCAGTTGCACTCAGGGCAACAATTTCCGTTTCGTGGTGCAGGAGCCACTGCCTGATAATGGAGATTTATGGGCCCGTCCGGTGACTTCTGTCATAGCCTTTCTGCTAGGAGGTCCTCCTCGAAAGATTTAGTCACCCTCCCAAAGCCAAGTATGGAGCAGGATTGAGGAAAGGAGAACATTTGCCAGTTGGGCTAGGAAAGAAAGAGTCCCGTGGTTGGAACAACCTTCCTTGCCACGTGTGCTAGAAAGTCTCGTGTTCCTCTTCGAAGGCTCAGCTTCCACAGTGACTTTGCCCAACTCTTATCTTAGATTATATCAGTCTTGTGATCATTTGGGCCTTTTTTTTTTTTATGGGTTGGATCCCTAAACCTGGTGTTGGCTAATGCTAATGGCTTTCTGTTCAATGCTTTATCAAACCCTGCCCCTAGTCCATGAAGGAGCTGCTCACATGCAAACAGATCACAGAACCATGCTGAATGACCCAGCTTGTGGAGCGGGTGGGTTTGGACCTGGCCTGGTCCCAGTCACCAGCTTAGGACAGATCTTTTTCCCCTCACACCTACTGTTTATGAAGGCTGCAAGGTCCCCAGGGCAGGAAATGTCACTTGCATGTTGCACAACAGTCTCCTAATCTTGGGTGAGGCCTTGAGCATGCTAATGGCAGAAATACTTTCCACAATGGGACGTTTAGTCCCTAAGGAGCTGGGAGCAACTCTTTAAATGGGGCAGCAAGGGCTATTGGGGTAAAAGCATTCATGGATATGGCCCTTAGTCATTGGGAGTGGTTCTTTACATCCACCGCCAGGTCCACAGAGAGCAACCAGTGAGGACAATGCAGGGCTCAAGGAGAAAACAGATCTGAGACGCCAGGCAGCCCACACCTACTAGGCAGTATTCCTAGCATGACTGGGGCATGACAGCATCTTCGTCCACAGAGGAAGACTCTTGAAATCTGAGTACTTCTGCCTTTCCAGGCAAGAGGATCAGATGCCCTCACACAACTAAGTTGATCAAGGAGAGGTTGCCCGAGGCTTGAGTCTGAAGGGAGCTTGAATGTCCCTCACTGGGTCCTTCACCCACCTCTCCCAACCCCAACTCTACCAGTATACCCATTCCTAGGCCTGGACCTTCTGACTGTGAGGCAGGGCTTTTCTTTTACAGCCTTAAATTTCGTATCCTAGGAGAAATCGCCTTCATCAGGTGAACCCAAAGGATCGGTACTCAGAGGAATGAAACAGTAGAAGCACTGCTGAAGGAGAAATTATGAGCGCAGAGTTTCTGTTCCCAAACCAGCCTCTAGAAGGAGACAAAGAGCCCTTCTTGCACAGATTTAGGTCAGGCCTGCATGAGACACAGCCACAAGGTTGTCTCCTTTCTTCTGCCCTCCAGCCCCTTCCTGCCCTCAACCCCTCTCTATTTGCTGGGGAGAAAGAGACTTCCATTAATATAGCACTGGAGTTTTGTTTACAGCTGGAGGGATATTTAATATCAACATTTCTCCCTGCAGAAGTGTCTTCTCAAGCCAGTGAAGCAACTCAGCAAAAGAGAAGCTGTCCTTCAAACACAGCCAGGCACTTAGAGGCTCTAAACAGAGCCTGAGAGCAGTTTTCCCTGCAGAGAAGCAGTTTCCTAAAACAATTTGTTATGATAAGAGGTGAGAGCCACGTTTCTGTGTATACAGAATCCCAAATGGACTCTCAGGGGCACTGGCAGCTGAGGCACAGGACATTGGGCCCTCGGACACATGGACACCCTGGGTTCTGAGAAGGTCCCAAGCCACCAGCACCTTCTGGTGCAAGGGACAGCCATGACAGCATGGCAAAGAGAAATAGGATTTCCCATTCCTGTCTGTTGAGGCTAATTTATCCTAAATCCTAAGACAGTTTCCATCAAAAAAAAGTGACAGTGTGGAAGTCCTTCCTAGAGTTTCTGCCCTTTCTGGGTCCTTTTAATCAGTGTATGCTGCAGCTGTTGGAGCTGAAAGTCACATCTCCTAAATGGGTTGAGAGTCTCCCATGAATTACACGACTCCAGGAGCTGAAGCTTTATGCACTAAAAGAAAACCTCCAGAAACATTCTGGTCAGAGCACAGCTGTTAAAACTGCTTCTTGTTCCAGTACTGTGTCTGAGCAGGGCTAGACTGGGAAGGAAAACAGCAGCAGAAAACAAGGAGAGACGAAAGCAGAAGAAGTAGGGAATGACTGTAAATATAAGAGCCCACATTTATGCCTGAAAGAGATCTGCAGCCAAGAGAAAGCTGTCAGAGAGTCCCTTTTCTATGGGGGCATCATTAGCTTGGCATGCAGATGGGGAACAGAAAGCCCTTGTGCTTTATCAGCTAGTGGAGCTGAGCATGTTTCTATAAAAACAGATTCTGCCCATTGGCTTTTTCTCCCCCTTCCTGTTCTCTGTCTGACTCCCCTCTGACAGGTTTGGGGCAAGATTTGCCCACTTACCCACTATTTTAGAGACTAAGAGGGCCCAGATATGTGGTTGGCAGGGGGACAGCCGGATACTCTTAGGCAGGGCAGTATCCCACTCACATGTGATCTGTGTTAACACCTGACATCACCTGTGTGGTTGCTGATCTACAAGCAATGGAAAAGGGGGAGAACTCCCCACCATGAACTGTCTGCTTAGACTAAGCAGTATTCCCCCTGCAAACCCAAGGACACCACTCTATTGCATAGGAAGCTTTCAACCTACGATCTGGCTGAGCCACAAGCCGCTTTTGAAAAGGCAAAACGTGTTTCCCCTTTGCCTTGTGAAACACCAGAGCAAGACTGTTCCTGCACAACTGTTCCCAGGCCAAATGTTTCACGTCAAGGCAAAGGGAACATCGTGTCCCTCCCCTGCAAAGCTCCCCTCTCTGCCTGCGGTGAGCCAAGGTCTATGGCACAGAGCTTTGCCAACAGCCAAGCATATTCCTTTCCTTCATGGATATGTTTTCCCCAGCTTGAAGGACAGTAGAGGTAGAAGCAGCCAAGGGACCAGCTGAAATCATGTGCTAGAGGGACGTGAGGGGAAGGTTGGTCAAATCTTGTGCCTGGAGTCGGGTTCAGCCTTGGCTTTGCAATAAGCTTCGCTTGAGCAAGTCATCTCCTTGTGACATTGTTCTTCCCTCGTGAGAAGGGAAAGGCTCACCCACTGTGTGTCTCTTGCAAGGGAGTGTGGAGAACAACCAAAGCACTGCTCCAGGAATGTCTCAGCATATGGTTTCGGGAAGGAGCAAGAGGTGGTACTGGGGGCTGGCCAAGCTGCTTTATTGGAAAAGCTCTCCAGCGTTACCAGGCCCCAAGCCCTCATGCCTAAATATCATACCGGAACTGCATGGGATACACACACACTGAAGTACCATGGCTCAAACCCAAAAGACATGTAGCCTGCTGTCCAGGAGACAAATATGCAAACACTTCTAAGGATGTAGGGTCCTGTGTCTGCTCATGGGCTGGAGGTCCAGCAAACACTCCTTGTGCTACCTTAGAGTAAGGCCATCCTTTTCCCATGTCCACTGGGAAGAACACTCACATATAGATATTAGTGCATATACGCATGCAGGACGAAGGCTATTGTGAGGACAAACAGACTGGACACGTTAGATCACAGCCACTTCAGCACCCTACCTGGGCACAACCCCATACAACAGGGGTAATAAGCAGACCCAGTTGTTCCTCCTACCCATCCCCACCTGCTTATTCCTGCCCCATCAGCGGCTGCTGGCACCACCAGCCACAAAATCATCCATCACATCTTGCAAAAAGCTTATCCCAAAAGAGAGCAGCAAAATCTGTTGCTGCTCTGAGAACTTGCTGGCCACCCCTTGGATGACAACTTGTGCTGATGGCAAAGACATTCACAAGTGAGCTCCAAGGTCTGCTTTCTTTTGCTGGGTTGCAGACCTGATCCCACCCACCAAGGTGACCTCCCCTTTCTTCATCCTACTTACAGTTCTTACACTTGTAAATATCTGGGGCTCTTCTGATAAACAGGAGATTCCTCTGCTTATCAACTGTCCAAATATTTTTTAACAAATCTCAGATTAGCATGGACTGCTCATGGATGGGGTCTGTTTGGCAGCAGGAACCTGGAAATGGTCTTTCTCTCAGTAGACAAAGGAAAATCAGCCAGTGCTTTCCTCCTTGAAATGCATCCCATCTCCAAATAAGAGCCTTAGCAGAGGTTCTACTTTGCTGACTGCGGGGGAAAGGATGATGGTGGAAAAATGCAGAGCATTGGAGCCAAGGAAAACTTTGGGTTTCCAATGCCTCTGGTTCATCTTCCAGCGTGACACAACCTTCATGTGCTCTTGGGCTGCTGGATCCCAACAGATTGAGCTGAAAGTCCTTAAACCACTGGAACCCAATGCTCTGTGGTCGTGCATCTACTGCAGCATCTGTTTGATGGTAGTCACCTATCTGTTTATGGAAGTGACCTAAGTGGATTAAAGACAGAGCCAGTTCTGGGCCCAGGAAACTGATGTTATTTAGGGTCATGACAAAGAAGTATTAGGGAGAAGTTATCTGGGTATAGCTGACAACAGGCAAACTCTTCTCAATAGTGGGAGAAGATACAAGGGACAAGCTGGGCATTACGATAAGAGTTTTATTAGGAGGTGAGTTGGATACCCAGAGAAGCGAGAGCGTATTTACCCCTGGGCATTTCCAAGCCTCATCAAGACAGAGCCAGAGCTAATGCAGATCTCAGCCAATGGAGGTGTTGGACCTCCTTTGGCAGGTTGGTCTGGACATCTCCAGGCATCCCTTGCAACCTGCAGTTCTGCTGCACTGCCACAGTCAGCACTTGGACTAGATGATCTTAGTGGTCTTTTCCAACCTTCATGATTCTACGATACTATGAAGGATTTTTATCTGAGTCAGTCCTGCTTGTAGGAATAAAATTAGTTGTATTATTATTATTGCATGCATATTATATATGCATGTATGTGTGTATGCACATACAAGCGTGTATAGACATATCTATTCATATAGGTATACTATATCCTAAAGAATGCTGCTTTAGCAAGCAAGAAGCATTGTGAATCAGTTCTCCTTGCTTTTGTTATTAAAATTATTATTCTGTGGCTATACAGAACATAACTATATGTAATATTAGATATATATACCATATATGCACAAGTAGAATGCGCACACACATATATTAATGCATATCTTATATACTATAAAATATGTATATACCATGTATAGTAATAGATGAACTATGGAGGCTATATATTGCTTAATTAATCAGAGCCCCATGACAGTGTTAAATGTGATGTTTGTGTACACACCGGGGCCCCTGCCCCATATTTTTAGCTCATTCATTTGGACTTTGAGGCTCAGAGCCCAGTTCATAGTCCCACCACGCTGAGCTAGGGCTATAGGACCCCTATAGAAAGACAACCAGGCACGAGCAGAGCCTTTGTCTATGGTTCCTAGTGTGATATGGGCTGGTGGAGCTGTCTGACCCCTGTCCCTTCACTTCTCCTATTTGATGCTTCATTCTGGATGCGAAGTCAGCTCAGAGCCGTGCAGGGCAGTGGACGGAGCGATTCTGTGATAAAGTATCTGCAGAGGTCAGCTCAGCACTCAGAAAGTGCAGCCCAGGCAGGTACCCGACTTATCAGGGCAACATGCAACTTGCAGTTTTTTCTAACCCAATTGATTGGACTTTTTATCTAAAATAACAGACATTATAAGATAGGCGAAAGTTGAGATAAGGAACAAAATGGAGTAGTCTCGAATCAGATCAGCTTGGGGACAGGTTCAAACTCCCACACCTGTCCCAGAGGAATCAATGAAAGTTTCTTGGCGTCGTCCACTCATTTTGAAACGCTGCTCGAGTGGAGTGAACTTTGAGACCGCGGCGTTTATTCTGTGATTATAATTAACCTGCTCACTCGTTGTTATTGATCGCGCGTGAAGGGAGGTGACAGAGTCTGACGGGATGTTGGGCATAGAAATGGCTGCGGAGGGGGCGAGGGGCACGCAGCCTGCCCGTCCTCTGGGAGGGGACAAAAGGAAGGACTGAATATAGGAAACCCGTATAGAAAAACCTCAGTTGTGCCCAGAATCCAGGACACGAGGGCACCCTGGGCAGCCCAATCTAGTGCCCAGTTCAGTGATTGACAGCTGTGCCTGTGGCAGGGGGTTGGAACTGGATGATCCTTGAGGTCCCTTCCAACCCATTCTATCTATGATTCTACAATCCTCCCAGCCCAGGAGACCACGAGGAGAAGATACTCCCCAAACAGCTGCAGCACCCAGCATGTCCCAGCTCAGCCTTCTCAGCAGCCAGCCCTGTGGCCAGCGTGCCTTCCCCAAACCCATCACAGACACCTGGAGCCGAGTGGGTGGTTCAGAGGAGCCCTGATGGCTGGGGCTCACGTCCTTGCTGTTCTTTTTTACAGCTCCAGAACTTTGAGTCCTGAATGTTAAATGACGGCAGCTCTTTGGCTTACAAACCCAACAGCTTGGCTTGCAAACAAATATATGCATTTTTTGTTTCTTCTGGAGTGTGAGTACACAGGAATTAAGGTTTCCCAGCTTTCCCATTGCCCCAAATCTGCACCTTTCCCTTCGTGCAAAAGCAGAGCCTCACACATAATCACAGAATACTGGAATCATTTGAGCTGGAAGGAACCTTTACAGGCCATCTGGTCCAACTCCCTACAATGAACAGGGACACCTACAGCCGGATAATAATAACACGGCTCCAGAAGATGGAGGCAGGATTCCTCCTGAGATGCTCCCATTAGACACCCATCTCATCCCCAGGGATTAGGAGACGTTTCCAGACAGGGCTTTTGTGATCCCAGGGTTAGAAGCAGCCGGTACCAGGAGGGAAGAGCTCAGTCCCATGTACCCCTGCTCCAGCTGCCCCTTCCCTACCGATGGAAAACTTGCTTTCCCTGGCTTTCCATGAATTATTTTTTCCCTTCCTTCACAAACAGGCTTGAATTTCCAATTCCCTCCCAAGGCTGTGGAGCCCAGCTGGCTCTGATAAGGGGCTCGCCAGCTTTACAGGTTGCGAAAAATAAAAGCAAGTCAGCAAACCCCTTTGTGCTGCCCCATGCAAACCCTTCCAAAAAGGAAAAGGAAAGTACTGGGAGAAAAGCTGCAGGTCCCCAGTCATTTGCAGGGGACTGCTCCTCTGCACCAGCTCCCGGCCTCTTTTGCTTTCAGATGGGGATGCTTTCAGCTCAGAGCAGGCAAGGTGTTGTGGTGGTGTTGCTTTGTTTTGTATTGTTTTCAGTGTTTAAAATGTTTCCTTTCCAGATACAAATCCAAAAGGAGTTGTGGTGCCCGTGATGAGCACAGCACACCTCCTGAGAGAAGGCTAGGAATACCTGGATGGAGCCAGCAGGGAAACTGAGGCATGGGGCAGTGCACAAGGACTGAGCACTGGGGCAGGATGCTTGGCTCACAATACTTTCCTTATTTCAGCAGCAGAAAGACACAGTTTTGCTCCTTCTGAGTCCTATAGGGTACATGGGTGCCCAGAGCCGCCAAAGAGAATTAACCAAAACCATCACTGTGCAGGAAAACAACCAGGAAAAATAAATATCACTAAGCACATCTTGGCAAATAAATAAGTAAATAAATAAACAAAAATATCAGTTTTTACTTCCAGTTGGTGCTGCCCCAAACTTGGCTTTAAAACCCAGGCACTGCCAACAGCAGAAGGAAGGCTGAGCCGTTTCAGTGCTGATGACGGGGTCAGATCCCTGCTAGGCTAAGGAATCTTTGCCTGGGGGAGAGATCCCAACTCCTGCTTGTGCACAGAGAGAGTGCATGGGTTGACTTTGCTTGGGCACGCGGGAAATGCTGCAAACACAGCCCAGCCACTGGGACCTCTCCTCCGCGCTGTGCTTTCCCAAAGCAAAACCCCAAGAACTTGAACACCCCCACGGAAAAATCCCATTCCTGCAACCACCTCAGAGGAGACCTTACAAAGCATGCACAGCACAGGGATTTCCAAAAGAGCCTTCCATTTGCTCATCCCCCATTGCAAGAGGCAATGACGATGGAATTATTTTCGGCCGCTGTCACACACATGTGAGCACCCGCGTCTGAGGACCTCACTGCTCAGGAATGGCAGATAATTGGCTTTAATTTGTCATTATGGATGTATTTACAGCTTGGACCGGTCACCGTGACCGATCATGTGAGGGCGGCTCGTGGAAGGTTGGAGGGGTTTAATATTTCGCCGTACTGCAGGACGGTAATAGGCAGCTCTAAGCAATGTTGGCCCGAGGGTTTGATTTTTCCCTCACCCTCCCAAACCG
This sequence comes from Excalfactoria chinensis, assembly GCF_039878825.1. Lineage (NCBI taxonomy): Eukaryota > Metazoa > Chordata > Aves > Galliformes > Phasianidae > Excalfactoria > Excalfactoria chinensis. Next base: position 3,235,755 of record NC_092827.1, read on the forward strand.
AGCAACCCCCCCCTCCAACATTAGGTTGAAATTTGATTGTTATTTGGCATCATTTGGGATGCAGAAGCACGTTCTCTCTTATTTCCCCGCTTATTTAAGCGGCGTTTTGCAGCCGCGCGCGAAAAGCAGATTTACACCTTCCTGCCAGACAGCCTGAAGGCAGCGGGAGCTCGGGACCCATCTGCGGAGGGAAGAGCTGAATATTCCCCAGCCTCTGCATAATGACACACGTCTCTTGTGCCCAGCAAGCCACCCTGATACATCTCAGCCTTCGGGTTTCGGCAGCGCGGCTGCATTGCAAACATCGATGTGTGTCTGCCTCTGCTCCCAGCAGCACCACAAGCCTCATCTCTACACCCCTTTTTGGTAAGAAAGCAATATGAAAGGTTACATCAGGCTTATAGATGCAGTAAGGAATTTGGGGACAAAATGTCCAAAAAAAACACAAGTCTGCTTTCAGCCCTTTTTCCCGATCCGCCTAAAGCTCGGCGAGTATCGAGGAACAAAAATTGCAACCCATAGCCCTTCGCCAATGAGAAAGCATTGAAAGTTTGGAGTTTTCTACTTTAACAGTGCTTTTAACTCTTGGTTTTGTGTCTGTGTATGCTGAAAATTGCCTTTTTTCACATCCCTATTCTCACAGCCCCAACACTGCCGACCTCCAGGCACGGATCCCTGCTCACCTCGTGGGTCTCCTGCTGCTTTTTCACCTGGCTTGGGAATTATTTGCTAGCCCATGCATTGCTGCAAAGGTTAGATTTTTCCAGCCCATTGTTTCCAAGCTCCCTAAATATCACCACCATTGGGTTTTTCCATTCAAAAAAAAAAAAAAAAAAAAAAAAGCAAAAACGGGGGAAATTTCTCCATTTGAGATAAGCAAGGAGCACCTCTGCCGGCTGAGCCAAGGTTCCTCCATCATCAGAAGAGCACAGAAGCAACAGGATCGGGTCCAATTCCCTCTGCTAAACACCCCCTGATAAACCCTCATCTATTTTCAAAGATTTCACATATTTCCCCCAAAAAACTGATGGAAATAAATGTGGAGAGAGAGAATGATGGGCTGTGCTCTGAAAAAGGAATCACTGCTTTTTTTTTTTTTTACAAGGCTAAAGACATGCATTAAAGTTCTTATTGAAAGGAGAAAAAAAATAACGAGTCCTGGTTTGATAAAGTGTTGGACTTGGAGCCATTTCCCATTGCCTTCAATTCCACTGCTTTGTAAATATATATACGTAAATATATATACAAAATCTCTAATACATGATGTTGCATATACTGCGCCACAGCTGCTCTGTGCAACATGCCTGTTTGCACTGAGTAATTAAAGCACTGTTTCCAGTGATGGATCTACATCATTAATCTATTGTTGCCACTTTATTTGCAGTTTGAAATATGTTGTTTGGGGATGTGAAGGGGGTAATGAAATGAATAGCACACTCAAACACTGCATCTCTATCCCTTAATTCTGTGGGTTTTGCCCCAAGTCCCAGAATGTGCTCTATGGCCACGGTGACAATTGTGGAAGGCTGTGATTGATCCATTTTCTCTCAGCGGTGAATTTTTGCAAAGAGGAAAGGAACTGAAGGAGAAAGCATCCCGGGATGCTTCCCTCACCCTGAAGCTGAAGTGTTCAGTGTGGTGCCTTTGAGCAAAAGCCGGACCTCATCCTTCCCACTGCTGCCCCGGGGCATCTGCAGGTAGGGCAGGGGATGTTGTGAAGGCAATGAGTCACCGGCCTGGGGATGCTACCAGGCAAAGCTCTTCACATCCCTATGGGAAAGCGTTAAGATCTGGTTCCCAATCTCCCAACAGCACCAAAAAAAAAAAAAGCCCCACAACATTTTCCAACCGAGCACAGCGTCTGCTCAGGGCTTTGATCTTTGCAGTGCCTGGTTGGGGACTTGGCAAAAGATGGAATGAAATGCAAAGGTCCAGCAGCTGCCCTTCCTGTGGTTCTGATGCCGTGATTCGACAACCTACGATCCTATGATTGTGTGGCTCTGTGAGTCAATGATTCTATGATTGTTTGACCCTCTGATTCCACAGCTCTGTGTTTCTGTGATTCTACAACTCCACAGTTCAGTGATTCTATGATTCTACCATTCTACAATACAATTCTACTATAATTTGGTGATTCATTGGTTCTATAGTTCTACAACCCTATGGTCACACGATCCCATGATTCTATAAAATGCAAAAAAAAAAAAAAAAAAAAAAAAAGTGAAGAAAAATCAAAACAACAGTGAGAAAAAAGAAAAGCAGCAGCAAACAAACAAAAACCCCTTCTACTTTGCTTCCATTTTTATTCTGCTTTGCAGAAGTTTGCACCGGCTGCAGTGAAAGAAATGCAATCAATCTGCAATGGAATCGCAGTGGGATGGGGAAGCAGCGTCTGTCTGCCGTCCCCGTGGTGCAAATTGCCTCAATCCACACTTGTCTCCTCCTGGCCAGGGGGAAATGGTGAGCTGCTCTTCTGCACTGGTTTTGGGGTGGATTTCAGGGATTTCGGGGCAGCTGGGAGCAGCAGGAGGGGCTCCTTAAAGGGTACTGCCCATGTCCCATCCCCACACCTACAGCAAGTTCACGGCCTCAGGCTGCCAGCTCCGAACCTCCCTGCGGGGTAACGGAGTGCTCCCCAAACATACCTCCAGAAGCCCAAGTGTGGCATCGTGAACATGCACCATTCTTTTATTTTCATTTTTCCCTATATTTATTTATGCTTCTCAGACTGCTGTTTTATACCACGGAGCTGCTATGGCGCCCCAAATCCTTCCTATTAGGGAAAAGCAAGAAAGCATTTATTTTAGTATTGTTTTCTATCACCTTCGAGTGCAGTTTCACTGAGCTTTTCCTGCAGCACTGTTTATCAGTGAGAAATAAACGCCGTTCCCAATTGTGTAGAGTGCATTTCTGAGTCTGCAATTCCTGCTACGTCTGCACACACTTGATCTTCATTAGTAATAATAATAATAATTAATATTATGGTACTGGCAGACTGCCCTGCAATTAGCGCTGTCCAAAGGTGGCATTTTCCACTAAACAAAATCGCTGGAGGAAAATGGAAGTGCTGCAAGGACCGCTCGGTTTAACAGAGCCTTGCGCCAAGCGTTACGTTTCCACACAGAGATTGTGCAGAGAAAGAAAATATCCTAAGGAAAGGCCAAGGAAGGAGCTCAGGCTCCACCATGTCCTGAGCCGCCCACCAAGGAGCTGCCTTCCCCACCATCCCCATTTCTGTCTGCACCCTGAATTTTGGGCAGCTTCACCCCATCAGTGCGGTGCTACGTGAGAGCCCGGCACAAAGCACAGGGAGGCCGCCGCCACGGAGCAACAGCGCAAAGCTCTGCTCAGCGCAGGGCTTGGAACAACCAAATCACCTGAAAGCTGCCCAGTATTTCTGCAACTGCAAGCCTTCATGTTAATCATTTCATTTTCTTAAGTGGTTTTTATGGCTAAGAACTCATTTGTGACCGCTGCGTAAAGGCGGGATATTTTTTTTCCCATAGGAAGAGATGCCACGGTAGTCAAATAGAAATGCATAAGTGATCCAATTCAGCTCCTGGGTTTCTTGCACATTCACCATCACACAGCTTCCCAAAACCCCTTCCTCAATGTCCTTTTATCCTTGTAGGTGCTCTGTTCCCCATTTTAAGCAGTCTCTTAATGCTCAAAGAAAGCAGGGCCAAGCCTTCGCCGACACCCGACTTTCACTTTGATAACACCTAAAAATAACACAAAAAACAGAGAAAACCTCATGGGACGAGATGGGAAACGTGCCCTCTAAAATGCAGGTTAAAAAGTGCAGTCCTGAAATCTACCAGCCGACCAACGCGAGCCATTCGCCTTTCGTTTTGTTAACTCCAAAGCACAGCGATACCTCCACGAAGAGAACATGGACAACAGAAAGAGATTTATAAGGGCAGCCCCTCGGCCCCCCTCTTCTCCCCATTTCTCCTTGTACTCTATCCAAAATACAACAGCGATATGTTAAGCCTTGCGGGGCAATTTCCTTGATTTTAGGACAAGGCTGCTTATGGAAATTCAGGTGTCGGCCGCAGACAGGGATCGGCTCAAGGGATCCCAGATGGGATTTTGGCAACAGGGACTCTGAAATCCAATTCTGGGGCACTTGGCTGTGCTGAGCCACCCGGGACACCCCAAAAAAGCCAAAGCGAGTGCAAGAGGCTGTAAGAATGAAAGTGGATGTGTTTCTTCATCTCTATCACCTTCTCTAACTAGCCCTCCCAAAAATCACAAAGAGGACACGGCACAAAGCAGCCCGAGGGTTAGAGCTGAGATTCACATGCTGAATTTCTCTCATTGCATTCAGTCCTTAAATTTCCCCTTTCTGCACCAAAACCAAGCCTGGGAAGGGGCTGCCTGTGTGCTCCTGCAGACTGCAATGGGATGGCCCCAAAATGCCCACGGAGCTATTTGCAGAGCAAGCCCTTCCACGGGAGCTCGGCACGTGATTTCTGGCCTTTCCAGGCCTACCTCCATTTCACTTCTGCATTTTTACTTTTGGAACTGTGTTCCTTAAGGACTGTTTGCATCCATCACACCGCAATCTATAAGGAACCCCCAACAATTTTGCATCTCTGGCAGAGACGATCCAAGCATCCAAAACCCTTCGGAGGGAAGGATGTGTGGATAGAGATTTGGGGAGTGCACGAAGTGAAACCCTTCCCTCTCTCTTCTCCCTTCTCCCACCCCATCCCTGCCCCAGGTTGGTATGCTCACCAATGTTGGCGTGCCGGGCGGCCGCGGGTGTCCCTCTGCTCTGCAGGTTGTGCAGCATGGGGCTGTCGAAGGGTGAAGAAGTCCAAGTGGTGGCCATTTCGGGGCTCACGTATGCCGGGTAAGGGCTGGAGTAGGAGCTGCCGAAGCCCCGGCTGTATTGCTCCCTCCCGTTAGCAGAAAGGCTCAAGGAGCTGCTGTAAGCCGCTGCGGCATCCCGTGATGAGGTGGAAGGGATGGGAGTGCTGGTGGAGAAGGAGAAGCGAGGTGACACGGGCGGGTGAGAAGATCCAGGGTTGTATGCAGCGCTTTCGGCTCCGGGTTGAGTCCAGATGGAGTGGCTGGAGACAGGGCTGGCTTGCTGGGAAGAGCCGCTGCTGGGCAGGTAGGGCAGGCTGGGGAGCATGGAGGGGACCCTGGTGGTGGGCACGTAGACAGGGGATGCGGCGGCAGCGCTGTGCATGAAGCCACCTGCCCCTTCGTAGGATGGTGGGCCGGGGTTTGCCGCCATGGCTAAGCTCTGGTACATCTCGCAGCGGGGCCCCCCAAACCCCAGATGGGTCTCCGAGTGCAATCCAGAGCGATGGGGAGTGGACGAACAACCCCGATTCCCTTCTCCAGCGCTGGAGGCAGATAAAGCGGTGTCGCGTGGGTCCAACCTCGCCGCCCTGACCGAACTGTGGCCGGCAATGGGATTTCGTCCTTCACCCCCCCTCCCCACCACCCACCTTCCCCACGTTCAGCAGGCCCCCAGCCAGCAGTCCTGATCCCTTTAGCTCTTGCTTGGCCTTAGCTTCTCCCACCAGGTTCCATCCATCGGCTCCCCCCCCCCCCCAACAGTGGGGCCGGGCTGCTTAAAACCCTCGGGCAGTCTCCTCCCCGTCCAACCCCCCCTCCCCCCCCCCACCCCTCGGCCCGTCCTACACCAGCACCGGGCTGTGAGAAGGGGATGCAGGAACCCACCTCGGGGCGGTGTGGGGGGGGGTATAAGGAGGTTAGAGCAGGGCCTAGGGCTTGTGGTGGGGGGGGAGGGGGGGAGGTGTGATGGAAAAGTCAAGAAAGGGGGGAGCAGCCGGGAAAGGTGAGAGACAGAGAAGCCCTGGAGCAAAACCTTTGTCCCGCAGGTAGGGCCGGTGCTTTAAGCTGCTAATGCCCCCCCCACCCCACCCCGGAGCTGATGTTTGATGTAGGGAGTCTGAAAACTGCAGGGAGAGGTCTGGGGGGGGGGGGAGGGGGGAGCGGGTGGGAATTAAGTTAAGCTTTTGCTTGGCCTCCAGCTGCCCTGCTCCACGTGTGTCCGTGTCAACCCACAGCCACGAGTAGGGGCTGAACAGTGCCTTCGTTTTAGTGGGGAGCAGCCCCCTGCCCAGTTCCCCCTCCCACAGGGTTGTAATGCTCTTTTCACACGTGGAGGACCCACTGGGGACGTGGGGTTGGGCTGTAGGACAGAGTGAGTGCTGCGTTCTGGTCCTTTGGTTTTGGGAACGGGAAGCTCAGTTTCTTTGCTCACAAAGGCGAAACCCCACCGAATGCCGCTGGAAGGGGAGCGGAGCAAAATGAGTCGCTGTTTTCTTTGCAGTGGATGGATCCTAGAAAACCCAGGACCGGTTGGGGTGGAGAACTACGGCTGCAGAGTCAACTCTTGGAACTGATTGGGGTTGAACCAACAGATCCCCCAGGTTGAACCCCTCCGCCCGGCTGAATTTAGCAGCAGGAGAGATAACTGGGAGATAAGGGCTGATACCCGGCAGGACAGCAGGAGAGCGGCCGAGGGAAGGGGGAGAAGCTGGAGGCCGAGTCCTGCAGTGCTTCAGGAGCGGGTAAGGATGGCAGCAGGGTGGGGAAAGAAGGGGGTTTAGGGGGGGATCCACTTCATCCCAAAATACAGAGTAGGGATGGGATGGTGTGTCGCCGGCTTAGCGTGAGCCCAGTTCCCATTGGGGTCTCCATAGAGGAGCAGGATCCCATGGAGGGGTGGGAAGAGGAGTGAATTCCCATCCTCTCATCAATAACAACAACAACAACAATAATAATAATAGTAATAATAGTAATAATAATTGGACCCAAACCAAAATTGGGTCCGAAGAAACAATAGGAGGAAGTTATTGGGGGAAGCCAAGAGGAAGGGGCTTAAAGAGGGAGCATCGAGCGGGAGGAGCGGGGATGGGGAATGAGACCCACCTTGGTGCTGGGGGCAGGAGGTGGTGGGGGGCCCGGAGGGGTCCCCTTGCTGTGTGGGGCACCCCCTGTCGCGTGGGGCACCCCTCGTTCTCGGGAAGGCAGAGGGCTAAGGGATGCCGGGCTCCTGCTGCGCCGATGGGGTGCAGAGGGGTAATGGGGTTTTGTCTATGTTCGTTCCCCCCACCCCCAAAAACCCTTTTCCCCGCTCCCCAGTGTGACCCAGCTCCCCAGTCCCACTCGCTGAGTGGTTTGCCCACATCACGTGGAAGTGGGCGGCGATGAGAGGAAAGAGGTGGTGGTGTTGGAAGGGTGTGTGTGTATGTGTGTGTGTGTGTGTGTGGGGGGGGGGGGAGGGAGTTGGTATCTCTTGCACCATCAGCCGGGCGCCAGGTTTCATTGCCGTGCCAAAAGAAAAGGTGGGGTTGGGGGGGGGGGGAAGAGTAAAATAATGAAATCAAAGCATGGGCATGACTGCATGGCCAGGGAAAGCTCAGCCTCTCCATGCACCCAAATGGTGCCCACCTCTCAGAGGGGAACCCAGCACCCCAATCTGTTTTGGGATGACTCTGATCCTTTGAAACAGTCAAAGGAATTTCTCCAAGCGGCTGCCCCAGTGTGTCTGGCAGAGGCCAATGGATCTAAAGGTTTAATGGGAAAATGTGGGGCAGCTCAGTGGATCGAGTCTCACTGAGGTCTGGAGATCTCTGCTCCCTGAGAATGAGGCTCATACCCCGAATATTCCCTATCACACCCATGAGTTCCCAGGCATACACAGCTCAGAGCCCTGGGTTTGTGATGCATATGGGGGGAGGGCTCAGAGGTACCCCTAAATGCCGGGTTCTGAGCAAGGAGAAGTGAGAGCTGGCTGGTGGCAAAGGCTCTGGGGGCTCAGAAAGAAGGAATTACCTCCACCCAAAAGGGATTTCTTCTCTTTAGGTTTAGGGAGTGGGGGGGGCGGGAAGGGGGGGGGGGGGGGGGGGGGCTGGGATGGGGGGGAGGAAGAAAGGAAGGGAAAAAGTTATTTATGGGAATTATGTCCCAGCTCTGGAGCAGCTCCCAGGGGCTCCCCAAGTCCCCAGTGAACCCAAGATTGGGACTCCAGAACAGCTGGAAATGTGGCTTGGAGAGATCAGGGCAGGCAGAGCAAGAACACAGTCATGGGCACCTATCGAAATAATAGAACTAATAGCCACAGGCAGAAGGGCAGCGCAGGCAAATAGAAGCAACAGCGATGCTTTGTGCAATGACGCATACTTTGGGGGTCGTGATGGTTTCTTTTTCGCTTGTTTCTTTTTAATTGGGGGAATTAATTGGAATGTTTCCACTGAGGTTATATGCGCCTGAATACAAACACTGCGTGCAGATGGGGCTTCGAACCTGTCGGACGCTTAGGGGAACGTCTGTGATGTATAAACACGTAGATACAATAGATACAATCCTGCCTAAATACACAGCGTGATTTCTGTCCTGTGGGTAAATGTATGTGTGTGTGGGATGGTGGGGAGGGGGGGCTGTCGGTTTGCCGAGAAAGGAGACAGAATTGAATGTATCGATGTGTCCTTTTTTGCTCCTCTCCAAAGCAGCCTCCTGCCCAGATGTGCCTGGTTCGGATTCCCGTCTCTCCTTCTCTTCTCCTTGCAAGATCCCTCGGATTTCCCCTACCAGAGAAGCCTTGAGTTGAATTCCTAGAGCACATCGCCTCTTCCTTTTCTTTTACTTTTACGAAAGAGAAGAATTTCGATGGAAAACGGTAACAGCACCGCCAGGAGCTGAGATCTCAACGAGCGCCTTTAGCTTTGCCTTTCCAAATGACAACGAAACAGCCCCACAAAAAGCAGAACCCGGACCCACGTCCCGGTGCGGGCAAAGCCCCGCAGAACCGAGTATCGAAAACGGGGATGAGAAGCGGGGGTTGGGGGGGGGGGGAGGGAGGGAGGGAAACTGAGCTCTCGTCGTACCCAAAAGTTTATATATCTGAATTATTGTAATTAAAATCGAAAGCAGAATTTGGGGATGCGGCGGAGAGCGGGGAAAATCAATCGATCAATTAACGAGGAAATCAATAAATGAAGAAGTCAATCTCGGATTGAATCGCTGTGATTGAGGGGCGAAACGAAATCACGGAGCCGCAAACGAAACGGGGCCGGACGGTTCTTCGGGCAACGAACCGCGTCCTTCCCACGCCGATCCTCACCCAGGGACGGTCAGCGGCCGCTCCGGGGCCGTTTTCTCTCGCATGGGAACGGTGGATGCGAACAGCGAGAGGGATCGGGGCTGCGGACGGAGGGCGAACTCATTTCCAAGTTGCTTCGCGGGACCGCGCTGAGAATTGTTTCAAAATCGCTCACACGCACACAAATAAAAATGTTTAGAGAGGAAACGAAGCAGGAGGGAAATGTTTCAGAGCGGGATAAGGGATAAATTGGGTGAACGCAGCCGGCGGATGAACGGGTAAATGGATGGAGAGGGAAATGCGCCAAACGCGCAGGGGTATTTTTAAAGGATTTTGTTGTTGTTCTTAGCCGGGAGGGATCTGTGTGCCCTGCGAGGGCGGTCGGAGGGGTCTGCCCTGAGGCGGGGGTACAGTCCTGCTGCATAGAGCCGGGACAACCCGTGCCCGGCTATAGGAACGTGCCCCGGATCGTGACATTATATATATGTACCCATTTGGTATAGATCTATAAATCTACGGATCGATGGGTCTGTGGGTCTATAGATCTATAGGTTTATAGAGCCATAGGGTTATAGATGCATAGGTTTGTAGAGCTGTAGGGTTATAGGTCTGTGTGTTCGTAGAGCTGTAGTTTTCTCGTCTATAGGGCCGGGGAGCGGCAGCTCGGGGCTTCGCGCAGCGCTAGTGCGGAGCAACCGGAGCAATGTGGGGTGCGGAGAGGGGGGGTCTCGAGGAAAAGGGGAGCAGGGGGAAGCTGGCCTGGCTGCCACCGGCTTTGGGGCACGATCGGGCCGGGCGGGAGGAGCCCTGCGAGAACGGAGATGTCTCGGGGCGGCACCGCGGCTCCGGGAGCCGCCTCCCTCCGTCCTGTTGGGTATTTGGGACCGGAGGTTGGGAGCTGCCGATCCCCTGCCTAGCAGCTCTTTGTGCCTCCCCCCCCCCCCCCCGACCTCTCCGGGGGGACTGGAGTAAAAAAGGAACCCCCCTCGAGCACCAAACCCCGCTGTCAAATTTAGGGCTGAATCCGCCTTTCCAAAGGCTGCTGGGTTTGGGAGAAGGAGAGCACCGCGCTCCCCCCATGCCCCCCCCAGGAGTGCGTGTCAAAGCTGGAGAGGGCCCCGCTCGGCCCCCCGCTTTATCACATCCCCCGTCGCACCTCCAGAGCCGCTTTCCTAAACAAACCTCACATCTGTTTACCGGCCGGCAGCGGTCTTAAAGCCGCCTCCCCCCCCCTCCCCATTCCTCTCGCTCTCCCCTCCTTACAGGCCAGGTACCGCCGCTAGGGATGTCCAAAGAGTGCGATGGCTCAGTGGCTTTTTAATATCGTTTTTGCCCCTCTCTGCAGCTCCTAAATATTACCTTATTGCTCTTCTTTCCTGACTTCATTTTCTTTCTCCGTGGGAAATAAAACGCAAACGAGGTGGAGCTGAGGCTGAGGAGGACGGAGGAGGGGATTGATGCCGAGCAGTGCTTTGAGGAGCACAAAGATATATATGGCCATATAGCCATATATTACACAGCCACCTACCTCTCTATTTATCCATTTATCCATGGAGACATACAGATATATGTTGAACAACCCATTTAGCCATACAGTCCTATGGCCATATATTGTACACTACTCATTTGCTTACCCATGTAGCCCTATAGACATGTGCTATACAGCTATCAAGCTCTCTACTCATCTACCCCCATTTATTAATGTAGTCCTATAGCCATAGCCATACATACTATGCAGCCACCTAACCATCTACTCATCTACCCATTTAGCCATGTAGTCCTATAGATGTATATTGCACATCTGCCTGTTTATTTAGCCATATAGCTATAGCCATACAGCTACATACTGTACACTACTCACCTACCCATTTACTCCCTTAGCCATATAGCCCTATAGCTATGTACTGCACACTACTCTTTCACTCTCATCTCTCCACACATCTATACATTGTACAGTCATCTAGACATCTGCTCAAATACACATCTGCTCCTTTATCCCTCTGTCCTTCTATCCATTTATCCCCCTATCTATTTATACACCTATCCATCTACCCATGTACTGCATGGCCATCTAACCACGTGTCTGTAACACTGCAGTTATCCCTATGTATATTTGTTTCTTGCTGCCTACTTCCCCAGATTCCCATTTATTTATCTCTATATACCTACCCATGTGTAGGGTAGTCTCTCTACTTGGTCTATCTCTCTACGCACCCCTTCCTAGACACCCCTACCCATCTCTGTATGTCTCCCTTTGTGCCCCCCTCCCTCTTAACACCCAATTAGGGGTCTCCTTCCCCATCACAGCCCCACAAGGCTGCCCACACCCCACACTTATGGGTCTGCCTGCACCCTGACCCACACTATGCTGTGCAGTGCCGGGGGGGGGGGGGCTGCGGTGGGGCTGGGGCTGTCAGCCCCTATTGATGAGGTGTGGGCTGATGGCGGGGAGTGGCTGGGGGGGGGAGGTCGGCTCCAGTCCAGACTCCCCGGCGCTGGGGTCAGTGCCCCGGCTGCCCCGACGTCTCGGCAGCACCGGGCACGGGCCGGGAGCTCCGTGTTTGTGCTGATGTTCAGGGCATTGCCAAAGGCCAGAGCCACGTGGAGTGCTCTCATGTGAGCGATGGAGGAAGGAGGTGGTGTGGGGACGCAAGGGTGGGTGGGACTGAGTGATAGCGCTGAAGGTTCTTTTGTTGTTGGGATGGATGGGAAGAGACAAAAAAACAACCCCCAAAACCCCACCCCAAGGGGTGACCACTTTAAAGCTGGGAAACTTAAATAAAGAGTTATTAAACAGCCATAAAATCATCTGTTGTGGCACGGAGGGATGTGGTTTAGCGTGGTGCGAAGGGCTGATGGTTGGACTGGATGATCTTAGACACCTTTTCCAACCACAATGATTCGATGACTCTGTGATACTACAATTCTATGCATTGTTTTAATAGGGCTTGAGATTCCTGTGCAGTCTGAAGGTGATGATGTCTTTTTTGGGGCATCTTCCCCTCTGGACCCAGACCCAACCCCCAAGTGCAGAGCTCAGCCTTGGGTTTACAAGGGGATCCCAATTCACACAGCTCTGGGTGTGAAAAGCTTCTGTTCCTGCACTGAGAGGCACACTCAGCTCTGCATATGCGGAGGATCCTTTGGTGTTGGGGTGTTCTGGATCACAGCCTACATAAGCAGAACTGGTGTGCCCTAAAAAACCGGTCCTACGTCTCCAAACCTTTGGATTAGATCAAACCTCCATGCGATCTGCACCACTGTTTCTGGAGCTGAGGTGACATCACGAGCATTTTATCCCTTTTAAAAACACATCCCCGGCTCTCCAGAAACATGCCACAGAAACCTGCTCAGAGCAGCCCCCAGCGCTGCTGCTCCCCAGCCAAGAGAACCTTGCAGACTTCCCCAGATTAGCTCATCTCAATAGGAATTCAGACTATGCTGCTGAGATTCCTATGCCTGTACAAATAAAGCTCCCAACTTCCACCGGAGAAGAGCCTGCTTGCTTTCTGCTTCTCCCCTATGGGTTTTATACTGCAAAGCAAACCATAGAATGATAGAATCATAACATGGCCCGGGTTGAAAAGGTCCACAGTGACCATCTGGTTTCAACCCCCTGCTATGTGCAGGGTCACCAACCGGCAGACCAGGCTGCCCAGAGCCACATCCAGCCTGGCCTTGAATGCCTGCAGGGATGGGGCATCCACAGCCTCCTTAGGCATTGCTGAGTTTAATACTGTTGGTGTGTACAAGCACACAGCTTATGCCATGCTGCGAACACTGAACAGGTTGGAAAACCATGGGTGAAGGTGGTGTTCCATCAGCTGGGTCCACATCATGGGGAAAAAAAATGAGAATATAGTGTAATTGGAAAAGGTAGCCTGAGAGGTCATTTTATCATCAAATGATATTGCTACCATTAGGCAAAACTCCAGTGCAGCACATTGTGGAATTTGTTCATAGATCATTAATCTAGTGTTGATGTCATTAATGAACAGCAGTACCTGTTGGGCAAGGTGCTTGGGGACATTTGCTGCTCTGATTTCTTGTGCATCCTTTCCGCCATCACTCAGAGCTGAAGGAAAGCTGGCTGAGTGACAGGGGGCACTGCTGGGCATTGCCCAAATTCTATCATTTTGTAATAGGAGTGGAAAAATAGTAGAAAGAGGAGAGGGGGATCCTGGGATTGTGTTTTCCTGCTGCAGCTTGGTACTGGGGTACTGGGATCTGGGTGGGTGCTGGGAAGGTGCGGGGGGTCCAACATAGAATCACAGAACTGAGTTGGAAGGGCCCCTTCAAGGCCATCTGTCCCACTGCCTGCACTGAACAGGGACACCCACAGCTCCATCAGTGCTCAGAGCCCATCCAGCCTGACCTTGGCTGTCTGCAGGGATGGGGCACCACCGCCTCTCTCAGCAACCTGAACCAGTGCCTCACCTCCCTTATTGTTGACACCTTCTTCCTTATATCCAGTCTAAATCTCCTGTCTTATTGTTTGAAACCATTTCCCCTTGTCGTGTCACAACAGAACCTGATGAAGAGTCCGTCCCCTTCTCCTCATCTGTTGGCCTTAAGTGGGACTTCTGCACGATGGACATCATGAGCTGTGTCCTGCACCTGCTTGTGTCTCATAGCCATCCTGAGCTCCATTTGGCTTAGTGTTCTTGTTAGGGGTGTAAAAATAGCAGTGCAGGAGGAGCAGGTAGGCAGGGAGAGGGTGCAGCTTTATTTCAGACCAGCTGATGTCTTTGGGAAAAGCCACATCTGCCCCTCCTCGTTTTTAGGGTGAGCAGAGAGGCTGAGATGTCCCCATGGCATTGTCCTCCTCTTTCACGGTAAGGAGAATGCTGTGCTGCAGTGTTTATATATGTATTTACTGCATTAAACCTCACTACAACACTGTGGTAGATCCCATTATCTGGGAAGATAAAGGGAGGGATAATTAAAGGTCTGTGGACTTCCATTGCTTTTTGATTAAGAAAAAAAAGAAGTGCATTTGCAGGAGAGCTCCGCTCTTTAGATCTAACCTGGTTTGGAACCTGGACCATCAATGAGCTTCAACTTTCTTCTTCTGCATTCTGTTCTCATTCTGTCTGATGAATCCTGATCCCCTTTAGATCTCTGCCCATGCTTATCTCCACTCTGTTGACTGGAAGAGGGTAGCAAATAAGGCAAAGTGAATGATCACATCTTCAAAAGAACTCATGGAATTGTTGGGGAAGGTTTCTTCTGCCAAAGGGACACTATAGGAAAGAAGGGGACAGAGTCTGTTGTAATAGGACAGTGGAGAATGGCTTCAGACTATAGGAGAGAAGATTTAGACTGGATCTAAGGAAGAAGTTGTTTACAGTAAGGGCTGTGAGGCACTGGCACAGGCTGCCCAGAGAGGGAGTAGGTGCCCCATCCCTGCAGACAGCCAAGGTCAGGCAGGATGGGCTTTGAGCACTGATGGAGCTGTGGGTGTCCCTGTTCAGTGCAGGCAATGGGACAGATGACCTTGAAGGGTCCCTTCCAACTCAAACCATTCTATGATTCTAATGATACCCTGACTTGGCCAAGCTTTTCCATTGCCATTGAAGGGGAAGGATCTCCCAGTTCTTGGGAAATCCTTGCTCAGTTCTCAATAGCCCCAAGACCTTGGAGAGGCCACCACACCTCTCTGGGGACCTCAGCTGCCCAGCAGATGAAATAAAGATAATAAAAACCCCCAAGAGTGTTCATGGTGACTCTTTAATGGCCATGATGGGCTCTCCACATAGCTGGGCTCTGGGATACTCATCCCAGGTTGCAAGCATGACAAAGAGGGATTTGTTCCTGCAAACACAGATTAAAGCATTGATCAAGACAAGCCCAGGTATCATAAATGGGCAGACAGATAGGTCTAGCAGTAACTGGAGCTTGCTGCTCTCACTGCTGAAAGTGGATCACAGGGGTGGTAAGATGCTAACATTGACCAAGGGCGTTATCAGGATTGGGAACAATGCAAAGACATGAGCAAACGTGAGGCAGCGGCATCACAAGGAAGGCTTGGAAGTCATCAGCATGATGCTATCAGGCCCCAGGAGCTTTTTTCCCTACTCAGTGATGTCAGGAGAGGTTTATTGGCTGCAGCAGCCACAGGTAAGGACAGGCAGAGGGCACAATGTGAAGGTGCTTGGGTGCACAGAGCGAGAGATGTCTTAGCCATCACTAAGTGTGCTGCAGCCCTTCCATCACCGGTTCTCAGCCTAACATTGTGCTACATTGGTATGGGGAAAGCTGTTGGGAAACATGCTCAGTGTTACCTCTGTGCCTGTAGCTTCCTTTAGGAAAACAAAGCTCTGTGAGTGTGCTGGATGTACTTCATCCAAATAGCTTTCCCAGGAAGAGAAATCTGCTCTCAGGTGGGGATGAGACAACCAGTTCACTCCCATTTCTTCTGGATCTGTAATAAAATGGGATCTCAGGGCTCAGAGCCTCAGCCTCTGTGAAGTTCACACATTTAAGTGTTTCTGTCAGAGCAAAATGAACATTCAGAGACTTGGCAGTAATTGGATCACAGAGTGCAAGCTCCTGTGATTAGATCTGGAGTGCTCTGTCGGGATGACAGTAAATCAAAAGGAATAATCAGGCAGCTGGGAAAGGGAGCAGTTCTTCATTTAAACTTCATTAATTTCCTGTCTGCGTGGCTGAGCCCACAAATTACGCACTTAAAGAAGCAGCGAGTTACTTCTAGTGAGCACAGGCTGCTGCTGCAGAAGAAAATCCTCCATAGTCCACCTCAAGTGAAGAAGCAAAGTCTGTGCTCCAATCTTCTCAGATATGCCTTGTCTAAGGAAAATGCTTAGCTACCTGCTGTATTTTGTGGTTGGCTCAGCAGGTTGCTGCTCCACTTTCCAGGTCTCCTGGGTCAGCTCAGGACCCTCACTGCTGGACCAAGAAGTATCATCCCAAGGCGAGGAGCCCAGAGAGGGTGAGAAAGAGGTGATGGTCTTAATGATGACCACATGGACAGCCCATGTGAGGAGCTGGGTGAAATGCGGAGATGCGGTCATATTATCTTTTTGTTGGCTAATCTAAGGTTGCTCAGAAATGTTCGAGAGGTCTCCAGCTTGTGCTCTGCTAGGTGAAAGGCTTTCAGCTTAGTGAGTGGGAGTTTTCTCATTGAACCATAGAATGGATTGAGTTGGAAGGGACCCTTCAAGGCCATCTGTCCCACTCCCTGCACTGAACAGGGACACTCACAGCTCCATCAGTGCTCAGAGCCCATCCAGCCTGACCTTGGCTGTCTGCAGGGATGGGGCACCTACTCCTTCTCTGGGCAACCTATTCTAAAACCTGTTTTGTCTACCAATAAAGCCACACACTTCCTTCATGAAAAGGATTTTACTAGCAAGTACTGGGCATCCACAGCTTCAGCCTTACTTGGCTGAAACTGTGGTCATTTCTTGCCAGCAATCATTTCTCTGATGGCATTGTTCAGGGCACACATATAATCTGATTTGATGTAACTTTGTTTTCATTTTATTTGTCTCCTGATCTGTGCACTGTGGCTCGTAGATGCAGGGACCTTGAGCTGATCTCAAGTGCCCTAAAGCTGGCCTTACTGTAGCCCAAATTAACATGGATGTTGGAAGGACAGGGCATCTCAACCTGTTTGACCAGGAGAGACAAGCAGTGTCAGGACTGGAGTTGTTCCATTGTAATTTCATCAGCAAGATACTGTGGTTTATTCAGGAAAGGCGTGCTTTCTTTTTTAATACTGACCCTCCCCAGAGTCCCCCAAATCGTGTTTTGAAAGCAAAAAGCAAGGGAGTTGCTGCCAGTAGAATGTTCATTCATCTTAAAAGAGGAGATGATAGACATTCCAGCCAAATTAAATAATAAAAGAGGTGATAAAACCCACCTGCTTTTCAACCCCGGGCTTCTGTTTCTTTTTAAATCAGATGAGTGCTAAAGAGGTTTCATACTGAGATTTTAAATGGAGGAATTGGGCGAGTTCTGTATCAGCTTCAGCAGGGAAGAGGCGTGCCATTCAATCACCATCATGTTCTGAGGTTGTTTTTTGCCTAGATCTCAAAGGAAGCAAATTTCACCTCTGTTTCACAGGTGAGGAAACCAGAGCGAGTGACTTTCCTAAGCAAGGGAGAAGGTTGGGAAGACAGAGAGGACTCCATGTGTCTTCAGTGCTCACTTCTCTGCAGACAGAACTTCATGGCAACCTAACTGCACCTTTCCAAGTCAGCCAAGACCCATAGGTACATTGTCCTGATCATTTCTGGAAAAACCATGGAGATAACACTGACTTTTGAGAGCTGGTGTTGAGCTTTCATAGCGTCTTTGAAAAGAGGCTGCTGCAGTTCCCAGATGTCCATAGAGAAAGGCCCTTCTTGGAAGGATGGCTGGCATAGTCAAGGAAGGGCCAAATGCCCAGGTCTAAGCACTGTGTCAGTGGAGGAGTTCAAGTGAGAGATGGTGTCTCTGGGCTCCTTCTGGTTGCACCAGCTTGGCCCAGGACCCAGTAAATAATGAATTGTATCGGTGGTTTTGTTTTTATTACTTCTCTTTTAACAGATACCTTTGGGGGACAGGCACATGTGAATTGGACAGGATCTTTATTGGAAAAGATGGACCTGCTCCATGGAGGTCAGAATGCAACCACTTCACTAGGGACTGCAAGAGATTTTGGGTGTCCCATCTCCCCTGTATCAAGATTTCCAGAAAAGCAACCTATTTTGTGACTTTCCCATTGCTGTTCCCCCTGTATAGTCAGATTGAGAGTGACAGGCTGTTTTTTAACAGCTCTTCCTGGCATGTGATGGAAGCCCAGGGGAGCAGTGGGAAGGCGAGCTATAAAATGGTGTGCCCTGGCTGTCTCTCAGCTCCCAGCCTTTCCATTGGAGTTAGATAACAGGAACAGAAGATAAGAGGAAAAGTGGCTCTTTAATTCAGCCAGAATTCACTTAGTGTGGAGGAAAATGTCTAGTGAGCGCATTAGACTAAGCCAGGAAATATCCTCTTAAATTTCAGCTCTCCTGTGCTAAAAGTGTATTTAGCATTATTATTATTATTATTCTTTTAATATGTATATCTATACATCTGTCTTTCTCTACGCCATTACAGAATGTCTCCTAACTGCACGTTGGCCAAGAAATTCTTTTAAACTCACCAAAGCAAGTCAATACGATACTGCCTTTTCAACTCAGTATTCTGGGCTACTTTAAGGTGTTTCCCAACATTAAATATTCCCAGTTTCTCAGGACATCTGAGCCAGAAGAGCCATTCTCTCCACAATCCAGGAGGTGTCCACCCAACCAGCAGCTAAGCGTGTCCCAATGGACCTATCATGTTGACCATGACCTCTGGTTGATGGGTTTGGTGGGTTGATGGGTTGATAGTTGGACTGGATCTCAGTGGTCTTTTCCAATCTTAACAATTCTATGATTCTTTTGCATCCTGAAACCCCACGTCAGGATCAATAGTGTGCTGCTGGGCACACCTCTGCCACTGCACTCCTATTTCATTGTAGGATGAAATGAACAGTTATGGGCTGATGCCGAACTCAGAATGGAAACAGAAGAGATTGTCTTGCTGCTAATGGTCTACTTCTGCACTGCTTCTCCACGTTCCCAAGTTCAGCTCCCCTAAAGGTGCCTCTGAAAGATACAGAGAGAGCAAACACTAGGCAGCCTCTGGGAAATTTCTTACCCCAAATGAGCATTTTGGTCAGTGATTTGCATCTCATTTCTGCAATTCCTTGGCCCTCAAAATGTGTAGATGGGAGATCTATGCAGGTCCCAGTCTTCCCTTCTTTCTTTATCCATTTCCAACCATACTTGTTTATGGAGGATCAGGTGCTTTTATTCTGTTAGAAGAACGCTGTTTCCTCCTTGGAAATCAGCACAGGGGTAATGGTGTGAGCCAAGGCAAGAGCTATGGTTTACATTCTGAGATGTCTTACCTCATGGCCTTCATCCGTTCCTCCACCAGGCTCCTTTTGGGTTTAGCTTTTATGTCACAAATTGACCAGGCTTTGAGCTGTCTTGATATCTCTTCCATAGACAGCAAAGAGGTCTTGGTACGCTGAGGATCACAGATTGCTGCTACCACACATACACAGTAATATTGTTATACTAAAAGGATAAAGTGCTGCTCAATGAGACGAATAAATCTCAGGGAGGTGGTGGGGTCACCACCATGGGAATGTGGCACTGAGGGACGTGGTCAGTAGGCATGGTGGGGGTGGGCTGGGGTTGGACTGGGTATTCTTCTCCAACCTTTATGGTTCTATCATCAGCAATAGAAGGAAGTGGCTGCATCTCTTTGCAAGACCATGCAGATCTCATCGGCCAGCGGCCAAGGGGCTGGGGTGTAACTAAGGATTATTCTCTATTCTTTTCCTACCACACTTTGAAGCACACTGACTCTTAGCACCCACAGCATCCTGTGACCACTGCTATTACATGGAAAAGATGCTTTCAGGCAGCTTGTTACAACACCTGGGGCCAAGGCAAAGCCAAGAGACATTCTCTCCGCACCTAGCAAGGAAAGGTAAAGACAAGCAAGGCCTGTGAGCTGATGCTGAGATAGCAGCTCGGTATCTAAACAGGTAACACCCAATTACAACAGCACTGTGTTGACTTACACTTTCCCTTATCAGAAGAATCAGGTATTCATGTAAATCACAAAAGAGTTTGATGGATGCCAGTTCGCAGCGAGCCCCAAACCAAGGAACAAGAGCCTAGTTAAACAAAATGTATGTTCTTCTTATCTTCAAGCTGTGACTATTGCTATGAAATAATAATAATAAAAAAAAACTATAAAAGAAAGTGCGTTATCACGAGGGTTATAATTCTTTAATGTTCCCCAGGGGCTGTGTCTGTGCTGGAATCAGACCCTTGGGACCACTTTCCAAACCCCACTCAAGTAATTTTCTTGCAGACAGATGATCTTTCCTTATCACACGTTGTCTTGGCCGTAAAAAAAGTCTCTTTCTTGAGATGCGTGTTTAAACTGAGCTTGGTGAAAAAAAAAGAAAGGAAAGGAAAAGAAGAGGCAGCTAAACTGGTCTTATTTCTGATGCCTGCCTGAAAGTAAACAATGAGCTCCAGGGACAATCTTCATTAGACCCTCCTGGGCCTGGAAGTGTGGCATGGAAAGCAGATGTGGCAAGAAGCCTTCAGACAGCCGTGCTGGAGCCCAGCACTGAGCTGGTTGGAACGCTGTGACTAATCAGAGCCTCTTATCACATTTACTGGGAGATGGGTGATGCCCATAAAACCAAGTCAGGCTGAGTGCACTTAACGGAGCCCAGAAGCTAATTGTTAATAGATGCCTGCAGCGCAGAGCTGGGGATGGCCAGGTGGCCCCTCTGCTCCTGCTTTGGTCCCACATTTGGGTTGTTTCCTTTGGGACACTGCCGATCCCAAGATGTGCCAGGAAGGATGTGCAGGACACACTGCATTTGATTGGTACTCAACCAGGTTATGGGGTGTACAGGTGAGCTGATTGAGATCAAGACCTTATTGACACACAGCAGCAGTGCAGCCACCCCGCTGACTCCCAAGGGCAGCAGTAAAATCAAGCCAGTGCTTTCCAGTAGGAGCACGCTGAACCCTGGATTTCCCAAGCATGGAAAACTGAAATGTGTAATTCATAATGGTGATGGACTGCATTTATACTTTCTTCCTTCAAACTGAAAAGAGAGGCTGTGAAAAAGAATGAGAACAAGGTAAGTTTCTATTCATTTTCCCTGCTACAATCCATCCACCTCTAGAAAACACCACATGAAGGGCATCCAGAATGAGAACTGATATCGTCATGCTTTAATCCTCATCTTATTTTTCCCCTACAAACGTCAGTGTACCCCAAAGCTTGTCTGCTTCAGGCAGCCCTACCCAGTGGCTTCACACTGCAACACTCACCTTTTGCAGGGCACAGCTCCATCCCAGCAACCTCACAGCTTAACAAGCTAGATGCCTTTCAATTTCTGGCTAATTTAAGCTATCTTCTTGGAGCCATCAATACAGACAGCCTTACAAAGCAGCACCAAAGCTGCAGTTCAGTTCCCAAATGCAGGTGTCAGGTAAACTTTGCCAGCTGCAGCTTGCAACAAACTTCTCCCACATCCCTGCAGCCATCATTCTATCATTTGCTCCTGGGAAACCTCCCACCCCTATGTCCAGCAGCTTCAAAGACCCTTTGCTGAGCCTGCATGAAGGCGAGCATGCAATGAGTCCCAGGGTCCAGCTGTGCCCCTCCTTGATTCCTATCCACTAGAGGTGCCAGGTGACAGAGAGGCTTTCCTGATTCTCGTGATATTCACCACAGAGGGACAGAGAGCAGAGATCCTCATTTCTCCGAGCAACCTCCAGTCCTTGAGGGTAAGGGCAGTGATTTTGAGAGGCAGTCACATTGTATTGATGATAGATGCTTTCTCTTTGCCTTGCCAAATCTGCAGTGTCTGAACCCTTGCGATGCCCTGATATCACAGGGCATGCAACAAGCAAGAAGAGACTTTACAATCATTCTTGGAGGCAAATACACCAGAGAAGGAGGATAGGAGGTTTTGCAGAGTTGTTTCCCATCGCTCTCTCCTCTTTCACTCCATTACGAGGTCCAAAATCTGATACCCACATGCAGAGAGAGCTCAAGGCATCTATCTGCAAAAAGGAGGCCAGGAAAGCAGCTCATGGAGGTGGTAAATGGACTGTGAGTGTATGGACACGAAGGGGCACGGCTGCAGGTGTGCAAATACAGCTTGTCCCTGGCATCTGCTGGGAACGCGGGGAGCTGAAGCCTTTATCTCTTGACCTCTCACTCCCCTGCCCTGGAGATCCCAATGCTACAGCTCCAAGTGCATCCCAGCACCGGGTCCCACCCCACAGTCCAAGTGTTTGCAAGGAGGAAGAATGCATTCCCACTCGGGATCCCTAGCAAGGGGTGCTGCTTCCAAAGACCCTTCCCTTTGCATCTGTCTGAACCCACCTCTGGGTCCTGTGGCGGCACAGCAACATCATTCAGCTTCACATCTGCCCAACAATGGGCAGCTTGAAGCTACTGCTCACAGGGGCTAAGCTGCCTTTATGGCAGGTCACACACCCTCTCCAACAGCAATGGATTTAGACGCCATAAAACCCCTGTGTTAGCACTGCCTGGGAAACTCCTATTGCCCTGCATTTCTTACAACAGCATCCCCCGTCGTCGTGCTGGCACTGTGTGCCATCAGCCCACGGTCCACTCTTGTCCCCATGCCATTCGCATGGATCTCTTCTGCAGCAGGCTTGCTTTAATTTTCTGGCAACGGAGGCAACAAAAAAAGAAAAAAAAAAGGCTCGTGTGAAAATTATTTATTCAGTATTAATAGCTCAGAGTCAAAGCCTCAGCAGACACTTGAAATAAACAGGATCACTCAAAATACAGTTGTTTGAAATCAGAGCTTTTCTCTGACCCTGGGGTTTCTTGCCAAAGCCAGAAAAACTGTATATATAGAATCCCTTAATTATTTTTCCCCTGTTAATCCACAGTACAACAAGCCATGTCTGCAGCCAAAGGACTTTGACCAGGATGATTAAACCAACATTTCATTTAGGCAGTTGCACGTGATTGTATAGGTGGTCGAGATGTAAAATAATCCTCCCTATCTGACAAATAACCCCCCTTTGCACTTCCAATCCCATTTGTACTCGAGCACTTCCCTCTTCTCCTCTGCCACTCTTCTCCTTCCTTCATTCCCCCTCTCAGAAACATCTATTTTTCAATGGGGCATCTCTCAAGTGAAAAACTGTTTTGGAAGAAGTCGTCTGGACTGCTTTCCTTGAGAAAGAAGGAGTAAAACACAGCACTTTTGTTTTCACTTTTCCTTCCTCTTATGTTTTCTTTTACTCCCTGTCCTTCACAGCCTGTTTTCCAGCCAGATAAAAGGAGAGAAAGAAAGGAAAGAAAACAACAAGTGAGTTTATATTTTTAATCCCTCTTCACAGTAGATTTCTTCTCTACTCTTTCCAGTGAACAACAGAAATATTCCCAGCTGAGAAATAGAGCCTCAGCTCACTGAAATTATTGTGCATCTAACAGCGCATCTCTTAATGAATGCAGCTCTTTAGTTACAGTGACTCCATGCACTGAATTACTACTGTGGTTAAGGCACAGAGTGGTTTGTTCTTGCATTGAGAAACCTGGGTTCATGACCACAACTTATTTTGCTAAATCTCCATCACTGACGTATCTCCTTTTTGTCCCATTTCTTTGCAAAATGAGAACGGCAGCCCAGACCCATAGCTTTGCAGAAATCAAATGCATAGGATACACTGCAAGGTCCTGCACCATGGCAGTACAGAATGATTGCACACAGAGAAGAAGGCAACAAAGCAGTGAGAGAGCTCTGGTAACGCTACCCCAAACATTTTCCTATGATTGGATGATCCTATAAACTTGATTATTCCCCATTTGGGCTGCAATTAAAAGGCCCTGGAGGGGTGAGCACTATATTTGCAGCATCCCCTATGGAGCAGCTGAAGCCGTGGAGCCCTCACACTTGCTGGGGCTCTTGGAAAACCTCCACTAGCTGCTCCCCCTCTCCCTGCTGGCTGTTAGGATCATCGCTCCCAGTTGCTGCCTCACCATTCACAGCACTTGGAAAATGTCAAATGTGGGAGTCCGGCAGCCTTAGGTTAGAGTAAAAACTCCCAAACATATTTGGAGGGCTGCCAGCGCCTTGCAAGCCCTCTGCAGACCCAGATAAGCAGTGACCTTGCAGGCAGCAGGCTAGGCCAGGAGTTTATTAAATCCTCTGCTTGCTTGGGTTAAGCTCTCTCGATATTGTGATCATCCCATTCCCTTCCGTCGTCACCTGGTGCCCCTGGGTGGGAAAACACGATGTGAAAACATCAGTGGCCTTGGAGACCTTCGTGGAGACATCTGGAGGTCAACGTGGAGGAGATGCGAAGTCCGGAGACGGTGGGGAGAAAGCTCCTGTGCATGGGGGCACAATGGGAACCGATCCGTTGCAGCCGAGTGAACAAACCCTGTGCTTTGGTTTTGGTGCCTGGAGGTTATGACCGTAGGTCCCCAATTGCTTTGGGTTTGTGGCAACAACAGAAGCACAGTTGGGGAAGGATGGCAACGCCGCTTCACGGGAAGGGGGAGGAAGGGAGGAAGGGTTGAGTTTGGGCTTCGTGTTGAACCGAAACGAAATCTAAACATTTTGAAATTCTTCCCCAAATGACAAATAATGTCAAATAGTGAGATAGCACCGGGCTGGATTTGAGCCGCGAGGCACCTTCTTATATTCCTAACTTCTGATAAAAAAGGATGGAAAACAGTCAGGAGAACTTTCCTCTCCTTCCCCTCGTTATTATTATTATTTTTTTTTTCCTTAAAGAAAGACAGAAAGAAAAAGAATACACAACCCCAGTGAAATCAGCGACGTCTCCTGAAACGTTCCAGTTTGCACGGAAGAGCTTTGTGCCTTAAGAAACGTTTCCCTCTGAGTTTTCCTGGCCAGCAACTCATCCCCGACCCAGTGCCGCCGCTGGGACAGGCAATGACCCCCCCCAAATTCATCACTGGAGGGGGTCTGTTTGCACGTTGCTCCCTTTCTTTCTGCAAACATGGTTGTTTTCTCTTCAGGTTCAAATAAGTGTTGTGGATATGTCAGGTGTGAATTACCTGTGAACTATTTACCCCTCTCTGGGAAGCTCTGAGCTTTTTGGTGGTCACCTGCATAGCCCAGCTACCCCAAACACCAAAAACTGGGTTTTCTGACAGAAGAGCAGCCAGGTGTGCTCTGGTTGGCTTTCGTATCTGTAAACAGCTCAGAGGCTGTATTCCCAGAAAAAATCACGGCTCCCAGATTTGCTCTGTGATGAATAAATACTACTTGGTTTTACGTATAAAAAAGGATCTACACCATCAAGTGCCATAACCCCAAGGTGCTCCCATCCCGGGGTCATGGCTCAGACTGAGCATGCAGCCCCCAAAGGCTGCATTTTGGAACTGAGCTTCCTGCACACTGCCTGGGTTGGGATGGCAAAGCCAAACTCGGGCTGGGTAGGCATGGAGGCTTTCCAGACCCAAGGACACAGCAGACCCCATCTTCTCCCCTTGGTACAAAGCAGCCTCGGGTCCCCCTTTTATTTTCTCTCCCTTTTTTTCACGCCTTCTCTCTTTCCCCTCCAACCCACCCCCCCCTCCTCCACAGCCAGCACGGAGTTCAGCAGTTAATATCCTTCTGCCTCCAATTGTGCTTTAAGAGGTGTAGCATTTGATAAGCCCCATTTAACTTGGCTGTATTACATTGTTTAAATAATTCAAATACAGATTGGCCCTTTAGAAGGATTTCTGCTCTATTGACCCTGCTGGTCATGAGTTACCAGGAAGTCAGGGAGGGGCCCAGCCTGAGCTTCTAGGGCAGAAAGCCTGAAAATCAATTCCAGCTCTTTAGTGCCCCAATCACACCCCATTATTCCCAGGTAATTGCAGACCTGCTTTGGCGTTAACTCTTTGGGAACAATGCTGCCTTTGACAAGCAGAGGGAAACCAAGGAGGGCTTTCTTCTCCATCGGGGTCCTAATCGGCACAGAGTGTCATGGGCTTATCGCTGGGGTTTGGATGAGTAATTATTTACAGGTGGAAGTGTCAGATTGCTTGGGTGTTGGGTTTTTTGTTTTTTCCCCTCCCTTTCTTAATACCTGACTTGCTGGATATTGGTTGGACTGCTGCATTAATAGTGCTTTTCTTCTCCCATTGGCATCTCATCCTCTTTGCAAGATTGATTCGTGAGGAATTAAGACCAGGACTCTGTAACACAGAGAGTCCTAACCAGTTCTTGCCTTTCGTGCTCAGGCCCTTTTCCTTGAATGCTCTCCAGATATGCAGTGAGTCCTCTATGAAAGACTGTGGAAGAACAAGAAGAAATGCTTCACTTCTACATCATCCATAGGGATGGTAGACAGACAGCTGCTATTGGGCACATGGTGTTCACACTGCACACATTTCATTAGGGGATATTCTGGCCTAGCTCTGGTCCCACAGAAAACAAGAGCCGCTATCAGCTGTAGTGCATCGTTGGGGTTGGTTTCATTCAAAAGGAATCCGGTGTTTTAGACACTGTTGGGTCTTAGGAGGAATTTCAAGGCTCAGCGCAGAGATTGGGGAGCGATAATGGAGTCAGCTCCAGAAAACGTGCTATGTTCTTTGACAGCTAGAAAAAAACACACAAGTTTTTGTGCAAGTGTAATACCTGTTCAGAACAGCATCCTTAGTCTTGTCCTCATCAGGTGAAACCTGTCCTAATAACAGAATCAGAGAATTGAAGTCATTTGAGTTGGAAGGGAACCTTCAAGGCCATCTGTCCCACTGCCTGCACTGAACAGGGGCACCCACAGCTCCATCAGTGCTCAGAGCCCATCCAGCCTGACCTTAGCTGAGAAGGCTGCTGATATCTGGACATCTTTGGACTCTGAGAGCATGGCAGTCACACCAGGTATTTTTTTGTGAATTAGGTTGGGGACAAAATGCAGCTAGAAACACCCCCAAATTCCACTTGTAAAGTGCTGCCTTTTTTTCTCAAAGTGCCTTCTTCAGTTCTTTCTTTTCTGATACAAAGCAAAATGAACAGGACCTGGAGATAAGGACTTCTTAAAGTATAACACGCACAAAAATCTGTCATTTTTCTTCCTGGTGTGTGAAGGCTAAAAGTCACCTACATGTCATCCTGCCCGACCTGGTCTTGTGGCAAAAACCACAGCCTCACCCTGTCACCCATCGTGAACCCAGGGCTATTGGTGGCATTTGGGGAGGAGGTGCTAACCTGGATGGAAAACTGTGGGTGATGGGCAGCTGACAACACTTTGTGCCACTGAATCCCCACCCCTTTTCCAAATGGGCACCTTATCACTGCCCACTGTTTATCCAGGAACACTGGGCAGAGGACAGGGAGGAGTAACATTAGCCTCTGCTCCAGGTCACCGTGCTATAAACTGCTCGGAGTCCATCTCTAGATTGGGTCAGTTTCTCATCCTGTCTGTTCTTCTTGTAAGACCGTCCTGTGTAGGTTAAAAGCAAACCCCTAAAGCCTGGGTGACATACGGAGCATCCCTGGTGCCTTTCTGAGGTGTCCCTTTGGTGTCCATGTTTGATGGACCTGTTGATACAGCCTCAGAGCAACCACCTTCTGGATTTCAGGGTTGTGGCGGAGATGAGGTGATATCTCAGGGTAACCACTGAAGGGATGTGTATGCTGCTCAGCCTGCAAGATTTAATTTGGCATGTTGTCCTGTGGTTTCTGTTACTGGAGTCTTCTGGGGGTGATACAAAACAGAAACCTAACTTTGACGGGCTACATTGTCCTCAGAAGGAGCCACCATCACTTCCTTTGCAACAGGGGGTCTAAAGAGATTTTCTGTTTTATTTTTCTGGCTAAATAAATGATATCAAGTTAAAAGCTTGAGAACGTTCCTCAAGCTCATGCTGTGGGACAGGAACACGCAGTGATGAGGTTAAAACTCTCAGCATCTGTGTGAGAATCTGGTCTTAGGAAGGAGAAAACAAGTTAGACTACAGCATGTAGTGGAGCCATTCATGCGTGACATTTTGTATTGACATGTGAAAGATGGGAAGAAGGAGTGTGTCCCATTAGTTCTATACTATTCAGTGGACATGGTCCCAGAGCAGTGAGCACAAAGGAGCTGACATCATGGACTACCCGGTGAAACTCATCAACAATCATTGCTGAATGCTTGCAAACTGCACACGATGCTTGAATAGAATGAAGAGGAAGTAAACTATGGCAACTTTCAAGGGCCAGTGGTGGGTGCTTACAAGGGTTATTGAGGCAGTTAGATGCTTAGCTCCCACTGAGAAGGGATGTCTTCAGAAGCAGGTGCCAAACTGAGTTGAAGTGCTTAGGGGTATCATTTCCAAAAAGCCCTGGATGCAGAGCAGGGAGATGGTAGCTTCCTTAGAGTTCACAGGAGACTTTCCCCATCTCCAGCTACCCGTAGACACTCCTGGTGCCTTGATTTTAGACAAAGCATTGCTGTGCTCACCTCCCCCTCCTCTCTGTCCCGCAAAGGGTTAAAGGGTGGGAGAGCCGTTTGATTAATAGATGTCGTGTGAACATGCACATTTGCCTATGACTGCATTCCTGGGGCTTTCGGCTGGGTGATAAGCTGCGACCAAAGTCCTCCAGCTCTGGGCAAGGAGAGCAAACAGGGCCCCAATGGAGCAGTTATTAATTCCAGCCCTGCGTCTCTCAGGGCTGTCTCTCAGCAACGGGGCTCCTGAGAGGCCTTTCACACACCAATCAATACAGCTTGCCTTTCCCCTGCTTTCTCCATCCCTATTCTGCTCTTCAGGATGCTCACACCCAGACTATTGCTGTGCCAGGGCCTCAAGCTCCAGGATCCCTTCCCATCAGCAGCATGGAAAGGAGAGGATGATGTTGCCATTGGGGTGTTGGGAACAGTCCCCATTGCCCAAACTGCTGTGGTAGCTCTGCCATCCGATCGTGCCCACCATGTTGCGCTTTTCTTCAAAGGAAATTTAAAAATAATAATAATACAAAACACATTTCACTTTGAATTTCTTTGGCTGCACATTTTCCTTTTCCCTCCAGGTGGTTTCAGATTGAGTCAGGCCACAGGTTCTCTTTTTGAACCCCTGATTTGACATAAGGACATTGGTTGAAAATGAAACTCCTTTCCTTCCTTGAAAAGCAAAATAAACCCAAGCAACCTGGACCTTTCAACTTGTTTGTCTTCAGATAGGACATTGCCATGCTTACTCACAAGCCAGCTTTCACAAGGGTGTGTATTTAGTGGCAATGATTGCTATGTGGAAGATTTCTGCTCTCCGTTGGTTGGTTCGAGCAGGAAGTGTGAGGGCAGCTGTATCGGGACATAACATGGTATTCTGCTTCCAGATGTGTGTCTCCTAATGCCAGCTCTGCTCTCAGGAGACCAGCAGAGTTGGTGCTCAGAGTGGGATTTGACTCATAGACTCACAGAGTTATAGAATCATAGAGTCATAAAGCCGTAGAATCACAGAATGGTTGTGTTGGAAAGAATCTCAGAGACCATCTAGTTCCAACCCCTGCCTTGGGCTGGATGCCCCTCACCAGCTCAGGCTGCCCAGGACCCATCCATGGCCTTGAGCACCTCCAGGGATGGGGCACCCACAGCTCTTGGGACTTGTTCAGGAAAAACCTGTTCTTTGAGATGGACCAAGGCTTTCACTAACAGTTTGGGGAAGATTTGGCTTCAGTCACTCTGCAAGAGTGGATATGATTTAGCAGAGGTTGGTTTTTTTGTTTTTTTTTTTTTTTTTTTTCTTAGAGATGGGGTACTGGTTAGGCTGCGGTTGGACTTGATGATCTTCAAGGTCTTTTCCAACCTGGATAATTCTATGATTCTATGATTCTAAGAGTTGAATTTCAGCTCATCGCTGGAGAAAGAATGAGGTGCTGTATGGAAGTCAGACGTCTCAAAATTATGTCAAGCACTGCAGAGATGAAGGTTGCCCTAAATGTTCACATCTGAGCTCTATTTAATGTCTCAAGGATAGAAGTTGGGATCGCATCACACTTTGTGCTCCAAGGAACAGCTGTGCTGCCTTTCCATGGCTCCTGTGGAGGACGCTGCATTGCATAGGATACCAGGATCCCAGGATCCCTGAGCTATGAAAGATGTGGGGCATAGAGCCACGTTGCTTGGATAAATGGCTGCAAGGCTGAAACCCTGACATAGTTTTCAGGTGGGAAAGCTACTCGTTAGCCAAGTCATCACAAAGCAATAGAAATCTTGTGCCTCTCTGTGGGTAGCTATGGAGAAAGGCTAAAATAAGATGTCCAAAGAGTAAAAGGAGATCCCAGTGCTAAGAGACTGAGAATTAAATCCTTGCCTTGGGCTGTAAAGGTCTTGAAATTTCTGAGGTGGTAAATGTGATCATTTTGACCAGAGATTCCACTTACAACTGAAAGTTCTTGCAGGATTCATTGAAATAAGCACATTTCCATATAGAAGCGTTCGCTCAAACAACGACATTCTCAACTGAAAACAAACAAACAAACAAACAAACAAACCCTAATAATAATAATAATAAAAATAGTAGTTACAGTAGTTTTGTCCAAAAATTCCCTGTGAGCTCGAGTTAGGCCTATATCTGTGGTAGAAGATATGAGAAAGGCATATTGAGGTCATCTAATCCAGGAGCTGGAAGCCTTTTGAGGACTGAGTGCCAGATTGTATTTTTTCTCTCCCAGCAGAAATTCAGCAGTCTCTGATTCTCTTTAAAAAGGTTGAGTTGATGGGTGGGATCCAGATTTCAGTCAGCCCTGGGGGATCCCCTCTTAATCTTCAGTAGCTGAACCAGACTGGCATTAATTACCTGTATTTCCTTTGCCTTCTTGGCTGCAGTCTTCAGTGAGGACAACTATTTTAAGCCCTACGTTTAGGTTCTTGACTCTTTCAACTGAATCCCACTTAAAATCTTTGTGAGTGGACAAGCATAAGGCATTCCTCTGGTGATAAAGATCTCCCCGTGGGCTTTGTTGTATGTGAGTTAGAGGGTTTTCTGCAAGAGCACACTACCCTCAGAGTCACGATGCTAAGGGAATCCCATTGATTCAAAAGGTCTTTGAGTTTCTTGCCTGGAAGCTTTTGTGTTTCATAACTTTTCTTACAGAGGCATTTCTAAAACACAACACTGAGCATATGCAAGAAGCTGAGACCAGAACCAAGCAGTTCTGTTTCCTGAAACCCAGAATGTACCCTATAACTCCCATCCCCGTTCCTCAACCTTCAACCACATCTACAGTTAACACAGAGCAGTTTCTATCTTCCAGAGCCAGATCTAAGGATCACTGAGGTCGGGGGGAGGGAAATAGCTCAGCACTGGGGTCAATCCAACTGCATTTTGAGACCTTAGGCAGCTTTGATCACTTCAAAAGAAAGATGTGTCACAGGGAATGCTTTCCTCTTCTTTTGGGCTGCAGCTTGGCACTGCGTGTTCCCACTTCTTCAAGTGGTTTCATGGCAAAGCTGGCATGGCCTCACCTGGAAAAGAGACAAGGAGTTTCTCCCAAGGATCCTGCTTGCCAGAAGCAGTGATGCTCTTCACTGTGTGGGTCATTCGGCATAATCAAGAACATGGAGGAGGATGTGAAGTTCTAAGAAAGCATGCATCTACCTCTAAAATAGCAGTTCATCCTGATGGATTCAGAAGCCTTTGGTATTTTGGATACTCCCTCTGGAAATTTTCCCAAGGAGGCTGTGGATGCCCCATCCCTGCAGGCATTCAAGGCCAGGCTGGATGTGGCTCTGGGCAGCCTGGTCTGCTGGTTGGTGACCCTGCACATAGCAGGGGGTTGAAATTAGATGGTCACTGTAGTCCTTTTCAACCCAGGCCACTCTATGGTTCTATGGCATGATTCTATGAAATTTGCCTTTGTCCTCCACAAGAGCATCTCTACAAGGCAATGCAACCAGGGCACAACCTGTAACCCCAGCAGTTCTAAAGAGTAAGTGGATGCTTGAGTCTCCATCCCTCTCTTTTTACAGACTGAGAGGACTTTCTGTCCATCCTTCTGGGTCAAGGAACCAAGGCCAGGTACCATGACAACAAACCAGTTTGTTTAATTTTCAGCAAAACTCCCCACTTTTGGTGAAGCAGAAGGGAAATCTGTGAAGATTTCCAGCCAAATATGAATATTCAGTTCTTTTACCCCTGTAGCTGACCATGACCCTGTTGCTCCACTCTGCTTCCAAGGGCTTGGGTGAGGTGTGAGCAGGAGAAGCAGGGCTGGTTCCTGTGCATGTCCTGGGTTCCAGCTGTCCGGCTCAGTTTGTCACCAGGACACAAAGTCTTTGCAGTGTCCCCACTGCAAAAGGTTTCTCAGGGATCAGTCTGGCCGCCGAGTGCAACTCCAGCACTAAAAAAAGCCTCACAACTGAAAGCCAGGCCATCACGTCCGCTGGAAAAATGACATAACCCTGTCACGTAATCTGGAGTTCCTCCTTTCGGGGCAGCCTCACAGGCTGGGGCTGTGTGAGAAAAGATCAAAGGACAGGACAGGAAAACGAGAGTGGAGCCCAGAGAGGGAAAAACACCCTCACCCGATGGCTGAAGGGACTAATCACGGTCATCGGTTGGGAGTTCCCGTTCACAGGAGGGATGGAGACAGACATCCTCTTCTGGCTCCGGGCACCCAGGTGGGTGTGGGCATGGTGTCTTTCTCCATGCCTCTCCCACCTTATCGTTTGGATTTGTGTGAGCCAGTGGCTTGAACTGAAATCCATCCCCTCTTGTGTTATTCAAACCCCGTGGAAGAAGTGATCTTGACCCAGAAGAGTTGGGAGATGGTAATTATCCAGGGCAGGGCAGTCAGCAACCCATCCCCTGCATATCTCTAGATGTCTTGCCACCCTCTGTGACTCCAGAGTGCCCAAAGAAACCAGATGGAGAAGGGTGGAGTAGAGGGAGGGAGGTGGAACAGCAAGAAAAAAGTGCTTTAGTGAAAGGGTCCATGCCAGGACTGGTGGTGCTGAGGGACCTGCACAGGGTATGTCCTTGCACACAGAGTCCAGAGCAACCTGGACCCTTGTCATCCTTCTGCCTCACTCCTCACCGCTGTAGCCGAAAGGGATTTGCACCCTACCTGTGCCTCCCACCGCTTCCTCCTCCCTCCTCAGCTCCAGCTGCCCACTGGTGCCAGCTCTGGGGCATTTGCATTGCCCAGGTCCTGTGGTTTCTGACCCCTGACTTGCCCGTTGCCACTGGAATTCCCTATCGCTCCATGACTCAGCTGACAGAAAGGGAGACAATGGCATTTTACATCAGCCCAGGCTATCAGGAGCCTGCCTTATCTGAGCTGTGTTTTTCTATTAGTCTAACACTCCATTGTGCATCCCTTTATCAGCTGCAATGTTGATGTAATGCTGGCTTGGAAGTGGTTTCTGCATCCTAGCACTAAGACAGCTCACTTTTATTTCGGGGGGGAAGGGGAGGGCACGAGAGGAGGGTTTATCGGGATTCTCAGGAGATAGGAGCCCTTCTCCAGCACAGAGCTGGGAGGAGGGTGGCTGGGTGACAGAGGGGGGCTGCCAGCCCGAGCTGAGCAAACTGTTTGCAGCCAGCACTTTATTGAACGTGATTTCTGCCTCCCCAGACAGTATTTGGAAGTGATGTGTTTGCTTGTCAGGATTAATGTGCTGCCTGATTCCTTCTGCAAGCCCCAGACGATGCAGACCAGGGCTGGTCCAGCAGGGTGAGCCCAGAGTCGTCCTGCACAATTCCCACTGTGGCTTCTGCCTCCACCTCTTCCATTCATCCAGACATCTATTTTCACAAACCATCCAGCAGCTCAGTGTACTGGAGTGACCAGCGGTTTAAAAAGTTGTTGAAGTCACACGTGTGAAGTAATAAAATGTCAAGGTGACCTCGCAGGCTTTGTTTCCTGCAGTTAATAAACTTCAGAACCTACTCCTGATGCAACAACGTGCAGGAAGAGTCACTTCTGGGAAGAGTGGCACATCAAATACGTGCTGATAGAGCAACATGGGATATATGGCCAGGTAGAAGTAAGCTTGTTCAGTTTAGTCTGCCCAGCAATGATAAGAGCTGCTAGGAGGATATCAACCCAGTGCATGACCCCTGAGTGCTGTGGCCTGCTTTCCCTTGGCTGTCCCACCACCCTTGGCCAAAACCCTTTGGCCAAACTCAGCAGCACTGCTATATTGGAGCTCTCTTGGAGTGATCTCTGGTGGGAGATGGTGTGAGATGTTCTCTGCTCCTTCCCTGATGGGATTTTGTGCTTATCCTTTCCTATTAACTCAGCGTGTGGGGCTCAGATCAGAAGATCTGAGATCTGAGCAGGCAGGTGTGCCAGCTTGGGTTTCCGCTGCTTACATTGAACCTGCTCGTTTCCTATTTTACCCAGTAGTCTGGTAAAGAAAGTACAGCCAGGATGTGTCCCTGTAAGGTTTGTATATCCAGTAGTCACTTGCAGAAGCCATGAAATAATTAATGTGTCATTAATAAGAAGCTGCTATGAATCACACCGCAGCTATTTCACTGGTGCCTGGTCTGCAGTGCCACCAAGGAGAGGGCAGCATCAATTTTGGACCTTGGGTTCAGCTCCTAAGTGCCTCACCCTGGGTGAGGGAATGTGTTCTTGGCTCTAGAGAGGTGTCTGCTGCTCATCCATCACGCCGCAGCTCTGCAGCCCTGCTGCTGGCTCAGCTGGCTGGTTTGATGTGGTAGGATAAGCAATCACGTGTCGTGCTGTCGGCCCTCCACTCCTGTTTAATAGCTCGAGTCAAGGCTGTTCTGTGATGCATAGGAAAAGGCTGTGGAACTGTTTCTACCCTGCCAGAGTTCATCCTTGAGAGGAGAGGAACTCAAATGATCTGCAAATGCCAACCCCTGGCAAACTGCATGCATGTAAGCACTGTCCTTCGGGACACTGCCTGTGGTGGAATGGAGCTAGGAGTGCTTCTACCCCATGACTTCCTCAGGGAAGAGAGCAAGTGGTATGAATCAAGTGGTAAGACACGGATCTCCTAGAAGGAGTCCAGCAGAGGGCTGCAAAGATGATGAAGGGCCTGGAGCATCTCCTGTATGAGGAAAGGCTGAACAACCTGGGTCTGTTCAGCCTGGGGAAAAGAGGACTGAGAGGGAATCTGATCCCTGTTTGTAAATGTCTAAAGGGAGGTGGGGGGCAAATGGATGAGACCAGGCTCTTCTTGGTGGTGTGTAGCAGTAGGAAAAGAAGCAATGGCCTAAAACTTGAACATATAAAGTTCATACTAATATGCAGAAAACTTTTTTATGGTAAGGGTAATGGAACACTGGCACAGGCTGCCCAGAGAGGTGGTGGAGTCTCCTTCTATGGAGATAGTCAGGACCTACCTGGACACCCACCTGTGTGACCTATTGTAGGGAACTGCTTTAGCAGAGGGTTTGGACTCAACGTTCCCTTGGGGTCCCTTTCAACCCCTGAGATTCTGTGATTCTATTTCCACTTTGCAGCACTTTCTTTGGGGTCTTTTGTAGGAGATTACTTCATACACTCCTACATACATTCCTAACTTAGACATGAACAAGGACAGTTTTCATGCATACCAAACAGGCTTCAGCCTGGGACTTTGGCATTTGCCTACCAGTGCTTTTGCATCTGTGTTTGCATATCCTGGATGCCTGCATTTGCATGTTGGCGTCTGGAGATGTGTGAAGACTGCAGCATGTTCTGATTGCAACAGAGAAACTGAAATAGGTCTTTTGGAGAAGTCCCTCCAAGTTAGCATGAATTATTGCTCCTTTGTACAGGACAGCATCTATCTGATTAGAGGGAAACCCATTGTGATGTGAGCTGAAGAGACCCAGTGTTCATGGGGTAGTTCCCAAAGTACCGGTGAAAGGAAAGCAAGAACCATGGTAGGCAGAAAGAGTCATATTAATAGTTATTTACCCTCTCCAGACATATTTATGTTCTGAATTTGCTGCTGAGTCTTCAGACCCCAACTGAAAACGTGCAAGCACTCATGCAGCAATCCTGGAAGTTCTCAGCTCTCAGAAGTCCCACATGAGTTCACCGCAGGGCACAGCTCGTGCACCAGAGCTGCTTGTGCTTTGCATCTTCCTCTCCAGTCTCTGTCTGCCCGTGGTGGGGCCAGCCTCGCTCTCTGCCTGGCGAGTGGCTGCGGTTTCGTCTCAGTCATCATTTCTATTGTTATCTGCCCACTATCTGATCCTCTCCCAGACTGGGCCAGGAAACATCCTCCAGGCTCCGACTTCAACGGCGCTCCATCCTCTTCCTCCTTGGAGAAGACAAAAGCAAAACAAGCGCATAATGAATCAGACGTTTCCCTTCTCACTTTGCCCCTTACTTCCCCCTGTCATTTTTTACCCGGACCCATTTCTGCCTTTCCCCTCCTGTTTATTGGGAGCCCAGCCTGCTCAGTTCCCCTGTGCTCAGCATCCCGGGGAGTCTGGCTGGCTCCTCGCAGTGTCAGCAGGAGTTCAGTGGCGGGTAGAGCTGATAGGGCCGCTCTGCCCCTGCCGCCTCTTCCACCTCACGCCTGCGAGAGGGTTGGCCTTGTGACACCAGGGCATGGGATCAAACCCAGCGAGCTGAACTCCAGCCCAGCTAGAGGTTCATATGGGTTCAGAAATGCAAGCGGACAGTGAAGTAGAAGAAAAACAGTCTATTGAGGGCCATTAGCATGAAATCAGCTCATCCAGCTCAAGAATCTACGTGTGTGCAACTTGCTAGAGGCTGGGAGAGGGTATTGAAAAAGTACTGCTCTGTTGCCCTGCTTCTGTGTTCTTTCATTGACATTGCTGGACATGGAATCATAGAATCACAGATTCATAGACTCATTAAGGCTGAAAAAGACCACTAAGATCATCTAGTCCAACCGCTGACCCATCACCATCATGCCCATGGGAGGTAGGATGCTCTTTCTTGTGACAAGGGGGAATGGTTTTAAACTGAGACATGAAAAGTTTAGGTTAGATATTAGGAGGAAGCTTTTCACCCAGAGGGTGGTGATGCACTGGAACAGGTTGCCCAAGGAGGCTGTGGATGCCCCATCCCTGCAGGCATTCAAGGCCAGGCTGGATGTGGCTCTGGGCAGCCTGGGCTGCTGGTTGGTGGCCCTGCACATAGTAAGGGGTTGGAACCAGATGGTCATTGTGGTCCTTTTCAACCCAGGCCATCCTATGTTTCTAGGACTCTCTTACCCAGCAATGCTACAGTTTGGCTCTTCTGTTAATTAGCCAACAATTAGCAGCTCAGGGTCAATACCACCAGGGCCAGGAAATTCCTGCAGATCACGTCTTGCAGGTAGGACTTCAGACTTTGGATGCTTGGCCATTTCTTGAGATGTCTCACTGCTGGTAGGTGAAGGGCAAAGGCTATGGCAAAGTGTGGGTGACTGTGGCTTGGTGCCATCGGGTGCATCCAGCCCTATTTCCTTGGCACGTATAGCTAGGAGGGAAGAAATAAAAAACACAGAAAATGTTCCAATTTCTGAAAATGTCCCACCTTTTTTTTCAGTAAATGGAAGTGAAAATAAGTACCTCCCCCCTGTATATTAATACAATATAAAGTAGGCACTATAGTCAAATTTATTAACTGAAAAGAAGGAATGAAAGAAAATATGAAGAAAAAACAAAGGAACAAGGAAAGAGGGAAGCATCCCAATTTCTCTGCCTTTATAAAACTTATTGGCTTTTTTTTTCTGTCATGTCAAGTGAGGCCACATAACTTAAACCAGAGAAGCATTCTCCCTGCAAATGCAGAGATAGGCTGTTAGACTATGGGAGAGACACGTTGCTGTTTGAAAGAAGACACTGAAAAATGAGAAACGGCATGGAAAAAAAAGGGCCACAGAAATTATCTGAAGAGTGAAGAGCAAGACAGGTTCAGAAAGCTTGTTCTGGTCGGCTTATCAGGGAAGGAGATGGAGAGGTGACTGGAGAAGAATTGCTTTGGGAGAAAAGTGCCTGATGCAAAAGGTCTCTTTAATCCAGTGAAAACTGGCCTTCCTGGGGCTGCAAAGCAGAGCCAAACCACCCAGGCTTGTGGTTACTGCTGAGGGTAATTAGTCAATAGGCTACCCAGGTTCTTCATCCCTGGATACCTTTAAATTAAGAGCAGATGCCTTTCTGGAAGTGATGTTTTAGCCAAGAGCAAGCTGTTGAGTCACGGGAGGGAGCTATATCTGAATATCATTCTTACAGGGGTGAAATATAATGGCTGCACTATATGGGAGGCGAGACCACGGAGGCCTCAAATGCCATGATTCATGAGAAGTGACGGGGGATTTAGGAAAAGGATGTGGGCAAGTCTTTTTTCTTACCCAGCTGATGGATGGGGATTCCAGCTGAACGCACTTCAGCACACCTGGGAGTGCTGCTAAAGATTTGTCACCTACTCACCAGCCAGTCAGGTAAGCGCTTGTAGGGGCAATGGGATTTCCTCCCATTTTGAGGGCACAGCCTTTATCCATGGTCACAGCGCTTCTGCTTGAGGGAAGGTTTGGGGCTCAACAAATCGAGTCAATGGAGAAACCAGGGTGAGAATTTCCACTGGAAAACTTTGGAGTAATCCAGGAAATGTTTTTGTATCGGTGTTCCTGCACTGCTGGTCCTGCTGGGTTGGAAGCTTGTAACCAAACAGGAAGGCAGTGTGATATAACACCACACCTCCTCAGAACAGACTCGTCCCCTCTTTATTACACATTTTCTTCCCTTCTTTTGTTGTTGCTGTTTTTCTCTAAAGTCAGCTTTCACTCAGTCCCGTATATTTCATTATCAACGCTCAGTTTTCCTGCTGCACAAGAATAGTACAAGTGGGTTTCTCTGAATGTGTGCCTTAGAAAATACATTTCTTGATCTCTTCCTTCCATTCCGAGAGCTCCACTTCTTCATGGGAAAAGCTGACAGCAACTATATGAAGTCCAAAAAGCTTCATTAAGGCCATGGGCTGAAAGGTCTGACAACCAGGATGGAGACTTGAGCTGATCTTGAACAAATTGGAAATAATAAGGGAATAAAAAGAGAACAGGCCTGAAGGATGCTGCAGCAGGTAGGAGCCCTTGAGAACTGAGCTAGTCCAAACACTCCTCCCTTGGCTGGATTAGCCCTCATAATCTTTCCTTCCTGTGTAGCCTGTCCTTGTAAACCACAGGTGATGGAGACGCTGTTTTCTTTCTCTGCTCTCTCCCTTGACAAGGAAATGAGGGACATATCACGTTTACCCCATGCCTTATCTTCCAGCTAAACACTCC
Organism: Excalfactoria chinensis; assembly: GCF_039878825.1. Classification (NCBI taxonomy): domain Eukaryota; kingdom Metazoa; phylum Chordata; class Aves; order Galliformes; family Phasianidae; genus Excalfactoria; species Excalfactoria chinensis. The sequence goes on from NC_092827.1 coordinate 3,274,617, forward strand.
ATGTCCTTCAACTGTTCCTCACTGGCTATGTTTTCCAGTCCCTTAGAACCATTCAGTTTGGAAAAGACCACAAAGATCACCCAGTCCAACCCCATCCCATCCCACCATACCCACTGACCACATCCCCCACTGCCACATCCCCGTGGTTCCCGAACACCTCTATGAACAGTGTGACTCCATCACCTCCTTTGCTCCTCCTTGTTACACATCTGCATTCCCTCCAGTCATTCCCATACCCCCATGCAATACCCCAAGCTGATGTCTGTGCTCTGGAACCAAACAGCCTATATCCCACATTCTACATCAGTGTGAAGACTCAACCAGTGTGCACCTCCTTTACACCTGTGCCCAGCTTCTGTTCTGCAGCCAGCCCCTCTCCTTCTCCTGATGATCCACTGCTTTCTGATTGGCCTCCACTAATTCCAACTTGCTGCGTGCAGGATTTCTTTTTTTTAGTCTCTTTTTCCCATGACCCTTCTGTCTGTGGATGTTGCCCCCTATTCTTACAGTCTCTTGTCTATCAGCACAGATTTTCTACACCAAGATGCCAGTGGAAATACTGTTCTTTCTTTAAACTAAGACCAGAAGGACTGGTGGTGTTCCAGATGTTTGGAAATTGAGCTGTCTATCCCCATAAGCAGTGGAGGTGGGCTCCCAGTCCTGGGGAGCATTGAGTGCTTTTCAATCTGTGTACGTACAGATTGGATAGTGACAGAACAAGGGGAAAAGGTTTAAACTGAGACAGGGGAGGTTTAGGTTGGATCTTAGGAGGAGGTTTTTCACCCAGAGGGTGGTGACGCACTGGAACAGGTTGCCCAAGGAGGCTGTGGATGCCCCATCCCTGCAGGCATTCAAGGCCAGACTGGATGTGGCTCTGGGCAGCCTGGGCTGCTGGTTGGTGACCCTGCACATAGCAGGGGGTTGAAACCAGATGGTCATTGTGGTCCTTTTCAACCCAGGCCATTCTATGATTCTGTTGTTCTATCATATACAGCCTTCGGCATGTCAGGCTCTTGCATATAGAGGGTCCCTGATACCTTCCATTAGGAGGCTGAAGAAAAGAAAACCCTTTCATTCAGTCCCTCTGAGCAGGTTTTCCAGCCCTTCCCATCTTGACCCTGATTGCTTATCATGGGATTTGTTTATCCTAAATCTTTCTTTTCTTGTTTCTGTGTCTTACCCTCCACCTCTTCCCTTCCTTCCATTTCTCCCACTGTTCCTCCCTCCCAGCAGCCCACGTGCACACCCCCTGTGCATGGCCAGGGCTGGGCCTGCAGAGGAGTGGAGCTTCAGACTAAACTTTGAATTTGCACGCTCCATCCTTCAAGGGCACAAAACATTGTTGTTCCCCACCGCAGGACTGGGAGGCTCTGGTTTGTGCCACTGTCGATCGAGACAGCACTGGAGTAATCACAGCGTGTTCCCTCCCTCTGGAATTCAGCAGAGACCAGCTCCTTTTATAGTCTGACTGAAGCCCCTCTGAGGGAGCAATCCTGTGCCTCTGACTGTGCTGCAGCGCTGACCTCAAGGGCCTTTGAGTGGTTCCTAGAAACCCCACTTGGTACGTTGCCCACTGAGGTGCACTCACAGCTCTGCCCAGGCTTTGGCAAAGCCCTCACCACTGCAGACACTGCACAGAGACCAGGTCCTCAACAAGCTGACATTACAGAGGTTCCAGCATGTCCCCTCCAGCTGTGCACATCTCCAGAACCTCAGCATGGCCACTATGTCTAGGATGATTTATGAGCCCTTTTCCTTTCTTGTCTCCATACAGTCTCACAGGAGTGTACATAACATCCCAACCACTCCTACCTGCAGGGTCCCTGAGCAGATATAAGGATGCCAGCAAGGAATTCCTTTCCCTGTAATGATCTCCTTCCAATGCACTGACTGTATTGGAGTGAGGCAGAGGGAGCCTGGCACTGCTGTTGTCTGTAATGTCTGTGCTGTGGGAAATTTAGGGGAGTTTTGGGCTGGATATAAGGAAGAATTTGTTTAAAATAAGGGTGATGAGGCACTGGCACAGGTTGCACAGAAAGGCTGTGATGCTCCATCCCTGCAGACAGCCAAGGTCAGGCTGGATGGGCTCTGAGCACTGATGGAGCTGTGGGTGTCCCTGTTCAGTGCAGGCAGTGGGACAGATGGCCTTGGAGGGTCCTTTCCAACTCAAATGATTCTGACTGTATGAGATCTAGGCCTCTCTGACATCCTGATAGATAACTGCAGTGTCATTCTTCTGCTCATGCTGGTTAAATAAGAAGAAAGGAGATCCTGAAACCCTGATAAAGCCAACTCAGCCCAACAGCTCTCAGCCCAAATCACATAAAACTTACAAGGAGATAATGAGCATCTTCTCCATGGAACTCTCACTTCTGCTTTTTCACCTTCTCTCTTTCTAATCCCCTGCTATCCCTATGCATCCTGCTGCGCTGCTGATTTTCTACGTGTCCAACTACTGAACAGCATTAGTAGAAAGTCATAGAATCAAGGAATGTTTTGAGTTGGAAGGGCCCCTTAAAGGCCATCTGTCCTGCTCCCTGCACTGAGCAGGGACACCCACAGCTCCATCAGTGCTCAGGCCCATCCAGCCTGACCTTGGCTGCCTGCAGGGATGGGGCACCCACTCCCTCTCTGGGCAGCCTGTGCCAGTGCCTCACTGCCCTGATTGTAAATAACTTCTTCCTTATATTCAATCCAAACCTCCCCTCTTTCAGTTTTTAACCATTTCCCCTTGTTCTATCTCAGCAGACCCTGCTGAGGATCCTGTCCCCTTCTTCTCATCAGTCAGCCTCTAGGAAAGTGGGACCTTTGCTCAATGGACAGCATGAGCTGTGTCCTACACCTGCTCATGTCTCATAGACATTGTTTGGTTTAAATCCGTTCTAAATCTCCTTTCCTTTAGTCTGTAACTATTTTCCCTTGGCATGCAACTCTTTCCCAGCAGATGTTTCACAAAAGGGATTAGGGAATTCTCCACAACCTTCCTATAAACCCTTTCCTGCCCTACCTGTAAGGATAGTCTTACAGTGAAAACATCATTCGGACTTTCTCTTTAGACTCCCAGAATCTGGATATTGCAAAGTATTCTGACTGGGTGGAAACCAAGCAGCCTTGTTCTGATTTGCTGGGTGCTTTGGCTTTCTTCATCACAGGGTCCGTGAAATAAGAGACAGAACATTTTAGTATTACTGCAGTGTCCATGGGACTCCCGGTAACAGAGATAGCCAAGAATGACAGATACCCAGTGGGTGGAGATCTGGTTTGGAAAGAGAAATGGGATTTAATCTCTCCTCCTTGCAGTGTCTCAATGGGCAAGCATACATCTTCCCCAGCTGTGAAACACAGACAGCGAGTGGATGGGATGAAAAGAGCTCAGTGTTATCATGAATAACGAGAATGAGTGAACGAGACTTTCTAATCCTCACATTGAGATGTATTTTCCATTAGAGGACACAAATCTACTAATTAATCAGCACCAACTGGAACTTGACTGGTCCATATCATTGGTGAGATGTTTTTGGGGTACCCCATCTGGACATCTCTGGATGTGGCGAGCACGTGGCCACAGCATGGATGAGCCTGTGGATGCATCTCTCCTCTTGCACTGCTTCTTAAGCCCTTTACATAAACATTTGCTAGTGGTCAGGGTTGGGAAAGAGCATGCAAGCAGATAGAGCTCTGGTCTCGCTCACTGCGGCTGCTCAGATGTTTTTGCCCTTCTTTTCATGCAGATGAGCTCAGACCATGGCAGAGGTCAAACTAGCATATGCTATCTTTAAAAAGCCCAGAAATAAACCAGAGAGTTCTTCCCCAAAGCCCTTCCTGTAAAGTGCTTTCTTCCTCTTGGCCTAGCCATGCGCCAGTGTTCCCATTTGCGGTACATGGAAAACATAGTGAGGGCACACCAAAAATGCTGAGGAAGGGTGACCAACCAAAGAAACGAGCAGATAGCACAGGGTAGCTCTTGTTTATCTCACACTTGGCTGAGGAAGAGAGCTCCATGAGCTCCATTGCCTTCATTGCCCATGTGAAGTCTTTCTCCCCACATTGCCACCCCAGTCCTCTAGTGCTGTCTCTGCCCCCATCCCCATTAGGGCCCAGTGGGCTGTCGGAAGCGTAATGGAAGAGAGAGCTTTCATCCATCATAGACCTTGAAGAGTTCAGCGAGGCAGAGCCATCAGAGAGGAGAAACATTCCTCCGTGAATCCCCTCTTGTCTCTCGGGTGGGAAGGGGGAGGAGGAGGGAGAGATAAGGCCAAACTAATTTGTCTTTTTTAATTGGCTCAGAATACTTGAACGAAAGCTGGTTTGTTATCCTTGGCTTTGCTCTGGCAGGCGTCCAGGATGTAGGGCAGAGACGGAGGCTTCTGAAGAGTTAACCTCTTCTAAATATCCTATTAGGATCCTCTCCATTTAATGTAAGGACAATGTAAGCAGAGACAGAGTGGGAGGGCCTCCTCTTCTCTCTTCTTTTTTTTCCCTCTGTTCTTATGAGGAACCCAGCTTTGGAAGGGACACGGGGACATGCAGAATAGCAAAGGCCCAAGGGTGAGATTCTTCTGGTCAAATTCTGCCGTGCACGTTGTAAACATCCAGAGCTGAGCTAATCACCCGGGGCTCCCTTTGTAGTCAGCGCAGAGAGACAGGCACTTCTAAGGCACAGCTCGTCTCAGCCTCGGACAGGCATCCTGGAGAGGTCAAATGGTTCATGTCTGCAAGGGGCTGCGGTGACTGGAGACAGAGCCTGGAGTCATTAGCTTGAGCAGAGACATCCATTTAGCTGCTCACATGTGGGCGCTTGGTGTCTTCTGAGATGTTCTTGTGCTGCTCAGACACGTGTGCAGGATGGAGGGTTGTGACACCAGGACTGTGGGAGACCCATACCAGTCCTGGAGAGCAGCTGGAGGATGAGAGCAGCAAAATCATAGTCATAGAATAACAGAGTCATACAGGTTGGAAATGACCTCTCAGATCACCAAGTCCAACTATCCACCTACCACCAGTATTACCCACTGCCCGCGTCCCTCAGTGCCACATCTCCACATTGAACCCCTCCAGGGATGGTGACCCCACCACCTCCCTGGGCAGCTGTGCCACTGCAGCACTGCTCTTTATGAGAAGAAATTGTGCCTGATATTCAACTTGAAACGTGAATTGATGCCTACTTGTGGTGAATCCCACTTCTCAAATCAAAGCCTATTGCTTGGGCTCTGGATGTTTTGTGTGCACAGCTGGGAAGAAGAGGTTCCAAAGATAGACTTGAGGCCAGACAGAACCGCAAGCATATAGGGCTGAGTTCAGGACTACATGTGCATGGGCTGGTGGCTTTCAGAACAACCATGGGATTTCCATTGGGTTTTTCACATGCAGAGCTCAGGCCCAGTGTAGACATGAGCAGAAAACAAGCAGTGCTACTAGCTTTGGTCTCCCCTCATGCTCAGATGCATGGACTCCTTGTAGTTAGTTACAGTCACAGGTCAAAGCCCATGCCCTCAACACGCCTTGGAGCATCAGATTTGCTTTGGTCTCTGACAGCATTACTGCAAAGTAATTTCTGTCTTCAGGACATGCAGCTCTACCAAGGCAGTGCTCGGCAGCATGATGTACAGTTTGAAGGCCTAGGGTTAATTCCATGCTCAGTTATAAATTTCTCTATGGAGAGTTGGCAGGCCAAATTGATTTAGATGCCAAGTTCCCATTTCCCCCCCCCCCCCCCCCTAGAAAAAACACCCCCAAAAACCTGGAGCTTTCTTTCATCCCTGAAATGGGAGAATTTACATCCCTTCTAGATGCTATGTCATCTTAAATCATGTTAATTAACAACATCGTTTAGTTCATATAGATGTTTAATTCCTTTTTGTTGAAACCCATCTGCCTACCAAAGGCCATCATTTGTGCTGTTCAGTTGTGTTCAGAACGATGGGATCGGGGAACCACAGAATGGTTTGAGTTGGAAGGGATCTAAAAGATCATCTACTTCTATTACCTTATACAAAGAATAGTGAAGAATGTAGATTTCAGGGGTGTTTTCTTTTGGCAAAGCCTGGAATAGGACAGCCAGGGCTGGAAATCCCTGCCCCCCATTGTCAATGACAAACGACTGTTCGATCTCACCCAGTGCAACCCAAGCAATGCCACCATAAGACAGTCCCGATACCCGAGTTTTGCTCTTCTCAGATCTCTTAATCTGCTTGTTTGACAGATCCAGGCAGATACAGAGGGTGACCCCTCAGCCAGACATGGCGTGGGTGTCTGTGGAGCTGGATTGTGTCCCTTGCTCCTCCCCAAAAGCCCTGAGACGCCTGGGGTGAGTCACATTGGATGGCAGCTTCCATAGGGTCGGGCACTGTGGAAGGGGACATTGCAATGGAGACTCTCAAAAGCATTTCTCCTTCTGAACCATCTTTGTCCTTGTAATTAGAAGTCCCCTTCCTTCCCTCCCCCCTCCCACCTTTCATGTATCTGAAGGAACATCTCTCCCCGAGTGTCTGCTGGCTAACCAATGCTTCCTCCTTAATCTGTTCTTTCTATTCCTTTAGTCATCATTCTCTTTGCATTTGGGTTGGTTGGGTGTTTTTTCTTGGGTTGTCCCTAGTTTGACCCCTTTTTCCCCTTTCAGCCCAAGGCCTGGGAGGGGGCCCAGTCTTCCCAGCACTAAGGAGATAACTCCAGAGCTAACCTCAGAGATAATGCCAGGACCCCTCAGAGCTCCCCAAAGGCTCAGACACTTCCCAGCCTCTGTGGGGCCTGGGAAAAGCATTTCCCATTAAAAATGGAGACTTGGAATGTCTGTCAGTGTGCGGAGGTGGGACATCCACATTTTGGGGACCACGAGTTCCAATTGTCAAGCCTAGGTCTCTGCAACTGTGTCAGATCCATCCAGTATTGGGGAAAGATTTGTTTGCCAAAGGGGTGGTTAAAGAGGAATTAGGCACAGCTAGGGAACCTGCTTTGGGAGTGGTGTAGTCCTGTGCTGTATCTGCTGGCCCTGTGTTGATTCATCAGCATCTGTGATGTTTTTAGACTTCTCCATCGCCTTTGCTCATCCAGCTGAATGCAGCATAGGGAGTGACTGGCACAGGCTGCCCAGGGAGGTGATGGGGTGACCATCCCTGGAGGGGTTTGAGACTGTGGAGATATGGCACTGAGGGATGTGGTCAGTGGGCAATATTGGTGTTAGGTGCACAGATGGACTGGATGATCCTGAAGGTTATTTCCAACCATAACAATTATATAATTCTAAAGCTATTATGAAGAGAATTTAGATGTGCAGCTCAGAAGAAGACATTGTTTTGGAGACATATATCAGCCTTAATCCAAACCTGAATACTGACTTAGCATGACAAGTCTCCTACTCAGCTCCACAGCCCCTCCTGCTCTGTTTTCACACTTACTTTCTCTATTTCCACCTCTTCTCCTTGTAGAATCATAGGATCACCCAGGTTGGGAAAGACCTCTAAGATCACCCAGTCCAGCCCCAGCCCACCCCACCATGCCCACTGTATCCCTCAGGGCCACATTTCCATGGTTCTGGAACACCTCCATGTATGGTGACAACCCCAACCTCCCTGGGCAGCTGTGCCACTGCATCACTGCTCTTTATGAGAAGAAATGTTTCTGAATATCCAACATGTCTCATGCAAAGACTCCCCTTGCCCTGCTCAGCGGAGGCACTGCAGGACCCCAACTCACCTATGGCCCTGAGCATCCCTTGGGAGCAGGGCACTGAGCCACCACCCACCCTCAAACCCCAGAAGAACCTCCACATCTGGGCACTGGGGCTGCAAAAACAACTTCCCTCATCGTTATGAGCACTGCACCGATCAGAGCCCATGGCTCTTCCAGACCCACCCCCCTTCCCCTTCTGCATCTGGCAGAGCTGGGCACCCCCAGCCCCCTGAGGACTCTGACAGTAACCATACCGCAGGGGCTGTCACTCACTGCAACGTTGGCCAGTGTCAGCCACAGTTCGCCGTAATCTCCCAGTGCCAGAAGTGACAGCTACCTTTATCCACATCCCGGGGATATAAACAATATTGTGAAATAATGACAGGGGGAGCATAAGCATCAATATCCTTCAGCTGCTTCAGCCTTCCCCCCCCCCCCCAACACTCTGCTCAGAGTAAGTTCCTGAAAAGCCTTGTTTCCTAATACCTGAGGGGTTTTTTTTTGCTTATTAGCCTTATCTGCTGGAGCAAAGTACCTCGGTGAAAGACATTTTTGGGGGCTGGTCTTTTTTTTTTGTGGGGGGGGGAGGATGAGGGGTTGGAATGTTTTTGTAATCCTTGCATTTATAGGCAAAGACAAGGAGATCAAAGCCACCCGGGGTTTATAAAGCATGTCAGGCTGAAAGTTGGACATCAATTACAGTGATATACACATTGTCTGGACTTATGAGAAAGCACTGATTTCGCCCCATCCCCTGCCCCAAAGCTGGTGGGACTTTGTGTATGGCTTGCAGTTCCTGCTAAGTGGCCAGGGATACGCAAGCAAAGGGAAGGGGGATGTGTTGGTTCCTTCCAAGTCCTGGCACCGTGTGCACTGAGTTTCTTGGTCTCTGCTACATCCACACACCCAGCCACATGAAAAATTCAGAGTGAAGAAATTTTTTGTTTGAGGTGTTTTATTTGGGAAGCAGAGGGGGATGCAATACTGAAATTCAGTTTTCCTCGTGCTTTTGGGGAGGCGAAATGTCCCTCTTTTGCAGCATAAATTGTTTTGTTGTGACCTGAGCATTGTAAACAGCTTGCAAGTGGACAAATTCCTGTTGATTTCCTAGTGAGAGTGGCTTGGATTCTGATCCCCAGCAGGATCCCAATACTGTCCTATAGTGGACAGCCCCTCTGTGGCACTGTGGAAGGGGCAGTAGAGCCCTGTGGCTGGATGTCCTGGGAAGAGGAGATTTCAATTCACCACCGTTCCTAACCTCAGGAAATGGAAACCAAAATCATTTGTTTCTCAGGAAGGAGCTGTGACCCCCACCTCCAACCTTCTTGCTGAAGTTGAACAACTGGATGTATTAAAGAAGAAAAGTGACTCCTAGACCATAAGGATAGCCAAGGGAAGAGAAGGCTGGCTGTGCATTTCATCTTTATGGCACTGGTAATCCCTGATCTAACGATTCCTTCTCTCTCTGGTCTTCTGTAATTTCATAGAACCATAGAATCACTACAGTTGGAAAAGACCTCTGAGATCATCCATTCCAACCCCAGCCCACTCCCACCATGTCGCATCCCTGACCATGTCCCTCAGTGCCACATCTCCACCTCCCTGTGCCAATGCATCACCACTCTTTCGGAGAAGAGGGTTGCTGGATGCACATCTCTGTGGTATGAATTTCCTTCATGTCTTGTTTCCAACTAGGCTGTAGATCATGCAGGATCATTCTCCTGTAGGTGACTGGAGTAAATATGAAAACAATCCTGAATATCTGAGAACCTAATAAAAGATCCTGGATCTAAATATGGCCAAAGGGAAGGCAAAGGGGTGAGGATGATGAATGCAAATTGGATGATTCATCCCTAAATTAGGTCCTGCTTTCATCTCATTTTCCCTGCTGTGGTTCAGATATCCTCCGAGCGTTTCCTGGCAATCCCTCTGCATTTTTAACATCATCATTTCATTCATTTACCCCAGCGTTCAGTGCTCTTCCTGTGTCCTGTGACCCATGGTTGATTGCAATGAGAGTTACTCCTCAAGAACAGAACAGGAGAGAGTTGTCCCTTTAACCCTCCTGGAAACAAAACCATCCAAACCAAGAAATACTCCAAACTCCATCATCATCATAGTGCCATGTCCTTCCGTGCTGCTCCAGGAGCTGCCTTGATGGGATGTGGTTTGTTGCAGATTTGCTGCAAATTCCCTGTTCGCTTGACTTTCAAGGAACCCCCAGCTTGCAGCACAAGATAGAGATTCTCCATTTACACCTGAAATCCTGCAGGAAGGGGAAGACAACTGAAAGTCAGCCAATGCCATTTCCGCATCTTGCAGGCATGTGGGTATGATACCTTCCAGAGGCTGAGAGTCTTGATCAAAGTGTTTCTCTCTGATCATGAGTCATATAATAGAATTGTGGAATCTTTAAGGTTGGAAAAGACCTCTATGATCAACAAGCCCAACCCCAGCCCATCCTCACCATGCCCACTGACCATGTCCTTCAATGCCTTATCTCCACAGTTCCGGGACATCTCCTGGGACAATGGCCCCATCACCTCCTTGTGCAGCCTGTCCCAATGCATTGCCACTCTTGAGGGGAAGTTTTTCCTAATATCCAACCTGAAAGCCAGTTTGAGGATATCTGACCCTCGTGGTGTACCCCAGGTCCACATGTACCCCACGTCCAAATCTACAGATACACTGATGATGAAACTTCTACTGCTGTGCCAGGTCATCAATGGGATTAGTATGAAAGAAAATGGAAAATAAAAGGGTATGACCTGATCTCAAAACAATAAGATGAGAGCCTTTGCTTCCCCTCTGTTTTCTACATACTTCTCCTTGACCCAACTAACCAGCTTTCCAATCAGAGAAAATGTCACCTGTGTGAGACATGGAACAGATCCTTCTGTGGATAGACATGTGCATGGGGATCCGGTGGATCAAACTGGACACCATCATGGAGAAACTGGGCTTTCAGCATCTGCTAGGAGCTTCCTTAAATTACCCTAAGGCGTGGCGTTTGCTTATCAAAAATAAGGTCACTATGACTCAGCAGAAATCTTAGATTTTGCTTAGACCACAGGGTTCAGGTGCTGTTGAAGCAAGACCTGTTGTGAGGAATGGATTGGAAGATGTGTGCTGTGATCTCTACCTTTGATTCGAGCACAAGGAGAAGTGTGAGCATGTGAGAAGAGTGGTCCCAAATAAGGATTTAACATCCATTGTGGGAAGTTTGGCTTTTAGCTCCACGTTGTCACAACCTGCTCAGCTGCTCTGTGCCACAAGAACACAGCAACTTCCATTGGCCCCACAGATGTTCCATTGCCTCCAGCTGAAACCCATTGCTACAAGGAACTTCCCTAGCCTCAAGGCAGTGAGACTCCTCCTACATGTTCCAACACCTCAAGATCAGAATCCAATAAAAAGACAATATCTAATCATTTATAGCCTTTGTATTGAACAATATTGTGGCAGAGCACTTTTTAAACTCTCCTTTGCTCACAGCGTTCCTTACTACTACAAGCAGTGGAGATGAGATCAAAAAGCATGGAGGCATTCAGGTCATGATAAAGCAGACACCTGCATCCATCTGAATGCTCTTTATGCTCCACCAGTTGTACCAACTAGGAGGAAGAACCAAACAAGCAAGAAAGGCTTGCTGCTATACAAACACAGGTCCTTCTTTTCAGGTGAAAAAGAAATAATAATGTCAAATATTTCATTTTCTCTTGTTTTATTACTTCATGTCCAAGGAGCTGAATTAGGGATGCACAACTCCTTTCTGAGGCTCAACCACTACACAAGAAAAGGCAAGAAAATACTCCTTGCAACTCAGGGCAAACTGCTTCCAAGTATTCCCAATTTTCCTTCTTTTGGGGGCTGAAAACGCCTTGCCAAAACTGACCTGAACTTGCAGAGACCGGATCTGCCAAGAAACTGCATTTTTCAGTGAATTAATGATTGTCATGAAAAATTTCAGCGAGCTCAGACAAAGCCCAGAGCAGTTTTGAAGAGATAAAGTTAAAATGGTGCAAAAAGTCTTCCCAGACAAGGCTTTATGGCGAGCTCCTTAAAGGAATGCGCGTACCCAACTCCCTCTCAGATCATGGAGAGTGAGCACTTAATTCCTGGATGGCATTTCGTGCCTGAATGGTGACGACAGCTTCTGACAGCAGAAGGGACCGAAGCAGTGACCGCAGACAGCAGAAAGCCTCATCCAATGTTATGCACACATTCCCTCATGGTGCACCAACCAATGTCAGTGGATCTGTCCCGCACGGTTTGGCCTTTCTCCCTAGGAGCAGATTTCTGCACGCGGCAGCTTCCTTTAGCTATAAAATGCACATTCTGCTGAAAAATCCCAGCAACCAGCTCTTCTCTTTGACCTTGCTTCATTTTCAAAGCAAAGAACAGCCCCAGCATCCTCCCTCATCCTCCCTTCCATTTCCCTCTTGGCAAAACAGAAGTGCATATATTTTTCCTAGGACTCTGGTATCTCTGCCCAGAACATGCCATGGTGATATTATTAACTCTATTTTCTCTTCCTCTTTTTTTCTTCATGGAAGAGCTTTGAAAGCCTTCTTTTTTTCTCTCTCTCTTCCATCTGCATCCACATCTGCTTTGCCCTTTCCTTCCCTTCCTCACTCTTTGATAAAAATCCCTGGTCTGATTCCAGCAAGCTGCCAAATGCACAGAGCTGGGCAGAAATACCTTGGCCCATTAAATCACCGTTTTTAAATAGCTCGAGCAGCGAATGTCAGCTTTCCCTGCCAAACAGCTCCTTGCCTACCCATATCCGTCCAACCGTGCCACAGCCAACCTCCCTGCTGTTGTCACTCTTGTTCTTGACTTGTGCTGAGAAAAAGCAGCTCCGAAGCCAGGCAGATATGTAGATGTCCCCTGCAACAACAGGAGGAGGTGTAAGGGAATAGAGAGATGCCAGGGGAGGTTCAGGTTAAGTATTAGGAAAAACTTCTCCCAAAGAGGGGCGATGCAGTGGCACAGAGAGATGGTGGGGTCACCAGCCCTAGAGGGGTTCAATGTGGAGATGTGGCACTAAGAGACGTAATCAGTGGGAATGGTGAGGATGGGCTGGTGTTGGGCTTGGGGATCTTAGAGGTCTTTTCCAACCTGAGTGATTCCATGATTCTGTGATTCTATGATTGTTGGGCAGGTTGGAATATATTTCACCAACATGCTGAGTGTGGGCTGTGTGCTGTGTTCAGGGTCCTATTAGGGGATGGATTGTTTAGTTGTGGTGTGCCTGGGGGCTCCTCTCCTCTCCTCTCCTCTCCTCTCCTCTCCTCTCCTCTCCTCTCCTCTCCTCTCCTCTCCTCTCCTCTCCTCTCCTCTCCTCTCCTCTCCTCTCCTCTCCTCTCCTCTCCTCTCCTCTCCTCTCCTCTCCTCTCCTCTCCTCTCCTCTCCTCTCCTCTCCATTGGTGGTAGGTAGACAGTTGGACTGGATGAACTTAGAGGTCTTTTCCAGTGTTAACGATTCTCTGAGTTCTCAGTGTCCCACTATTGTAGACATCTCACATTAAGGCAACCCTGCCACAATGAGTCTTCAGCTCATTTCCTATTACCATATCTCTCAACAATGGAGACAAGGGAAGAATGTGGCTTTAATTTTTGAGTTTCCATTGGAAATTAGATCTGAGTGAGCTACAGCCAGAGCACTGCATGGGGAAACAGGTGATCAGTGCCACAAGCCAGGGGAAATCCTTTCCACCAGAAGTAACAGGGAGCTCAGATCACAGTGGGTTCATAGTCTGTGTGGAAACAATGTGGGTATTTATTTGGACTGCATGAAAATCCAGTGTTATACCAGCAAGACCATGCTTTGTAAGGCACACAATGCCTTCTGTCTGAAGGAAGTAGGCAAATGGTGTCTAGAAAAAATCCACCCGTAGTGCTGCTAATCTTGATGCTGGCACCTTCCTTGGACACAACTGTTCAATGGAAGCCAGTAGCTGGGAGAGGGGGCTCCAACCCATAACATCAATCCTCCCAGCCCCCCAGTGGCCCTCTGGTCTGAACACACAGCACTGTCCTTCCCACTGCCAGCCAGAAGCCAAGGTCCCCACGGCAGGAGGGCCTGACGCAGGCATCCCCCCCTTACACCAGGGTACAGAACATTCCTGTGGGGGGGGGGGGTTGCGGTCTGGGTGCAGATGCGTGCCTCCTGTTACCTTGAGCACAGGGGAACGGCTCCGGAGCGAGCGGGGGATACGCTCAGCTTGTTTTGCAGTCCTCCTCCGGGCTGGGGAGGAGGAGGAGAGGGGACGCCAACAAGGATTGCATGGGAGACTGCGTTGGAAAGAGGAGGCACAGCTGGGCTCTGTCCCGTGGCCTTCACCTCGCCGCTTTGCTGGGGAAAAGGAAAGGGGAGGACTTGGCTGGGGAGCACTTTGATTTCTCCTTCAGACTTTGTTCTTTCCCAGGTGGAGGATAATGGGAACACAGCAAATTCACTCCAGCAAATCAAGCATTCTCTGGTCTCAAATGCAAGCTGGGCGGAATGAGTTGAATCCATCCTATTAAGCTCTCTTCATCTTCAGAAAGGAGTGGCCACATTTGAACTGACTGTGTGAAGATGATTAACCCCCAAACCTGGGACTCACCTGGGTCAGTGTTAGTTGAGCCAGAACTGTGCCAGCCTCAGCACAATGGTCATCTTGGAGATAACATCTTAAAGGGTTGTTAAGGTGTTTCAGCATGAGATAACACAGCAAAATGAGCTGCAATGTGGTGGTCCTCTTTCCCCCTGTCCATCTTTGTGAGTTCTCCCTGCTTCAGAGGGGACAGTTGTTGGGCATCTCCCCTGTGTTGAGCAATCCTGACATCCAGTCCTTCTGCACCCAAGGAGGACAAGGCTATGAGAAACCCCCTGAGTGGAACACAGCCCATCTCCAGTGCTTAGACCCCTCTATACCTGTGTACAGGGAGCTAAGACTGGGATGCAGGCAGCATGATTTGCTCGTTAGCCTGAATTAGCCTCAAGAGATAGCTCCAGCTTTGCAGGTCACTCCTTGGGACTGGGGTAGTGTAGGTATAAGGTGAAGGATTTAAAGTATCCCCCCTTTGCAGAAATCAACCTGCTGACTTTCTCCTCTCTTTGGCAGTATGTCCCAGCAAACCTGGGACTTGATTCTGCTTCACTATGCTTTTGCTTTGTTATGGTTTCTTTCCACTGATCTCCCTTGCAGCCAACCCCAAATCTGTCACATTACCTGAAGAAAGGAGAGATCTCCCCTTTTCAGGGCTCAAATGCCTCACACACAGGGTTGTGCATATAGAACAGACATGCCCATGTCAATGCTCCCACCCCTTCAGCTTGCACTGACTCCCTAACCCACCATAGCTGATTTCAGCTCCAAGCATGCATCTCTCTCAGGCTTCCAATGCTGTGTGTGTGAAAAGAGGGATGCAAGATTGGGGGGAAGGGTGTAAATTGCTCACTGAGGATGCTATCACATCAAGCTCAGTGTTTACAAGCTGCTGCCAGGTTATTGAAGATCAGAGAGTCGCTGGCTCTAAACACAGCTACTCCTGGAGTGCAGCATGTCGAAGCTGGTTGATACATGTCCACTCACTGCCCTTGGGTTGACCTTTCAGACCCCGGAGTTATCAGAGGGAAGCGACCATGCGGTGGGGCTGGGGGACCACCTATGGTGCGACGTGAGCTGTGCAGCGATCTTGTCCAGCTCAGGGAGACAGGATTTGGAGATACAGTCAGCACAGGGGGCTCCCCATCCATAGAGATCCAGGGATGGGGACCTATATGAGCTCTTAAACACCTGATAAAAATGGTTCTCAGCCTACAGGTGACAGAGGTGCTTTGTCCCAGTCTGTTCAATTGGGTTTGAGTAACCCCTTCTGCAGTGCTGGTCCATGGAGTGTGGTGACTCAGTCCACCAGATGAAGGACAACGTCAGTGACTTCCAGCAAAATTGGGCTTAGCTGGTCTATCTATACCAGTCAACTCAACGCAGCTGGCAACTGGATCGTCTACACTGTAAAACTGTTAGCATACTCCCATCATCAGCTTGGCCCAGGTCAACCAGCCTTGATCTGAACAGCCTTTGGGAATGAGTCTGGAGACAGCACACACCAGGCACCATTGCCAAAACATATTCTGGATGTGTCCACTCTGCTCTTGAGGCTGTGAGGGTTTAATAGTACAGACATGAGCAAACCAGACCAGCTGGCCTCAGGGTCAGAGGACGAGCCCAGTACTTTTTCTGTTTACCAGCACGGCCATAATGAGTGTGCTCAAAAGTTCAGTGTACAGAAGAGTCATCACCACCCAGAACAACCTTAACGGGGTTTGTGCTGCAGAAGGGAGGCCATCAAGGTCTTTGGTTGACGATGGCGAGGGTAGAGGTCATTAGATGAAAGTTGCAAAGGCAAATTGCTGGTGGAGGTGGAAGGTTGGATCATACGTGCTGTATATCAGGCTCCAATTTCCAGTGCAGAAAGGCTTACTATGTTACTCATCACTGACCTCCTGGATAGTACAGGCCAGTTGCTCCGCAGGGTAGGTTTGGAGAAGTAAATGCAAGGCAAAGGCTCTCTCTTCCCTCTTCAGAGCAGGTGAACATCCCTCAGCTTGCAAGAGCACATGCCCCAAGATTTACCCCTATGTCTTAGAGGTACCCTGTGTTCTGTCCTTTTTCTTTGCACCAGGGTGGCTATGTTCTCTCAGCTCCTATTTCTCTTGTTCTGATGGTTCCTTCTGCAAGAGCAAATGTTTCCTTGGGCTGAGTGGCAAGGTAGAATCAAGGTCCTGACTCCACTTACCAGACAAGCTCTTTGCTAGCAGACTGAGCATCACACCCCTGAGCACCCCCAACCCAGAGCAGAGGTCTGACCACCCCACTGCCCATGGCTGCCTTTCTGCTATCTCCACCCTGTGGCTTCAGCCTGCCCTGGAAAATAAATAAATAAATGAAGAGAAAAGAAAGATAAGGAAACCAGGAAGAGGGATCAGGTGAGGACGAGTTAAATATAGATTTGAAAGGCTGAGGGAACTCTCTTGCTATCACAGAGACAATTAGGATGAGTGAAATGCCTGGCTTGGGTACAAGTTGGGTGACAACTTGCATGCAGAGGATGGTAGTGGGAACCAGAGGATGCTCCAGGGACATTCTCTTTCCTTCTGCTTTGCTGGCACTGCTCTGGAGCACAATCTTATGGCTGAGAGGTTGGCTATGACTCCTTATGAGCAAAAGCACAGGCTGAATGGGAAGCTGAATGCCCTGATGCCAGCTCTCAGCACCATGAGCTCACCCTCAGGCTCATGCTGGAACAGGCTGTGGGAAGTTGGCTGGCCCTTCTCGCCTATGCTGAACAAGCTGCTAATTTTAACTGGGAGTCACCTTGAGCTGATGGTGGGGAAGGAAACTCTGGAGAAGGGACGTCTGGCAGCACCTCTAGTGGGGCCACAGCAAAGACTGTCTCCAGTGCTGTGTGAGTGTGGATGCTACGAGATGAACAGAGAAAGGGTGCAGGAAGAGTCCTGGGAGAAAAGAATAAGGAAATTGGTGATGTAGGGTCCTGAGTGTCAAGAAGAGTGAGCTCCCCCAGGACCTTTTCCTGATGTTCTTCATCACTGAGGCTCTTTCTGAGTGTTTGTAGAGCCAGAGAAGCCTTTCCTTGGGTGAATTTCCTGGACACTCTGTCTCTGTTTTGCATCAGTATCACATCCCTACTCCCTGTCACCTACACAGCCTGGCCATGTCACATTGCCACCCCTCTCCTTTGGTTAGAGAGTGCTCAGAGATGGCCACCCACATCTTTCAGACCCAGTCCTGAGCATCCCCACCTCTGAGGGACTCACTGCTTTCCCAGGGAAGCAAGCCAGATTGAGGTCCTTGGGCTGCCCTGCCCTCCCACTGGCTCTCCTTTGCTGTCTCTCTTGCTCCCACCTCTCCCCTTTGGGCACCTGCTGATTTTTCCATGTCTTTCTCAGCCCTGGCCCAGGCTCCAAGTTTCCAGATGCACTTTCCACTTTGCTAACATGTCCCAGCACACAGCTGTCACCTGGAGAAGGTGCTACGTTTTGGCCAGGGGAATATTTCCACATTTACAATGTGGACGACTGAAAAACACCAGAAACTTTCCATCCAGAGCCTCCAACCACTTGTAGGCAGGGAGTTAACGCACACCTCCACACCAATATAAGGACATTAGCTGCACAGGTGGAATATTTAGGTCAAGGATGTGGATGAAGTGATGGGACCAAGACCACGTGGGGTAGAAATAGCGCAGGCAGATAATGGAGGTCTGGGTCTTTCTGTATGAGGAATGGAAAGGCCATTTCAAAGGTCTTCACAAAGACCAGCTGGCACGTGGGGGAGAAAGAAGACCCTCCTGGTTTTCCTGTGAAATATATATCATTAAGTACCTCTTTAAGCCCTTGTCTGGGCCATTCAGAGAGCTCATACGCTGTCTAAGGCAAGGATTACCTCTTATCTTGTAAAACACCTTGCAGAACCCGATGCCTGCACAAAATAAACAGCATGCTCTTGTTGGGAAGCTTCACTGCCTCCTCGTTAAGTGAGCTGTTTGGGTAGCAATACCAGTGCTGCAGATCAGCAGAGGATCACAGAGTGTGAGATCCCCAGTCACTTGCAGCACCTTTGCTGCCCATGGGGCTCAAGGTCTCTCTTAGGGCTCATTCGCCTTATGGAAGAAAGCATTGCAAGTTGTTTCTGCACCTGGAACTAGGAAGCCAGGTGTGTGTCTGTCCCATCCGTTCGTCACAGGTGTGACAGGGAACAAATTCAATACATAGTTAATAGAGTCCATGATGTCCAGTGCAAAGGAAATGCAACTTTCTGCCTCTACTTTGTTATGTTCACCCTGGGCTTGACCACGTGTTGTTACTGGCCATAAAAATACCCAGTTCCTTTCTAAATTGAGCTACAATACTTGACTCTTTGGCCTTGGGTGATAATGAAACACACAAGTGTTTCACAGATACCCTGGAACTCTCCTACCCTGTTTGTTCCAGCATAAAAGATCCACAGGAGTCATTTCTATTTCAGCTGTATTTATTTGCAGAGTGCCTTATCATTAATAAAAACAAGTGGACCAAGACTGTTTAATTCTGAGTTAGCACCAGACTCTGCTCATATACTGCTCAGGAGGCCCAGAAGCAGGACTGAGAAGATGGAGATGGTGGGTTTGTTGGACTGGTCAATGTAACCATAGTTGTCTGCTCCCACTAATGCTGATTTGGAGGGTTACTTCTGATGTCCTGGCAAAACTGCATCTTCCTCCATGAGGGGCAAAGCTGCCTGTGGTTCTGCTGTGAAAGGCAGTGGCAGAGCGTACGTGTGATAAAGAAACAGCTGAGACACCAGGGCTTGTTTCACCTCCAGGTTTGGACACCTGGGAGGATCCCACTGCCCAACCATCAGCATCTAATGCTCTTTTCTGCACCCTGTGCTTTCCCATCCAGCTGCAGTTGCAGTAATAGAGGGGTGTGGGTCTCCCATAGACCCCTACTCATCAATCCTGGGGCAGGATGTGGAGATGTCCTATAGCACGAATCACCAGTGATGTATGAAGAGCTTCGCAAAGCAGGAAGAGT